>NC_064921.1:968238862-968546112 GCF_023897955.1 Schistocerca gregaria | reverse complement strand
ACAGACAGACACTGACCTTTCCACAGTGATGGCTGACCAACTGACCAAACTCACCGAGACTGACAGACTAAGAGGGAGTTGTGCGACATAAACGAAACTTGATAAGCGTGATTCTAAATTAGAAAGATGATGTCTACTCAAATTTCGCGCCAGCCGCATAAGAGTGCCGCTACTAGCGTTTCTATGGGAACGAAAATCGGGTTTGCTTTAAACATGCGCTGTAACGGTGGTGAGTGTTAATTACCTTTGCAACGGGACCTTTAAGTCGGCAAAGACGCCATTACCAGCATCTTAATAGGTTCGTACAAGGTCGTATAACGGGGCTACGAGAGGCTGGATGTCCCTTCTGCGGTACTGCAAAAAGACATATGGAGGAATGTAGGCACTGTACGTGACTGCTGCCAGCGGTGATCACGAGAATGTACGGTCGCATGAAGACAGGGCCCTTCACGGACACGTGGGACACCATCTTATTCGGCATATGGCTCCTGCGCATTGACAGCATCTGCAGTAGCAATTTGAGAAGCAGTTGTAACCAGAATGACACAATGAATTAATATAAATCGGTAGTGGGTATTCCACTTACCACCAGCCACCACCACTTGCCAATTCAGTGGTGTTAAGCGAGAGCTAATTAGAGGGCAGGATGGAAATTTGTTGTGTTTTCTGACGAAATCTGGTTCTGTCTCGGTGCCAGTGATGGTAGTCTATTGGTTAGAAAGTCGCCTGTTGAAGATCTGCGACATACCTGTCTGCGTGCTAGACGCACTGGATCTACAGTTGGAGTTATGGTCTGCGGTTCGATTTTGTATGATAGCCGGAGCACTCTAGTTGTCATCCCACGCACCGTGACATTAAATCTGAATGTCACTCTGACGACTCTACGCTTTGTGCTGCCATTCATGAACAGCATTCTATGTGGTCCCTTCCAGCAGGATAACGCTCCCCTACACAGCGCTGTTCTAACCAGACATTGTCTGCAGAGTGTCGACATATTGCTTTGGCCCCCTCTACATCTGTCTCCAGTCGACCACGTATGAGACATCATCAGACGATAAGTCCCTCACCATCCACAAACAGCATTAACCGTCCCTGTATTGGCCGACCAAGCGAAACAGGTAAGGAACTCCACCCCACAAAGTGACATATGACACCTGTGCAACACTAACCATGCACATTTGTATGCTTGTTATTGTAGCTGTTACAGGTCGCGCCGGATACGGTGGCCGATGCGATGCGCAGTGACCAGGTTTCGTCCAGGTACTGGGCAAGTTGATTTCTTTGTTCTGAAGGCGACACCGAGAAGTGTTTGCCACATTTTGGCTTGTCGGCGATGACAGAATCGGCACGGACGCCCTGCAATCTTTCTCGAACTATGTGCGGAAACTATTCGTTAAAGAAAATTCCCTTTTGCTTTACTTGTCAGGCCTATTATGATGTGCCCATCACTTCGTTAATGGCCATAGTTATTGTGATATTTGCATGCACCACCGCGAATTTCGAAAACGTTGTAGAGAAAATAAGGGTCGCTATAAATATGCGTTTCGTGCTTATTAAATTATATGTTGCTGCGTTTGAAATTACCTTACATATTGAATTTTTCTTTGGCTTTGATGGAGATCTCTGTCTGTCACCAATCCCAAGAAAACTGATCTGACCTAGCGCACTCATTGGCAATTGCACGGCGCCAACGACAAATCCTGAGTGAAATATGTGGTGTCAACGTTCGACACCACACTTGTCAGGGGTTGCCGTTATCGACCGCTGTCCGTACTAGTATCACTATAGCCCTTTGTTTGTAATTATATTTCTCGTGACTATGAAGACTCCTGTACCACCAGTTAATGCAACCAGCTCCTTTTCGACTTCACCGAAAAACCTGCTGTATATGCAGAGAAGAGGTTTGTGTGTTTCTATCTAGCTTTGGCCACCAGTAATTCATATTGGCGACGATTCTTTCGTCGGTATCGTAACAAAATATCCACAAAATTCCTCATATTTCATAAACTTGATGCATTCTTTCACATATTACATTTGTTGCATTATGGCGACCTCCGTTGTTAGTACGACATGCTGTGCCCAAAGTGTAGTGCACTGTCTACTGAGCCTGTTCCTCCTGTCACATCGCTTTTGTCCCTTGCACTGTTACTAATGTGGCCTAGTCGTAGCCCCAACTTGTACAAAAAAGATACTATCATAGGGTCTTGGATGACCCCTCACTTTCGAACGTACAAGTAAAGCAACTGTGGCAGTGCCTGCACATCTAAAGTGAGATTAAAAGCCTTTAATTTAATCTCAGTTGTCGTACAAGTTCGTTTTATTATTATTTTTAGAACGCCAGTGCTTGAATCTAATTTTTTTTTCATTTCATGTTGTTGCTGAAGTTGTTGTTTCCGTTGTTGTTGTAGTGTCCTTTAGTTTGAAGACAGGTTTTTTGCAACTCTGCTCTCTAGTCAATCCTGTGCAAATCATTTCATATCTGCATAGCTACTAAAACTACATTCCCTTCAATGTGGCTCCTGTATTCGAGTCTCGTTCTCCTACCACAATTTCATCAACATATACATCCCTCCATTACATAAATAACGTTTTCTTGGTGTCTCTGGCTGTGTCCAGTCATCCTATTCCATCATTTCGTCCGACTGTGTCATACGTTTTTCATTCCTTCAGTTCGATTCTGTTACATCTTATTAGTTACGCGATCTACACATCTGATCATCACCGTCCTCCTGTGACAACACATTTCGAAAACATCAGTTCTTTTCTTGTCTGAACTGCTTACCGATCATGATTCACAAGGCTATGATATACAGAAATACCATCAGAAAAACTTGCTAACATTTAAATTTATATTCGTTGGTGACATATTTATCTTCTTCATATGTGCTTTTCCTGTAGCAGCTAGTATTCATTATATATCCAATGTTCTTTAACCGTCATTAGTTATGTTAGTGCCTAACAAAAAGAAATCTTCTGCTGCTTTGTAATATCTTAAATCATAATCTATTTCCTCAGCCTATTTGGTGGATATTGCTACTTTCTTACACTATTCTAGACATTCTTCAGATAACTAATTTTCGAAGCACTGTCCATTCTGTTCAACTGCCTGCCTAAGTTGTTAGCCATCTCTGAGAGAATTGCAACGTCATCCATAAACGTCAAAGTTTTACTTCCAGTCCGTAAACTTTGGTTCCTTGTCATATATCTCCTTTGTGTCCCGCAAAATATGCTGAAGCTACAGATTGATTAACGTAAGGAATACGCTAAAAATGCTCATTTCCTTCCCAGCTATTGCTTCCTCTTCGTGTCCTTTCGTCCCGTATACTTGATTCCCGCTACATTCGGAATGAATTTCTTCACGCAATTCGTGATGTTTTGGTGCAGATTTGTGTGACTCGAAACAGGTTGGAGCTCTGCTACATTCATTTCTTTGTGATTTATTCACTGAAGAGCCAAAGAAACTGGTACAGTTATTTGTATTCAAATATAGAGATATGTAAACAGGCAGAATAAGTCACTGCGGACGTGAACACCTATAGAAAACATCAAGTGCCTGGCGCAGTTGTTAGATCGATTACTGCTGCTACAATGGTAGGTTATCAAGATTTAATTGAGTTTGTACGTGGTGTTATATTCGGCGCACGGGCGATTGGACACAGCTTCTCCGAGGTAGCGATGATGTGGGGAATTTCCCGTACGACCATTTCACGAGTATACCGTGATTAACAGGAATCCGGTAAAAAATGCTTCCTGAAATTCGATTTCCGAGAATTATCAGTGAATGTTAGTACTCGCTCTATATGAGTCAGAGTTTACCATGTATATTCACTGGAGGGTGACGTTCCCGTTTACTTCGTTTTTGACATCACAAACAGTCCCAGAGGTATATCAGATCTACGTCTACATCTACACCTACAAAGATACTGTGCAAATCACATTTAAGGGGAGTTGGAACGCCCTATCCCGACAATGTTCAATATAGTGACTTGGCTTCACTCTAATTAAGGAACCAATGTAGCCATTGACATGCAACTTTTACAGGACATTAAACTGTATGTTATGAGTATTTTTTTTCTTTTTGTCATCAGTGTACTGACTGGTTTGATGCAGCCCGCCACGAATTCCTTTCCTGTGCTAATCTCTGTGTATACTGAACTATATCTGCATTTCAGCCACTGCTTTCGGAATTACAATTTTTTAACTACACGGTTAAAATTTCGTGTACGTTTTTGTACGTTATCCTAAATAATTTAAATCATACCCCGTGAAAATTTAAATACTCTACTCGAAGTGATTTCAGAGATTTAGGAAAAAAATTCAACAGAAAATGTAAATTTTCAGGAACGGCTTCTAAAGTTTCGAAAGGCAATAACTCACTTAACATAGACTTAATTTTTTTTTATTTTAGTCACTCAGAAGCACCCTGTACCATACCGTATATCATCCTCTTGTCATTTTCCTAGATTTTTTCTGCTTTTCTTCTCTCTAGACTCCTTAGTGGCCAACTGTGCTGCATACTGTGCTTTATCAATGCGAGCCTTATCCATCCATTCAAATTCTCGGATGCAGTTTGCCCCAGGATTAAATTCCGTATGCTATAACACTTTCACCCTACAGGGATTGCCATCACTAAAAGCAATAACATGATCACTGAACCCCCACTTTAGTGTCTTCATTCCAACAAAAGCATTTTTTGGTAAGCGAGTCCATGTAAGATAACTGAACGACACGTTGTAATTTTGAGTCTGGCCATGCAGACTCTTCTTCCGTAATTCAGGATTTGCCTGGTCTCTGTAAATAGGTTTTATGATATCCGTGACTGCTGCTGGGATGGAATGTTTATGGCTGTATGAACTGTTTGAGTAGGCCAACTAGGCATTGCGGTAATTGCACCACGAATCAGGTGCAGGAGGGCAACGGTGGTGTATTGAGTTTTCATCAGTTGACAGTCTGTGGAGGAAGGTAGCCCATACTGCCTGCTTCATTTCCAACGAATCCTCAGTAGTATTTTTAATGGACATCCCATAATACTGCTGTAGTTCATCAATCGTTTTGTCTGTGAGACTGCCTCTTATGGTTTTACCATCACAAAGTTTCTTGTCTCTGAAACTACTATGAAATGATACAATAAACCTACTGCTTTTGATAGTGCTACCAATACAGACACGTAATTTAACCTTTATAACACAGAAATCCACAGCCTTTTATGCAAAAATTACACATTTTATTAGATCTTGAAATAATGCATGTAAAAATTTAAACATTTTCAACCAGTGTAGATGATGTTTAAAAAAATACTTCACATGTGTGTTTATAAGTGATATATACTTCATTTTACTCGGAAAATTGCAAGTTTTATAATGAGATAAAAATCCGAAAACGTAAAAAAACTTCCCTTTAGTGCCTGGCAAGGGTTCACCGTACCACCTTCACAATTATTTGTTATTGCATTCTCGTATAGCTCGTGGAAAGAACGAGCACCTATATCTTTCCGTACGAGCTCTGATTTCCCTTATTTTATAGTGATGACCGTTTCTCCCTATGTAGGTCGGTGTCAATAAAATATTTTCGCATTCGGAAGAGAAAGGTCGTGACAGGAATTTCGTAAGAAGGTTCCGTCGCAGCATAAAACACCTTTGTTTTAATGATGTACAACACAAATACTTTATAATTTCATTGACACTCTCTCACGTATTTCGCTATAATACAAAACGTGCTGACCTTCTTTGAATTTATTCGATGTTCTCCTTCAATCCTATCTGCTAAGGATCCCACACCGCGCAGTAGTATTCTAAAAGAGAACGGGCAAGAGTGGTGTAGGCAGTCTCCTTAGTAGATCTGTTATATTTTCTAATTGTCCTGCAAATAAAATGCAGTCTTTGGTTAGCCTTCCCCACAACGTTTTCTGTGTGTTCCTTCCAATTGAAGTTGTTCGCAATTGTAGTTCCTAGGTGTTCAGTTGAATTTACAGCCTTTAGATTTGACTGATTCATCTTGTAACAGCAGTTTAACGGATTTCTTTTAGCACTCATGTGGATGAAGTCACACGTTTCGTTATTTAGGATCAACTACTAATTTTCGCTCCATTCAGGTACTTTTTCTAAGTTATTTTGCAATTTCTTTTGATCTTCTGATGACTTTATTAGCCGATAAACGACAGTGTCATCTGCAAACAACCTACCACGGCTGCCCAGATTGTCCCCCAAACCGTTTATATACACTCATGCTCATAAAGTAAGTAGAGAAGGGATACGTGGTGAAACAACGCTCTGGTGGGCGGTTTGCGGGTTTAAATCACCTCGGGGTATGACCGTGCGATGCACTTAACCTGCGGTCGTCGCACGGCGGCGCTGGCAGCAGTCCACATACGCAGAGGTGTGTTGGTGCATGTTGGAGTACGGTGCAGCGAGTAAGTGTGCAGACGTTTTCAGACGTGCAAATGGTGACTGTGTGTTGAAAATGGCGTTATGATGGATAGAATACTAGGGCGACTGGAGGGTGGCCAAACACAGCAGGTCATAGCACGGACCCTCCGTGTGCCAGAAAGTGTGATCTCAAGATTATGGCAACGATTCCAGCAGACAGGAAGCGTGTCCAGGCGCTACAGTAAGGGACGTCCACAGTGTGCAACGCTGATATTTTACAATCAGTGCCCGCAGACGGCCACGGATTGCAGCAGATAGCTTTGCTCGGGACCTTACCGCAGCCACTGGACCAGTTGTCTCCAGACACACAGCCTGCAGACGACTGAACAGACATGGTGTATTCGCCTGGGGACCTGCAAGGTGCATTCCACTGACGTCTGGTCACGGGAGAGCCCGTAAAGCCTGGTGTCAAGAACACAGTACATGGTCATTGTAACAGTTGGCCCAGGTTATGGTCACGGACGAGTGCAGGTGTAGTCTGAACAGTGACTCTCCCGGGTTTTCATCTCGCGTGAACCAGGAACCAGAAACCAGCCCCTTAATGTCCATGATAGGAACCTGTGTTGGGGATCGTAGTTTGATGATATGGGGTGGGATTATGATTGGTGCACGCACACCCCTGCATGTCTTTGACAGAGGAACTGTAACAGGTCAAGTGTATCGGGACGTCATTTTGAACCGGGGCGTCCGAATTGTGGGGGGTGCAGTGGGTCCGACCTTCGTCCTGATGGATGATAACGCACAGCACCATCGAGCTGCCATCGTGGAGGAGTACTTTCAAACAGAGAATGGAGTGGCCTGCTTGTCCTCCAGACCTAAACCCCATCGAGCCCGTCTGGGATGCTCTCGGTCGACATATTGCTGCACGTCTTAAAACCCCTAGAACACTTCAGGGGCTCTGACAGGCACTGGTGTAAGAATGGGAGGCTACACCCCAGCAGCTGCTCGACCACCTGATCCACAGTATTCCAACCCGTTCTGCGGCTTGTGTACGTGTACATACTGATCATATCCCATATCGATGTCGGTGTACATGCGCAGGAAACAGTGGTGTTTTGTAGCACATATGTTTTGGGTCCCTTTTCTCAACTTATCACCAATACCGTGGACTTACATATCTGTATTGTGTGTTCCCTATGTGCCTATGCTGTTATCGCCAGTTTTGTGTAGTGCCACGTTGTGTGACACCACATTATGCAATTATCCCTAATTTATGAGCATGAGTGTAGTTAAAGAACAGCAAAGAGCCTATAACACTACCTTGGGGAACCCTGATATCACTTCTGTGACTACGAACTGTGACCTGTAAATCACAAATCCAGTCACATAACTGAGAGATATTCCATACGTACACAATTTCACTACAAGTCGCTTGTGTGGTACAGTGTCAAAAGCCTTCCGAAAATCTAGAAATATGGAATCAATCTGATATCTCTTGTCAAAAGCACTCAACGCTTTATGTGAATATAGAACTATTTGTGTTTCAAAAGAACAATATTTTCTAAATCCGTGTTGACTGTGTGTCAAGAGACCGTTTTCTTTGACGTTATTCCTAATGTTCGGAAACAAAATATCGACGTCAATAACATGGGCCTCGAATGTAGTAGATTGCCGTGTCCGTTAAGTACAGCCATGTAATAACAAGCGACTGGTGTTAAATGTGCCACAAACAGATCATGCATGGTGTATTACAGAAGAACGCTGGTTCAAGAATTGCTCACGAAATCTCCGTACAGACTACGTTCGGAGCATTCCTGTTCATTATTCAAAGCCCCTACAAGTGGTTAACAGGGCCGCTGAGGGCCAGAACGAGGTCCAGGGCAGGAGTGTGACTGGCTTGCATCTCCAATTACTGCAATCTACCTGTATCGTTACATTAAAAATGTTACGTCACTATTGAAACATAACAGGATTTGGGGAACTTTGGGAATACACAAAAAATACTCATTAGGTTGAAATTTAAGAAAAATATAGTTTTTCAGATAACAGTAAGCATACTGTCACGAATACAAGCGCTGGGCCCAGAGTTTCTTAGTAAAGAGTACACATATTGCCACATTTGCGATTTATACTGTGGTACTGTACATTGCATGAGGTATGACCAGCGGAAATCGAGCGAAATATCAGTTATTTATGGCGCAGACGGCTAAATCACATCAAGCAACAGTATAAACAAGGGTATCGTCCAGCCATAATTAACAGTGAAGTTCAGTTGCATGTTGGATGCCGTGCTATTCTGTTTTACAGGGTCTGTAAACGTTGGTAGAATATGTATGGACTATAACATGTCATCATATTGGATCACTGAATTTCTACTCAGATTAAAATTAATTTGTGATTGACTTTACAGTACGTAGAGCAGTACGCGCCAGCCACCAGCCAATCGTAGTTCTTTCTCGAGCGCCACTTGATCGCAATGTTGGCCATTTGGTAGGGAGGAGCATCGCCTTGTGAAGCATGACCGCCTGCACGCCGGCATCAATGATCCCCCCTTCCCATCAGTACAGTGTGTCAATCAGAAAGTAATTTTAAACGGTGTGTAAAATGCAGATGCCCCGAAGAAATCGCGGGAAGTGTTCCTTCGCCTAGCAGTAAGTTTATATATATCAGAATAACTATTCCCAAAGTTGATGTTGTCATTGACTAAATTATCATAAACATTACTTATAAGCAATACAGTGCCTGCGAATGCTTCGTTTCCTATTTAAAAGCCAGTGCCCTTTACTCGGATTTTAGATGCTTTTCCTTCAGCTGTTTATATTATCATGGCAACTATGAACTACTGAAGATAATTTGTTATTATAAATCACAGCATATCATCTGTGATAGTTGTTTACTTAGCCTCTGGTATTAAAATTCATAACATTGTTTTTCTACGAGAGTGCGGAAAGACAGGCTTCCTAATTTCAGAAGTGGCTCTGAAAGTTACATTTCCTGCCCACAGTATGTAATTTTTTTGGGATTTTTTTTTTGCATTTATACTTTTTATTTCTCCACTCATTTTCACTCAGAAGTAGAATAAATTGCGGTAGCTTCAAATTTAAAAAAAATATTATAAACATATTTGTAATTTTCGTTTAAATTTTTATATGACAATTACGTAAAAGGAATGGGTTTGTAACACCGTGGTATTCCATTGCTGAGATTGTGCTCCAAATTTCACACTCCTTTTGCAATGAAGTCATACTAGCACTTTACAGTATTCAGTTTCCTTCATATCTGTCTAATTTCTAAACGATGCATTTCGGGAGCTTTCTTTTTTCAAAATTCGTTTAATTTCATGCCCTTTACTACAACAGAAAAGTGGCAATACTTATTATGACAGAACTTGAGTAATGTTTTGTTACAGTCAAAATTATTTAGAATGTATTAAAACAAAATCTGTCGTAAATGATCCCTGCACCTGCACTTGACACTGCTAGCAGCTGCTTCAACGAACTTCACTATGTCTCCAATTACCCACCACAACTTTGAAATAACTAGCTTACCAAGCCGACGAGTCAGGAATGGGTGTGCAGAGATTCAGTGTACCGAGAGAGAATACCAACACCATGAAGCTTCCATGGAAAGGAGGACTGAAAAAATAGCAGTGATGATGACAGTTATGAAGTACCTAGGACCCTCATACCTATGGAAGTGGAGGAGAGTTCGGCTGAGACCTACAAGAAAACAGAGGAAAGTCGTACGACACATAAACTTATGAAAATACTACTTCAGTTTATAGTTGTAAGTAGTCTGTCTAGGTTTTTATGTTGGTAACGCCGCGTAGCGCTCTGTATGAAAATCACTGTGCTGAGTGCAGTCTGTGGCTGGTCGGAATTGATTGAATATTCGCTATTGTAGTGTTGGGCAGTTGGATGGGAACAGCGCGTAGTCTACCTTGGGCAGTTGGAAGTGAGCCGCCAGCAGTGGTGAATGTGGAGAGAGAGATGTCAGAGTTTTGAGAGCGGACGATCTGGACGTGTGTCCGTCAGAGAAAGGAAATTTGTAAGACTGGATGTCATGAACTGATTTATATATTATGATTATTGAACACTATTAAGGTAAATATATTGTTCGGCCTCTATGAAAATCTTTAATTTGCTAACTATGCCCCCATTAGTTAGTGCCTTCAGTAGTTAGGAACTTTTATTAAGCTAGCAGTATTGGCGCTCGCTGTATTGCAGTAGTTTAAGTAACGAAGATTTTTGTGAGGTAAGTGATTCATGTAAGGTATAGGTTATTGTTAGTCAGGGCCAATCTTTTGTAGGGATTATTGAAAGTCAGATTGCGTTATGTTAAATGTATTGAGTGTCGTTTCAGTGATGATCAGAATAAGTAAAGAGAGAAATGTCTGAGTACGTTTAGTTTTGCTCAGCGGTTTGAAAATCAAATAACGTAGGAGCTTAACCAGCACAGTAATCCATAATTTTTCCAAGAGGACGTTCCATAGTCAATACTGAATTATTGTAAAACGTATATAGGTTCCTTTCCATTCTATTTACTTATACTATTTATTTATTTTATGTATTTTCACTTCACCTAAAACCAAAACAGTGTTATACAGTGCATTGACGAATGTCCGGGGTCAGTAACGCTGTGATATGGACTGTTTTGTCCGTACTCGTTCCCCGCCGTGCCCATATATTTCAGAAACAAGAAGCAAGCCTTTTGTTCAGCCGGTCTTTTAATCAAATTTTCATTATCTTGTGGCCTTGGCAAATTAGACTCAGTTGCCGAGATCACCAAATATGTATGATGTTGCTGGCACACAATAGATCTGAGTCAGTTTTTTATATATGCCGGGTTGCTGAATGACCTTCCTACTTCAGCTACACTCACTGTAGGAGCACAATAAATGCGCAAAGCTACATAATTCTGAAATAAGTTTATAATTTTAAGGACATGCGTGGCATGATATTCATGAGGCATATTGGTTCCAAAGTAACGTCGCCTATGTGTGAAGTAAGAATTCTTTCCAAATATTTCACGTCTTCTTCTAAATCTGTTGTGACATTATTATGGTATTCATTGACAGAACTTGCATGCCTCTGGGATCTGATTGTCAATCAGCCGAGTGTTTCCATAAAAAACGAAACGAGTCATTTAAAATAATCACTACTTCGTAGGAAGTTTCAAGTTTTGCAAAGGATGCCGATAATGACATAAAAAATTGTCTTGGATATATCTTCTGAATTAATTTTTGTGACCTCATTCCTTGTTTGAGCATGAAAGGATTTTTTCTTCTTAGTGCTGACGCCCGGAAATTCAGATTCGATATTAACTGCAGTGTCATACCTTCAGAGTCTGGAAGAGTGCACCAATTTTCACAAAAATATTTTAAGTCATTTAGCAAGCTTTCAGTGTTTCTTTACTCAGCGTCAATGTTAGTATTTCGAGCGTGTAGCATCTTGATTCTGTAGTCGGTTGGTACGGAAGAAGTTAGCCAGAATGATGTCACGAATAAACACTTGAGATGTCTTACTTCAACCAAAATATCCCGCATCAAAAAACATGTTTCAGACTACAATTTTAAATTAATGACAGTTTCAACTGCAGCGGTCAACTCACCCAAGTGAGCTGCAATTGACCTTACGGCTTGAAACCGAGCACTCCAGCTGGTATTAGACATGGAATATACAGAACTTCCGCCAAGCTGTTTGAGAATTCGCCATCGTTGTGCACTGCAATTGAACTGGTTAAAAAGTTGCTGAATCACTCCAAAAAAGTATATGCTTCACGACAGCTCTCTGCTGAATGCACTACACATAAATGAAAGCTGTGATAAGCACACCGAAAAAATTTTGCAATCGGTTTCAAATAATGCAAATCTCCTTTTAAAGGCTCACCCATATTACTTCCGTTATCACAACCTAGTCCGCGGCGGTCACTGATAGAAATTGTTACACAATTGTTGATCAAATTAAATGTGCAATAGCAACTCCCGTTTTCTGATTAAAAGCTACGAATTCGAAAAACCATTCATTTATCTCATAATTAACAGTTTCCTTACTGAACCAAACATATTTTCCCTCTCTTCCAAGTCAGAATTGCTGACATGAAGGACACAAGTTTTTAAAAAATGCGTTCTGCGTATCGTTAGGCAACTAACGCATTTATAAAGGCTTTCCACCTCTTGTCCGTCACTGACTTTGTTAATCTGTTTTGCAGTTACTAGATGATAGTAGTGAAGAGCTCGAATAACCCAAAATTTCTATTATTAGGACATCCACTTTTCTGAGACGTATCTCTGAAGTCCCATTGACCAAATATATCGTCACATCAGGCAGTCGTCTCAGTATATGTTTCCAAAGATAGGCAGCGCTTTACTTCTACTACTAGATACTTTAGAACATAGCATCAGAGCGTTTGAACTGAATCCCAATGTTTCGCCATTTCAAGCAACATTTTTCATGTAGATTGCCAGATTAATGTTTTGCGATTCTGTCATTGAATTTTTTCGACTTCTATTGATACGAATATCATTACCTTAGGGGAGTATGAAAAATCCGTCACAAAATGACTAGAAACCAGGTTGCAAGGAAAACAAAATAATGTGTTCCGGCTCTCACTCTAAACTAACCAGTCACGCCGCGCGGGGTTAGCCGAGCGGTCTCGGGTGCTGCAGTCATGGACTGTGCGGCTGGTCCCGGCGGAGGTTCGAGTCCTCCTTCAGGCATGGATGTGTGTGTTTGTCCTTAGGATAATTGAGGTTAAGTAGGGTGTCAGCTTAGGGACCGATGACCTTAGCAGTAAAGTCCCACAAGATTTCACTCACATTTGAACATTTGAACATAACCAGTCACGGAGCGAACATTCATTGTACGGAAGTTTACACTAAATGAGAGATGTGGGAAATAGTCAGGAATTAATGTTTGCTAGAAAATGTTTTGGATGGTTAGGTGAACTACATTTTACTGCCTCCTTTTATTTACTTGTAGAGTGTCAAGTATTTGAAGTTCCAACATCAAAATCATTTTGGGTGCTGGACGATTGCTGCTGGGAAATGTTTCTGAGGACTAAGGGACAACATTTTACTACCTCTGTTTCCTTAGGTAGTTGTAGATTTTAGAGTGTATGAAGTTAGAACATCAAAACCATATCCTTCAGTCATCGTTAAATGTATGACAAGAGCAGGGATGCTGACAAGAGTTTAACATGTGATTAAAACGCTATAAATGACTTTACATAATAGCCGAAATCCTAAGAAAAAGCATTATAAAATGAAGAAAATTATCTTCTAATAAGTGATTAGAAAATCATCATTATTTCAAATATTTGTACAAACTTAAAATGCAAACAAGGAGGACCTTTAATACTATAAATAACGTTTGTAATTGCTCTTAGTCTGAGTTGAATTACGTTCGTTCGAGTTATGGTCACTAGTGATCATCACAGGAATGCGTTCGAGCGAGACATTCTCTCAGTCCCATTGGGTCATGACTGACATACAGCTGTTCTAATGCTGGTCAATGGATGGTCATGACTTGTCACTACTTGTTATGGACTTTCTTCTCTAGATTATAAAGCATTTCGAAATCTTGCTTTTTGTGTTGACTCTCTTGGCCTTCTCATTGGCGAAAACAACTCTGTGAACATGTAATACGTCCTAGTGTAATTTTATTCACCACAGGAATTTTTAGAAGAATTATGTTGTGTATATGAATACTGGCGTATGGGCGGCAATTTTCAAAATGAATAGTTTTTTTCTCTGTAAAAGACATCATATTTACCCCTGTGACAGTAACACTCTTTATTTCACGATTGCAATTTCGGCCTTAGGCCATTATCAAGTGCTGATAAAAAATATGGAATGTTTATAAATTATTTAACAAAATAGTTGTGTACCTTGATATTACACAGAATGAAACGTAATTGCATGAGCATGTCACTTACATTTTTGTGGCTATACGCCATAACAATTTAAAATGAGGAATAACAGGCCTAAATAGCGAAATTGCGTTGGAAAGAGTGCACAATTCACGCAAAACGAACAAGTATGCTACCTTACCATACGTAGGCACAATATCAGAAGAAATTGCGCAGGCTTTTAAGAAAACCCCTGTTAAAGTGAGCTTCCATACGCATAACACCCAAGCTAACATTACAATAACGCCAACCAGTTTGCAATATCTGGCGCTTATAAAATAAATCTGACACTTGCGAGAAATGCTACATCGGACAAGCAGGGATAGCATTTACTGGTAGTTTTAAAGAATACGTTAGAGAAACAGTAAATAGCACCTCTACGTTTAGCGAACACTTAATTGAAAATAAACATATTTTAGGAACATCGATACAGCTCTGACAATACTGCACGCGGTACCCAAAGGAAGAGTCATGAGCGTTCTTGAAGACATGGAAATATACTATCATTTCAAATATGATCCTAACAACCTTTTAAACGGTCAATCAGAGTTGAGAAACAAACGATATCTAGATAATTTTTACTCGATCTTATGACGCTTACACAAATAATAGCTTAGGCATAGGCTCAGATTAATGTATTAATTCCAGTATTTATGAATTTTATAAAACGACGTAATCTTGCCAAAGCGACATTCTACAATATTTTATGATAAATTTTTTTGTATTTTTTGATATTATTAACGCTCTTTTATACAACTGACACAGAAAATATTTATTAAATGTCATATCATTTTAGTATGCTATGTCGACGATCAATTCGTGTGCTTGTAATTTATGTAACGTTGGCGAAATATCACGCCAGCTGTGTTTTAATTGAATGACACTGGTTCCTTTGGAGCGGGTTGCTGATTTGGAAAGCGCGTAAGGTTGTGTGTGACATGGGACGGCCTCTGTGACTTTGGTTACGCTAAGTTAATACAATAAACAACGACGAAATAAATAACCTCTACAAATTTAACAGTAAGAGTGGGCAACAAAGAATACCTACAAGTACACATAACGATGTATATCCATTATGTATGTAGAACGATGAATTACGATGTACATCCTTTATATAAGTATATATAACGATGTATATCCTTTATGTATGTAGACGATGAATAACGACGCATATCCTTTATATCAGTAAAGCAGTGATCAGTCTCCATGTATTTTATGTACGATGTATTAAAAATAGGTTAGATAAAATATTATAATGGCATAACAAGAGTACATTCTATGCTTCCTAGTACAGTCGCTGGAAGGCAATGATGCTCCCCACAGAGCAAAACAATGTCTGTAATACGTTTACCCTCCTAAACGGCTACCAGTAGCATGTAACAGTAGTCTGCCGCTGCAGTTTAGTTCATAAGTGACTAGTGATGGGTTAACGAACATGAGTGCCTACAGACTATGTTGTTTTATGACACATGGATAAGTGTGATTGAAATATGTAACAGCTTCACGAATGTATTTAATAGTAATGACAAAGACATATAAATGTGTCAGCTCATTTTAAGTTGACATGGCGTAAAGCCCAAAAATGTAAGTAACATGGTTACGCAATTACATTTTTCATTCTGTGTAGTCGGTCGAATATCAAGATACACGACGATTTTGTTAAATAATGCATAAACATTCTGTATTTTTCGGCTGCACTTGATAATGGCCTAAGGCCGAAATTGCAACATTGAAATAAAGAAAGTGTTACAGTCACTGGCGTAAATGTGATGTATTTTATGAAGTTCTACATGACAGTGAATCTCAGGTATAAAAAGTTAATTTTTTATCTCTTCCATGTGACGGTCGGATCATAAAATGCAACAGTTGGTGGTCACATACCACACTCGTTACTATAAATGATTTGCACACAATAACTAAGCCCACTTTAGGGTGTCGGTGGCACAGGTTCAAAATGGTTCAAATAGCTCTGAGCACTATGGGACTTAACATCTTAGGTCATCAGTCCCCTAGAACTTAGAACTACTTAAACCTAACTAACCTAAGGACGTCACACACATCCATGCCCGATGCAGGATTCGAACCTGCGACCGTAGCAGTCCCGCGGTTCCGGACTGCAGCGCCTAGAACCGCACGGCCAGCGCGGCCGGCGTGGCACAGGTACCAATTTGCGTGGAATAATGTTACACATTCACTGGTGAAATTAAGCTACATACGCAGATCCATAAGCACTGTTGGTAGAGCCCACACAAAGAGTATCTTATCAAAATGTTCGGATGTGTAACTGTGCGCATTTAATACCAGATGTAGAACAACGAAAGTGCACACAAAAATGAAATATTTTCTGTTTTCACAGAATTATATTGACGTGGCGCCGACTTATATGCTATCAAAGGAACGCCACAGCAATGACAGAATTTTCGCAGACATGCACCCGTGATAGTGTACATACTATAGCATACTGAGGTATGGCCCTGACCACTTAAAGTGATATTCCTTTATCTATATGTGGCTTCACAAATACAAATATATTTTCCATCTGAAATTAATGGGTTGACATTAGCATGGAACTATGATTATCTATAATATATCTCAAGCCTAAAGCACTAGCCATAAGTTTGTGTATTGGACACATTGTAGCAACTATATACCAACTTAACCACTTAGCATGGAACTATGATGATCTGTAATATATCTCAAGCCTAAAGCACTAGCCATACGTTTGTATATTGGACACATTGTAGCAACTATATACCAACAAAACCACTTATAATTTTTGCTGAAATTTGATAATTACCAGCATTTGTAATATTTGGGCGTTTATTATATTATAGCATATAAACATTGACAATACGCAGCCGGTATTTAGTACCAATCAGTAACAAAATTTTATGTTACCAAAACCTATGAGACAATACTACCTAATTTATGGAATTCATACATATTATAACCACGGATATTATAATGTGTTGTGAATAGAGGTGGTAGTAAAGGAGTAAAAAATGGAAGGTCATTCAAGATGCGGCAGTTTTTCTCGCATCTCATTGTTTCACGTCATATCATCTACCCGTATTGCACAATGGTGTCTTATGTGTCTAATGCCCGCGAAATGTGTTGCGAATAGAATTAAGTAGCAATGAAGTAGTAAATTTACAGGTCGTACGCAATGCAGCAGCTTAAGGCGATATCATGCCCTGAGAAGTGTGAAAAATGTGACGTTTTGTTACAGTACACCTTTTCGACTAATTATTTTTTTCTCTTGCTTCGAGTCATCAGTCCTCTGACTGGTTTTGATTTCGCCACCCAAGAATTCCTCTCCTGTGCTAATCTATTCCTCTCAGAATAGTACTTGCAACCTACGTCCTTAATTATTTGCTGGATGTTTTCCAATCTCCATCTTCCTCTACAGTTTTTACCATCTACAGCTCCCTGTAGTACCATGGAGGTCACTCCGTGATCTCTTAACAAATGTTCTATCATCCTGTTCCATCTCCTTGTTAGTGTCTTCTACATATTTCGTTCCTCTCCGATTCAGCGCAGAACATCCTCATCAATTATCTTAGCAGTCCACCAAATTTTTTACATTCCTCTCTAGCACCAAATCGCAAATGCTTCGATTCTCTTTTGTTCCGGTTTTCCCACAGTTCATAATGCTGTGCTCCAAACGCATTGTGGGACAATCTTCCTCAAATCATGGGCTATGTTTGCTGCTAGTAGATTTCTCTTGCCCAGGAATGTCTTTTTTGTCATTGCTAGTCTGCTTTTGCTTGCTCCGTCCATCGTTCGTTATTTTACTATCAAGGTTGTATAATTCCTTAACTTCATCTACTTCATGACCAACAACTCTAATGGTAAGTTTCTCGCTGTTCTCATTTCTGCTACGTATTAATTACGCCTTCTTCGATTTTAATCTCAGTCCATAATCTGTACTCACTAGCTAGTTCATTACTTTCAGCAAATCATAGACTTCTTCTGGACTTTCGTTGAGCATAGCAGTGTCATCAGCGAATTTATCACTGATATCTTTTCTCCATGAATTTTAATTCCACTCTGGAACCTATCTTTCGTTTGGATCATAGCTTCTTCGCTGTACAGATTGCACAGTAAAGGCGTTGGCTATATTCCTGTCTTACACCTTATTTAATCCATCCACTTTGTTCTTGGTCGTCCATTGTTATTATTCACTCTTGACTGCTGAATACACTGTATATTACTAGTCTCTTCCTACACCTTACAACTATTTTTCTCAGAAGTTCGAACATCTTGCATCATTTTACAATGTCGAACGCCTTTCCAAGTAGAAAAATACTGTGAACGTGTGTTTATTTTTCTTTAGTCTAGTTTCCATTGTCAACCGCAAAGACAGCATTACCTCTCTGGTGTCTTTACTTTTCCTAAAGCCAAATTAATCGTTTATCTAATACATCCTGAATTTATCTTCCATTCTTGTGTATCTTATTCTTGTCATCAACTTCCCTACATGATTTGTGAAGCTGTTTGTGCTATGATTCTCGCACTTGTCAATTATTGCAGTCTTCGGAATTGTGTGGATGATATTTTTCCAATAGTCAGGTGGTATATCGCCACACTCAAACATTCAACATACCAACACCAATAGTCGTTTTGTTGTCAATTACCGGAATAATTTTAGAAATTCTGATGAAATATTATCCACCCCTTCTGCCTTATTTGATCGTAATTTCTACAAAGCTCTCTTAATTCTTGATGCTAATACTGGATCCCCTATCTCTTCGTAATCGACTCCGGTTCTTTCTCCTATCACATCAGAGAGATCTTCCCCCGTCATGGAGTCCTTCACTGTACTCTTTCAACCTATCCACTCTCTCCTCTCCATTTAATAGTAGAGTTCCCGTTGCACTCTTAATGTTACCACCCTTGGTTTTAAATTCACTGAAGGTTATTTTGACTTTCTTGTATGCTGTGTTAGTCCTTCTGACCAGCATTTCTTTTTCGTTTCATCCCATTTTTTCAGCATCCATTTCGTCTTAGCTTCTCTGCACTTCCTATGTGTTCCATTCCTCAGAGAACTGTATTTTTGTATTCCTGACTTTCTTTGAGCGTTTTTGTACTTCCTTCTTTTAACGATCAACTAATGTATTACTTCTGTTACCCACGGTTTCTTCGCAGTTAGCTTGTTTGTACCCTGCTTTTCTTCCCAATATCTATGATTGCCCTTTTAAGAAATGTCCATTCCTCTTCAATTATACTGCATACTGAGCTATTCCTTTTTGCTGAGTCTACAGCCTTAGCAATCTTCAAGTGTATCTCCTCTTTCCTTAAGACTTGTGTATCCCACTCCTTTGCGTATAGTTATTTACTGACTAAAATGTGAAACTTTAGCCCACTCCTCATCACTACTACATTGTGATCTGAGTCTATATGTGCTCCTACAATCCAGTATCTGATTTCGGAATCTTTGTCTGACTATGACGTAATATAACTGAAATCTTCCCGAATCATCTGGCCTTTTCCAAGTATACCATCTCCTCTTATGATTCTCGAATATAGTATTTGCTATTAATAGCTGAAATTTATTACTGAGCTCAATTAGTCTTTCTCCTGTCTCATTCCTTGTCCCAAGCCCACATACTGCTGTAACCTTTCCTTCTACTCGTTCTCGAACTACTACATTCCAGTGTCCCAAGACTATTATTTTTTCATCTCCATTTACGTACTGTATTATCCTTTCAATATCCTCATCTTCTTTCTCTATCTATTCATCTTCAACTTGTGACGTCATCAAGTATACCTTAAGTATCGTTGTCGGTGTTGATTTACTGTTGATTCTGATAAGAAAAACCCTATCATAGAACTGTTCACATTAAAGCATTCTGTGCCCTACCTTCTTGTTCATACAAATCCTACTCCGTGATACCATTCTCTGCCGATTCTGTTATTACCCAACACTGACCAAAGATCTTTGTCTTCTTTCCATTTCACTTTACTGACGCCTACTATGTCTATATTGAGGCTTTCCATTCCTTTTCTCAGGTTTTCTAACTTCCCTACCTCGTTCAAGCTTCTGAAGTCCCACGCCCCGACTCGTAGAATGTTATCCTTTCATTAATTATTTAAGCTTTTTCTGTTGGTCACCACGTCTTCGGCAGTCCCCTCCTCAAGATTTGAAAGGGGGCTATTCCAGAACCTTTTGCTAATGGATAGATCATCATGAAACTTTTTTAATTGCAGACAAAATGTCCTGTGGACACATAGGTGCGGTTTCCCACCCCAAGGACAAGAAAGTGCCCTGAACACTGTCCGCTTCTCCGTCCTCTTTGAAGGGCCATTGGCAGAATGAGGGTGATTACTTATGCAGGAAGTCTTCGACCGATAATATTGATTATTCCCCAAAATTTAAGAGCTGGCCGGTTTCGAACGAGGGACGGAGGACGTTTTGATCACTAATCAAAAACGGTACCCCTAAACCACTGCCACTAATCTTACTATTCGCAAAAATTGTTGTAGACAATAGCCATATATATAATCCGATATAACTGCAGATTTATAGCATTGAAGTACACAAAACTTAGGAGGATATGATAGCATCAAAATTGACGTGCATGAAAATGAAACTTTAGGGCGAAATACGTGTGCAATGTGTTCAATATATGTGAAATGCATTTCACCTGTGCACACGGAGGCTAAGCCGACGATAAAAAGCTCATCCTAAAACATAAAAGTACTACTCACTCTTATTCGCAAAAGTTTTTTCCATGTGTTCCTCAATATCACCATTTCCTTTCGCAGCAACGGGAAGTTATATAGTACATAGTGCATAATCAAATAATCAAAACGCTCATTGATGCACTTATTAGAAAATTTCTGAAATCTAAATTCCTTTCCCAGGTTAACGTTACACATACACTTTGTTTTGACCATTTCTAAGCGATCCGACAAAAAAAAGAACAGAGATAAAATGATAAAAAACGTGCAGACAAGTTACTTCACACACGAACACAACATAAGTACATCGCCCACTGATGTGATGCCAAATAACAAACTTGTGACAAAACCGGTAGCCACAGCTCTCCATCGACGTCAGCGTTTGTTCCAAGGTCCGTTGAGAGAGGCACGAACGTAAAGAGAATGTTACACTGATGCTGAAAGTATAGGTCTCAAATCGCAAAAGAATTCAAAAGTCACAAAATTCTCAAACCGCGAACGTTTTTACAACGATGACATGACCCTGAAAGGCGCTAGAAAGCCAATATTCTCCGGGCTAATCCCGGACGTATGGTGACCCTAGTCATGACGTAACGACGATCACGAAGCTGTGCATCCAATGGGATACAGTAAGCCAAGGGTCGTGATCGGTCATGATACCGTTACTTGAACGAACCTACTGTACTGTCATTTTCAGGTTGTCGAACGTGAAGGATCGTCAGCAACAAGATTTTATACGTCCTTCAGCTTGAAGTGACTTGAACGGAGAGCACTTAAAATGGGTAACATCCTTTGACTATTATAACCTACTCATTCCTGTCAATCGAGCAGCTTTTACCATTGATGAGATCTGACACAAAATGTTATATCTGGCATTTGTGTTCGACGCTTTTAACATTAGCAGCAATAGGCATACCAGTTTCGCCACCTCTGCCAATCAACACAATCCAACATTGTTGTTGTTGTTGTGGTCTTCAGTCCTGAGACTGGTTTGATGCAGCTCTCCATCCTACTCTATCCTGTACAAGCTTCTTCATATCCCAGTATCTACTGCAACCTACATCCTTCTGAATCTGCTTAGTGTATTCATCTCTTGGTCTCCCTCTACGATTTTTGCCCTCCAATACTAAATTGGTGATCCCTTCATGCCTCAGAACATGTCCTACCAACCGATCCCTTCTTCTGATGAAGTTGTGCCACAAACTTCTCTTTTCCCCAATCCCATTCAGTACCTCCTCATTAGTTATGTGATCTACCCATCTATTCTTCAGCATTCTTCCGTAGCACCACATTTCGAAAGCTTCTATTCTCTTCTTGTCCAAACTATTTATCGTCCATGTTTCACTTCCATACATGGCTACACTCCATAAAAATACTTTCAGAAAAGACTTCCTGACACTTATATCTATACTCGATGTTAACAAATTTCTCTTCTGCAGAAACGCTTTCCTAGCCATTGCCAATTTTAGATCCTACTTCGACCATCATTAGTTATTCTGCTCCCCAAATAGCAAAACTCATTTACTACTTTAAGTGTCTCATTTCCTAATCGAATTCCCTCAGCATCACCCGACTTAATTCTACTACATTCCGTTATCCTCGTTTTTCCTTTTGTTAATGTACATCTTATATACTCCTCTCAAGACACTATCCATTCCGTTCAACTGCTCTTCCAAGTCCTTTTCTGTCTTTGACAGAATTACATTGTCATCGGCGAACCTCAAAGTTTTTATTTCTTCTCCACGGATTTTAATACCTACTCCGAATTTTTCTTTTGTTTCCTTTACTGCTTGCTCAATATACAGATTGAATAACATCGGGGTGAGGCTACAACCCTGTCTTACTCCCTTCCCAACCACTGCTTCCCTTTCATGTCCCTCGAATCTTATAACTACCGTCTGGTTTCTGTACAAA
The DNA here is from genome assembly GCF_023897955.1 of Schistocerca gregaria. Classification (NCBI taxonomy): domain Eukaryota; kingdom Metazoa; phylum Arthropoda; class Insecta; order Orthoptera; family Acrididae; genus Schistocerca; species Schistocerca gregaria. Next base: position 968,523,241 of record NC_064921.1, on the reverse strand, counting down.
TTGTAAATAGCCTTTCGCTCCCTGTATTTTACCCCTGCCACCTATAGAATTTTAAAGAGAGTAGTCCACTCAACAATGTCAAAAGCTTTCTCTAAGTCTACAAATGCTAGAAACGTAGGTTTGCCTTTCCTTTATCTTTCTTATAAGTTAGGTCGTAAGGTCAGCATTGCCTCACGTGTTCCAGTATTTCTACGGAATCCAAAGTGAACTTCCCCAAGGTTGGCTTCTACTAGTTTTTCATTGGTCTGTAAAGAATTCGTGTTAGTATTTTGCAGCTGTGGCTTACTAAACTGACTGTTCGGTAATTTTCGCATCTGTCAATATCTGCTTTCTTTGTGATAGGAATTATTATATTCTTCTTGAAGTCTGAGGGTATTTCACCTGTGTCATACATCTTGTCACCAGATGGTAGAATTTTGTCATGACTGGCTCCCCCAAGGCCGTCAGTAGTTCCAATGGAATGTTGCCTACTCTGGGGGCCTTGTTTCGACTGAGGTCTTACAGTGCTCTGTCCAACTCTTCACGCAGTATCGTATCTCCCATTTCATCTTCATCTATATCCTCTTCCATTTCCATAATATTGACCTCAAGTACATGTCCATTTTATAGGCCCTCTATATATTCCTTCTACCTTTCTGCTTTCCCTTCTTTGCTTAGAACTTGTTTTCCATCTGAGCTCTTCATGTTCATACAAGTGGTTCTTTTATCTCCGAAGGTCTCTTTAATTTTCCTGTAGGCAGTATCTATCTTAACCCTAGTGAGATAAGCCTCAACATCCTTACATTTGTAATCTAGCCATTTTGCACTTCCTGTCGATATCATTTTTGAGACCGTTGTATTCCTTTTTGACTTCTTGATTTATTGAATTTTTATATTTTCTCCTTTCATCAATTAAATTCAATATTTCTTCTTTTTACCTACTTGATCCTCTGCTGCCTTCACTACTTCATCCCTCAAAGCTACCCATTCTTCTTCTACTGTATTTCTTTCCCTCATTTCTGTCAATTGTTCCCTTATGCTCTCCCTGAAACTCTGTACAACCTCTGGTTCTTTCAGTTTGTCCAGGTCCCATCTCCTTAAATTCCCACCTGTTTGCAGTTTCTTCAATTTTAACCTACAGGTCATAACCAACAGATTGTGGTCAGAGTCCACATCTGCGCCTGGAATTGCCTTACAATTTAAAACCTGGTTCCTAAATCTCTGTCTTACCCTTATATAATCTATCTGATACCTTTTAGTATCTCCAGGGTTCTTCCATGTATACAACCTTCTTTCATGATTCTTAAACCAAGTGTTAGCTATGATTAAATTGTGCTCTGTGCAAAATTCTACCAGGCGGCTTCCTCTTTCATTTCTTAGCCCCAATCCATATTCACCAACTATGTTTCCTTCTCTCTCTTTTCCTACACTCTAATTCCAGTCACCCATGACTATTCAATTTTCGTCTCCCTTCACTATCTGATTAATTTCTTTTATTTCATCATACATTTCTTCACTTTCTTTGTCATCTGCAGAGCTAGTTGGCATATGAACTTGTACTACTGTAGTAGGTGTGGGCTTCGTATCTATCTTGGCCACAATAATGCGTTCACTAAGCTGTTTGTAGTAGCTTACCCGCATTCCTGTTTTTCTATTCATTATTAAACCTACTCCTGCATGACCCCTAATTGATTTTGTGTCAATAACCCTGTAGTCACCTGACCAGAAGTCTTGTTCCTCCTGCCACAGAACTTCACTAATTCCCACTATATCTAACTTTAACCTATCCATTTCCCTTTTTAAATTTTCTAACCTACCTGCCCGATTATGGGATCCGACATTCCACTCTCCGATCCGTAGAACGCCAGTTTTCTTTCTCCTGATAACGACATCCTCTTGAGTAGTCCCCGCACGGAGATCCTATATTATGACGTTGCAATAACCACTACGTAGTCAACTGCTTATTATTTGTCATTGAGCTGAAACATTAATTTAATGTCATGTCATATTCACTGCTACAGATATGAGTAACATGTTAACATGAAACGTCTCAGTTATGGGCATGCAAGGACACTTGTTTCTTCCATTTGTCCTATTTACCTCAGCAAATCGTCAGAAAGAACCATAAGGTGACAATGTTATTAGGACTGCGGGAGTCCTTCCCCCATAACTTTCCACTCCCCTCGGCGGCAGTGGTGGTTATCCCTTTGTTCCGTACGCAGCACATTGCTATGTATCAAGATAAGGTCTACAATTACACCGTTTGGCTGCAACGATTGCGGAATGATAATGATGAACGGTGCGTGCAGAGTCCTGAGCAGTACTGGCCACTTCGCGCGCCATACCGATAATTTCCTGTTAGGAATGTTGCATCGAAATGAGAATGATTAGTGGAAGAGGATTATAGTTCTTCACTCTTTGTCATTCTCCATTACAATCACACACCAGTAATAACACTCGGCCATCCACTGTTAGTGTGGTTTTGATGGCAGTTGTTTCAACGACGCCGACTAACGGCATCTACCGACAAATAGTGATTAGAGCCAGGGGCCAAGTCGTTACAAAATAGATCCTGATTTATCATTACCGTTTTTCAATGGTCCCACATCGACAGACTTATTAAATTCAATGGAAGCCTGAACGTTAGTTGCATGACTTCGGTTTCCTGCACTGTCACTGAATATTGCAAATATATATCACTATTTACCTGTCTGGCTATAAATGGGAGTTACTCATGTATACAAATGTTCGAATGTGTGTAAGTTCTTAAGGGATTCAACTGCTAAGGTCATCGGTCCCAAGATTTACATACTACTTAATCTAACTTAAACTTACTTATGCTAAGAACAACACACACAACCATGCCCGAGGGAGAACTGGAACCTCTGACGGGAGTGGCCGCGCAATCCGTGACATGACGCCTGAAACCGCGCGGTTCATGTATACAACAGCGCACTCGAGGGGAAATGATTATACGAAGTGACAAATTTAAAAAAATTGTAATTATTACACAGTCACAGAGTAGATATGTCTTTACCGTTTTCCACTTCTGCAAATTGATCCAAAAGTGACTGCTTTTGTCCTTTTATTTATCATTGTGTATTGAGGTAGAAACAAATCCGAAGCTGAATAAACTTGTTTGACATTTTCCCGCTAAGTTCTCTCTCTCTCTTTTCTTCTTTTCTCTTCTTTGCTCCAGAGCTGTGTTTAAACTCCATAATGTTAATACCACTTTACCCAGTCTTGCACTGTTGCGCACCAAACGCATAACCGACGGAAGTTTTTGAAGCAAATGACTCTTAGTGTTCCACTGCTGCAAACTTGATGCTCTTGAGACGAGGTAGACGCTCATTACGGTCAGCTGTTGGTGTCGCAATACATGAAACCAAAATTCTTACATAATAACTACTCTCCGGCAGTTCCCTCATTGCGTGGTGGAGCTGCTAACTTTAACTGGAGCCAAAACAGGACAATTCAAAAATGTGTTTCTTGTTATTATGTTTATTATTATTATTACTGTTAGTCACAACACCTTACAGAACACCTGCATTATAGCTTCAACAACAGCATTTATTTAACACGATACCCACTATAATTGCTGTGAATTCAGCCATTATTACGAGACTCTAGCTTCTTTGTTACTTATACGTCGAAGTTACACTTCTTGTTTGACTTCATAGCTTTAACAAGTTTTTTCCCGTTGTTGCATTTTGACGAATTTAACAAATTCATCACATTTCACACGGTAGTTAAAATTCACAAACAGTTGAGTTTTCACCATATCCACTTTCAATCTGTTTCCTTCATTGCTTCAGATATTTAGCATCACACTGTGAAAATCGGCTATACAAACACACTGCTATCACATGATGAACAACTTATAGCAAATTATGTTTTTTGCATCTCTTAAGAAGTGTCACACGTTTGTTTGAAACTTTTGAGTCGGAAAAGTCTTTAATGAATGGGAAGACGTCATTCACTGCACATATTTAAGAAAGTAGTCCTCCGTTTATATTTATGTTCAGATAAGCTGTATGTTTGAAACTTCCTGACAGATTAAAACTGTGTGCCGGACCGACACTGGTGCTCGTGACCTTTTCCATCGGAGACAAGTGCTTTACCAGCTGAAGTAATCAAGCACGACTCCGGATACCTACTCACAGCTTTAATTCCTCCTGCACCTCGTCTCCTACTTTCCGAACTTCACTGAGGCTCCCCTGCGAACCTTCTGTGAAGTTTGGACGGTAGGAGACGAGGTGCTAACAGAATTGTAGCTCTGAGGACGGCGAGTGAGCCGTGCACAGCACTTGCCCACGAAAGGCAAAGGTCCCGAGTTCCGGTCGCGGTCCACCACACACTTTTAATCAGCTAGCAGGTTTCACACCAACGCACACTCCGTTGTAGAATGAAAATTTCATTCCGCGAATCTATAAGTTTCATTACGCTCTCCATTTTAAGGGGTTCTTCAAGATTTAACTGATAGATAAGCTTGAAATTTGAATCTCCACTGAAGTCAAATCACATTTCTAGATATTCAAGAACCCTAGTTAGACTTTCTGAGCTTCTCTTGACAAATTTTGTTTGTTCACATAGCGGAAATTTTTTAAAAGCTTCTAAGACCATGAGTCCGAAAAATTATTTCATTGTCTCTCAATAGCTTCTGTTCTGAACTTCAGGAATACGGAATATATTTCAGTTATCAGTATATAATCACTTTCCACATGTTTTATGAGTTTGTTAAATAAATGCATAACATTTTGGACATAATAAATGTAAATCTCTCAGACTGTAACTTCATCGTCATGTTCAGTGTCGTGTCATGAGCTACGAATGTTCAAATATTATTGGCCGTATTGTCTTAAGCCTGGCTTATAAAATAGGTCTTCGACAATGGACAGTTCTGGAGCAGTCTGTGTACAGCAGGAAAAAAGTGTCAACAAGCATGTAAAAAATGAAATGAACGTAGTATGGCATTTATTAGCCGGGAGATCCCCCCTGATCCCCTCTTCGGGGTTCGGCCGCTGTATTGCAGGTCTTTTATTTGACGCCACTTCGGCGACTTGCGTGTCAGTGATGATGAAAATGTTGATAAAAGCCACACAACACCCAGTCCCCCACTGCGAATCGAACTGGGGGCCACCTTGTGTGGCAAGCTGTGACGCTACCGCTACGTTACGGAGATGCATATAGCGACATCCCGGTGTAGTGTGCAGTACCCTGACAGCATGAACTGAAACAAGTTCTTCAGCTCACTTACTTTCTTCGCGCTCGAAAATAACTCATTAAATACCTTAATCTCTAACAATTCAACATCTTGCGAGAATAGTTTTAGTTCATATTTCGCAGTGTTCTGCAAAACATGCATGTGAGAATGCCTTGCTATAAAATGTAATGTTTGAAACATTGTTTTCAACTACACGACAATAGATCAGTTTTTCCCGTAGTTAACGGAATAGTTGTCCGCATCGTAAGCAAGTAGTTGCGATCCTGAGAAGCTAGTGTTAATGATGCTCTCTTTAAGTTTCTTGGCTATAGAAGCTCATGATCCGCCAGCGACTCCGTAAAAATTTATTACGGCTTAAGTCGTTCGTAGTTCTTGGTCGTCATACGGAATAGCAAATAGAATTAATTTCGTATTTCCTTTATTTGAAGTATCAAATCCAATCGAGAATAGAGTTGTACCACCTTTTATCAGAATTTGTAGAAGAGAATGTGGAGCCAATACTTTATCTACTATAGCTTCAGCTTTAGACCATCCATGTGACTTCTTTTTTAATGATATTTAGAATCTTGTCCGTTACCAAAGTCTTGTAAAAGGTATCTGTGATGATGTTTCCTTCCATATGTTAATAAGTTCGGTTTCTGAAACTTCCTCTCCCCACCTAGTTCACGCTGCCATAAAATACCGTTAATTAGTAGAGTTTCTTAAGATATTCGACACTTTATCAATATGAACCTTGGTACAGGCATGATGATTTACCTTCAATGCCCGGGTTATTCATCTTGTTTCGACAGCCACCCCGAAAAGTCTGTTTCCTATATCCATCAGTCATTGAAATGACCCTCGTGGCGCTGTTTTATAGCCAGCTATATTTGAGAAGCTCACTATAATACGATGTTATATGCCTAAACTAACACTTAGTCAGTACAATGTCGTTCGTAAGCCCTTCAATTTTAAACGAAATGAGTGCCGTGTGTGGTTCACCCAATACAATCACGACAAAATACTTCACTACATCTATCAGCCGCGTGAAACGTGGGTATACTGGCCGAGTTCATTGGTTCGACAGATGTGTTCCTTTTAAAATTAGTAAGTCTTTATTACTAAATGAAAAGCCACATTTTCACGGCATGTTTTGTTTCTTCCTTTTCGCTGTTATGTAATACACCTGTGCAGGAAAACAAGTAGTCAGAGACATATTGTAACTCTGCCTGTAACGCGGGATTGAAACGTCGTCGTCCCGTTATCCTTATTCGAAGGGATTCGAAAACAATACTTTTGAGGTTCTGCCGGGATGTTCGGCCGGATACAACAGTTTTTATTTAGAAGCGGACTCTTCAAATGGTTCAAATGGCTCTGAGCATTATGAGACTCACCATCGAGGTCATCAGCCACTAAAACTTAGAACTTCTTAAACCTAACTAACCTGAGGACATCACACACATCCATGCCCGAGCCAGGATTGGAACCTGTAACCATCGCGGTCGCGCGGTTCCAGAATGAATTGCCTAGAACCGCTCGGCCACACAAGCAGGCAAAATCGGACTGTACGACGTAAAACAGGACAGTTGGCAAATCTATTCTGGAGGCAACCGGCAAGTATCAGCTGTGCCCGAGGACGGTGATTTTTTGGGAAGAGCAATGGGGCTCCCAAATACGTCATATTCACAGTAATTCTGTGCTTCGATGATGGCGGATGATATCTGTCGCTGACACGAAGTGATGGGGAAACCCTAGTTTTTTGATTGTTTATTGGTCTTAGGTACATTCGCATAAAAAAAGGATTAACAAGTAGGAAAAGAAAAGAGGAAAAAATTCTACTTATTATAACAGTGGTGCTAAAATTAGCAGTTTCTAAACAAAACGCTTAAATTGGTATAATTCCATTAGTTCCAGTATTTGGGTATTAAGAACAATGTATATCAAACAGTGCTCGTTTAACAACAATCCTGAGCAACAGACATGTGGTACTAGAGGCAGTACAGCATTATTGTACTAGTAACGTAGCTATCGTAATGTGGCGTCCATACACTCAGACTAGCTTGTTAGACAGCGCTCGTTATACGTATTCTTTCCTTCGTTCGTAGGGAAAGACCATGCCAAACTAAACTACCACGTGGATTGTTATGTTGCTGGTGGCGTATCTGTATTATTGCTGACTTGGCAACACTAACCTCTGTTATGAACCATGACTGACGAATGTTGCCATCTCTGGACAGATTCTAGAATCCAGTATGAGACGATATTTATTTTACAGTAATAGTCTGATATTTGCCATGTGAACACCATGGGGAATCTGACTCACTGAGAGACAAAGGCATATCATGAGGCTTGGGTCCGAGGGTTTTACCCCCCTTGCGCCCCTCCCGCCCCACCACCAAGTCCCACCGACGCATCCTACACATCCCTCTCATCGCGACTGGTGGCTAACATAACCTCCCTGCTAACATCTATGAAGCGACTGAAGCAGATGAGGCAAACATAGTGTCGAATGCCACCACGTCTACAGCAATATTCTGCGAACTACTGTGAGAGTCATGGCAGATAGCAATTTCCATTGTACAGTACTAAGAAACAGACCTACCCAAGGCACACACTTCGATTCTGATCAGCGTTGAATATGCTGTAATGTATAACAAAATGCGTAAGAAACACGTTTCTTATACACGTGCCCATATGGCTGTTAAGGTAGTGAAAGATTCCCCAGAAAGAAATTGAGTTTAATATTTCGGAACAATTGCAACAGTAACAGATATGTAAAGATAAACATCAAATTTAAGTTCTGTATTCTTAATGTACTTTACAACTGTGCACCTATGTTTGCCAGAGAGCCATATTTTCGTCGCCCTCTCATATTCAGCATACTTTTGACCTGAACAGTCCTACATTTCCTGGTTTTGTACAGATTAACAACAGTGCTACAACAAAGGTGTTCAAACAATTTCAGATCTAACATAATTAATTCTGAAAATGTTACAACTGAAAACAACAAAAAACACAATTATTTATATTTCATAAAATTAAAAGACAAATACACCCACACACAATCTCGTGCACACATACCCACACACAAATATATATATAAGAAGTACAACGAATGTACAACGATATAAAGTTATTTTTAGCTAATTTCTGACAAACTCGTCTTTGGAATAGCACTTCATCATATATGACTATATTTCTCTTTATCAATGTTATTTGTTTTGCTATTAGTCAAATGTCGAAATGAAAAACAAAGCAGTGTGGGGCAGGGGATTTCGAAGTAAATGAGCTTTGTGACAAATATGGGTGCTTCATTGTAAAGTACATTAAAAACAAGAATACTTCTATTTGACTTTTTTAATGTCCGTTACCGTTTCAACAATCTTCTCTCACAAATATTAAACTCAGTTCTTTTCAAAGAGGTGTTTCAGCCCTCTAACGGCCACCTAACGACATATGGAAAATATGTGTCTCTTATTTTTCTCTACACAACAACATATTCAAACCCACTCAAAATCAAGGTCTATGCCTTGGGAAGGTTTACTTGTAAGTATTAAGACATCTACCCATTCCATTCGATGTGAAGCACGTGATAAATTATTGCATCTAAATGCCTTCGTCTACTCTGTAATTAGTTTAATTCCATATTTGAGGCCCCACTAAAACTGTACGTACGAAGCTGAAGTATATTTCTAGATTCCTTGCACAATACTGTTTGCTGATCCTTTGCAAGTAGACTTTCGTGGGATACCTGGCGTCTGTATTCAAGTGTCTGCTGGTTCATTTCTTCCTGCATTTCACTGACGCTCTCCCAATTGTTAAATAAACATGTGACCATTCATGTTGCTCTTATTTCAAATGGTTAAAATGGCTCTGAGCACTATGGGACTTAATATATGAGGTTATCAATCAACTAGACTTAGAACTTTTTAAATGTAACTAATCTAAGGACATCACATTCATCTATGCCCGAGACAGGATTCGAACCTGCGACCGTAGAAGCAGCGCGGTTCCGGCTGAAGCGCCTATAACCACTCGCCCAGCGCGGCCAGCTGTTCTTATTTGCATAAATTCCAAATCACCTTTTGTCCCCTTTGCTAATTGTCCCACACGTTGGGCACAGCACTAATAAACACGCGTGCCACCTGCTTCATCCACGACTGAACCTACGTAATCTTTCCATGTTATATGTCTACAATTTGCTACACCCAGGTATTTGTATGAGGTAACTTAATCTACCTGTGATTCATCGACATTACAGTGATAACATACTACGTTTCTGAGTTATGTGAGGAACTAAATTTTACGAATCTGAAATTGTAACCTATAATGTTAATTCTTTCATCGCTTCTAAATCTTAGAAACATCTGACCAACTATTCGTTGCTTATCCTAGGCTGTACTCCAATGTAGGTAACTGCATCATCTGCAGAAGTCTGAGATTCATTTCGATATACAACGTTAACCCCCCTCCGCGCCGTGATAGTCGTGAACGATGGACCTTGCCATTGGTTGGAGTGCCTTGCATGCCTCCATGATGCAGGTAGCAGTACCGTAGGTTTAACCAAAACTGAAGGGCATCTTTTGTGAGGCCAGATGAACATGTGGTTCCTGAAGAGGGACCGCAGATTTTTCAGTAGTTGCTGGGTAACAGCCTGGATGACAGAGTGATCTGACCTTGTAACATCAACCCAAATGGATATGCTGTGCTGGTACTGCGAACGGCTGAAAGCAATGGGAAACTATGCCTGAAAGCTTTCAAAGGGCATGCAGCTTTACTGTACTGTTGAATGACGATGGCATCATCTTCAGTAAAATATTCCAGAGGTAAAATAGTCTCCCTTTGGGATCTCCGAATGGGAACCATTCAGGAGGATGTTATCGTCAGGAGAAACAAAACTGGCGTTTTACGAGTTGAGGTGCGTAATATTTTCCCTCTTAATCAGACAGTTATGTTAGAAAATTTGAAAAGGGAAATATATGGTTTAAGTTAGATATGGTAGGAATTGGTGAAGATTTGTGGCAGAGGGAACTGGACTTATGTTCAGTTGAATACTGAAATACAGGATTACAAATACAAATCTAATTAGAGGTGATGCAGGATTACATTTAATAATCAATAAGGAAGTTGAAATGTGGGTAGGTTATTACTAACAGCATACTGAACACAATATCGTAGCCAAGACAGACGCAAAGCTCACGCTAACGACAGTAACTCATGATTAAATTCCTGCTAGCTCTGCAGATGATGAAGAGATTAAAGAAATGTGTGGTGAGACAAACGAAATTATTCAGATAGATAAGGGAGATGAAGATTTATCTCTGATGGGCGCTGCACTTAGATATTACGTAAAGGAACACAAGTAAAATTAGTAGGTGAATATGAACTAAATGAAAGGAATGATAGACGAAGCCACCTGGTACAGTTTTGTGCAGATAATAATTTAATCATCGCTAACACTAAAGATACTAAAAGGTATCAGATTGATTATATAATGGTAAGACAGCGATTGAGGAACCAGGTATTAAATTGTATGAAATTTCCGGGGGCAGATGTGGACTGTGACCACAATCTGTTGGTTATGAATTGTAGATTACAACTAAAGAAACTGCAGAAAGGTGGGAATTTAAGGAGATGGGACCTGGACAGACTGAAAGAACCAGAGGTTGTACGGAGTTTCAGGAAGAGCATAAGGGAACAATTGATAGAAATTTGGGAAATAAATACAGTAGAAGAAGAATGGGTTGCTTTAAGGGGTGAAGTAGTGAAGGCAGCAGAGGATCAAGTAGGTAAAATAACGAGGGCTATTAGAAACCCTTGGGTAACAGAAGAAATATTCAATTTAATTGATGAAAGGATAAAATCTAAAAATGCAGTAAATGAAGCAGGCAAAAAGGAATACAAACGTCTCAAAAATGGTATCGACAGGCAGTGCAAATTGGCTAAGCAGGGATGGCTAGAGGACAAATGTAAGGATGTAGAGGCTTATATCACTAGGGGCAAGATATATAACGCCTACAGGGAAATTGAAGAGACCTTTGCAGAAAGGAGAACCACTTGCATGAATATCAAGAGCTTTGATAGAAACCCATTTCTAAGCAAAGAAGGGAAAGCAGATAGGAGGAAGGAGTATATAGAGGGTCTATACAAGGGCGATGTACTTGAGGACTATGTTATGGAAATGGAAGAGGATGTAGATGAAGATGAAATTGGAGATACGATACTGCGTGAAGAGTTTGACAGAGCTCTGAAAGACCTGAGTCGAAACAAGGCCCCCAGAGTAGACAACATTCCATTAGAACTACTGTCAGCCTTGGGAGGCCCAGTCGTGACAAAACTCTACCATCTGGTGAGCAAGATGTATGAGACAGACGACATACCCTCTGACTTCAAGACGAATATAATAATTCCAATCCCAAATAAAGAAGGTGTACCCAAATGTGAAAATTACCGAACTATCAATTTAATAAGTCACAGCTGCAAAAAACTAACGTGAATTCTTTACAGGCGAATGGAAAAACTGACAGAAGCCGACCCCAGGGAACATCAGTTTGAATTCTGTAGAATTGATAGAACACGTGAGGCAATACTGACCATACGACTTATCTTAGATGAAAGATTATGGAAAGGCAAACCTACGTCTCTAGCATTTGTAGACTTAGAGAAAGCTTTTGACAATGTTGATTGGAATACTCTCTTTCAAGGTGACAAGGGTAAAATAAAGGGAGCGAAAAGCTATTTACAATTTGTACAGAAACCATATAGTAGTTATAAGAGTCGAGGCTATGAAAGGGAAGCAGTGGATGAGAAGGGAGTGAGACAAGGTTGTAGCCTATCCACGATGTTATTCAATCCGTATATTGAGCAAGCAATAAAGGAACCAAAGAAAAGCAAGTATTAAAATCCATGGAGAAGAAATGAAAACTTTGAGGTTCGCCGATGACATTGTAATTCTGTCAAAGACATCAAAGGACTTGGAAGAGCAGTTGAACGGAATGGACAGTGTCTTGAAAGGAGGGTACAAGATGAACATCAACTAAAGGAAAATGAGGATAATGGGATGTAGTCGATGCTGAGGGAATTAGATTAGGAAATTAGACACTTAAAGTGGTAAAGGAGTTTTGCTATTTGGGTAGCAAAATATCTGATGATGGTCAAAGTAAAGAGGATATAAAATGTATGCTGGCAATGGCAAGGAAAGCGTCTCTGAGGAAGAAAAATTTGTTAACATCAAGTACAGTTTTAATTGTTACGAAGTCGATTCTGAAAGTATTTGTACGGCGTGTAGCCATGTATGGAAGTGAAACGTTGACGATAAATAGTTTGGACAAGAAGAGAATAGAAGCTTTCGAAATGTGGTGCTGCAGAAGAATACTGAAGATTAGATGGGTAGATCACATAACTAATGAGGAGGTATTGAAGAGAATTGGGGAGAAGAGCAGCTTGTGGCACAACTTGACTAGAAGAAGGGATTGGTTGGTAGGACATGTTCTGAGACATCGAGGGTTCACCAATTTAGTATTGGAGGGCAGCGTGGAGGGTAAAAATCGTAGGGGGAGGCAAATAGATGAATACACTAAGCAGATTCAGAAGGATGTAGGCTGCAGTAGGCAGTGGGAGATGAAGAAGCTTGCACAGGATAGAGTAGCATGGAGAGCTGCATCAAACCAGAATCTGGACGGAAGACCACAACAGCAACAAAACTTGGTTTAGAAATAATGGAAGGAGGATCTATATGTATAAATGACCAGGAAACACCGGAATATTTTAGACTGGTTTTATAATCGTCAGATCGAGTTTTTTGTTCCAGATTTTAAACTGCTTCCAGGCGCAGATGTGAAATATGACCACAATTTATTGGTTACAAATAATGACAAGTCCTAGTAGAAATCCATGGATGTTAGAAAACATATAGACTTAACCCTATACAAATGCAGCAAATGAAGCAGGCGAAAATTTCAAAATGTCGAAGCAGGAATAGCTAGAGGACAAAAGTAAGAATATAGAGGCATGCATTACTAGGGAGAGGTCGGCACGGCCTGCACCCAAATTAATGAGACCTTCGGAGAAAAGCGAAGTAGCTGTATGAATATCAAGAGCTCATATGGAAAGCCAGTATTAGGCAAAGAAAAGTAATGTCAAAGACGGAAGGAATATGTAATGGGTCTGTATGGGACATTGCCTTGGAGGCAGTGTTGTAGAAAGGGAAGAGGACGTATACGAAGATGAAATGGGAGATATGACACTGCGAGAAGATTTTGATAGAACAGTGAAAGACCTAAGTTGAAACAATTCCCCTGGTGTAGACGAATTTTTATCGGATCTACTAATAGCCTTGGGAGAGCTAGCCGCGACTAAATCATTCCACTTGGTTTCCAAGACCTGTGAGACATACAAAATTCCCTCATACTTCAAGAAACAGTTGCTGACGGGAGTGATTTTATCGAACTGTTAGTTTCATAAGTCACAGTGCAAAATACTATCACGAATTCATCGCAGAAGAAAACTGGTAGATCAGTTTTGATTCTGGAGAAACAGTCTATGGAAAGGCAAACCTACGTACATAGCATATGCAGAATTAGAGAAAGCTCCCGACAGTGTTGACTGGAATACTCTCTCTCAAACTGAAGAAAGCAGGAGTAAAACATAGGAAGCGAAATGCTATTTATAAATTGTACAGAAACCAAACTGCAGTTCTAAGACTCGAGGGGCATGAAAGTGAAATAGTGGTTAAGAAGTGAGTGAGACAGGGCTACAGCCTATCCCGATGTTATTCAATATGTACGCTGAGCTTACCAGGGGAAGTTCTGGAATAGAAATGAAGGTTCAGAGAGAAGAATTAAATGTTTTGAGGTTTGCCAATGACACTGTAATTCTATCGAAAGCAGCAAAGGACTTGAAGAGCATTTGGAACGAATAGTCAGTATCTTGAAAGAAGCATTTAAGATGATAATCATCAAAGAAAAACAACAATAATAGACTGTATTCCATTAAATCAAGGGATATTTAGACAATTAGATCAGGAAACGAGACACTTAAAGTAGTACATGACTTTCACTCTTTGAACACAAAATAACCAATGATGAGCGAAGTAGGGAGAATATGAAATACAGACAGGCAATGGCAAGGAAAACGTATCTCGAGGAGAGAAATTTCTTAGAACGCAATAAAGGTTTAAGTGGGGAAAGTCGTTTTTGAAGTGTGTAATGGGGGACTCCTTTCCTACGTCACCTTTTTTAAAAAAAAAAAAAAAAAGTAGCCGATACCAGCATTAATAATGAATCTGGTATAGGTGAACATTCTCATTTCATTTGATTTTGTATGCGATGTATTATATTCCAGGCTAAAATTCATATTATTAGTGGCGAAATCTAACGCGAATTATTACATTTATTTCTGGATTCATTCATAAGAAAATGGTATAGTGTAGTAAAGATTCTACTTTTGTCGAGAAGGTCTGTAAACTGTTTCGCTTCGTAAACCCTTTGGAATATGTGTGTACAGCAGAATGCTGTAGTAGTGCGTATGCCTATGATGGAAGCGCTCGTGTTTTTCAATTTTGTCTAGAACAATAGAACTGATACTTTTATGAAAATGGAGATTGTGAGGTCAGTGTGGTATAGATGAATGGGATAAAACAAAAAAGATGTTCATAGCAACAGAAAGAATTCCATCAGTTATGCAGTTCAACAAGAACCTACAAAATCATAATTTCAGCTGCAATAATGTACCCCTACACGCAATAACAGAAGCCAGCAACAAGAAGAGAAAATGAATGTAACTAAAAAGTTTTCCTTTTGTATATGTTACTCTTCTCTAAGCTTTCACAACTTCTGCGGAGACAGAGAATTTTAATAGTGATGTGTGGGAGGATACGTTTACAAGTGCAGTCACGTATGAAAGTGAAACATGAACGATAAATAGGTAATACAAGAAGGGAATAGAGGTTTTGACATGTGGTGCTATAGAGGAATGCTGAAGATTAAGTGGGTAGATCGCGCAGTTAATGAGCAGGTTCTGAGTAGAATATAGAAGAAAAGAGATTTATGGCACAACCTGACTACATGAAAGGAACCTGTAAGTAGGACACATCTTGAAACGTCAAGGTATCATTATTTAGTACTAGAGGGAAGTGTGTAAATATCGTAGAGGGAGATCAGGTATGATATGGTATGGTAGCAAATTAAAAAAGGATGTAGGTTGCTGTGGTTGTTCGGAGGTAAAGGAAGTCGCACAGGATAGAGTACAAAGGAGAGCTGCATCAGACCAGTCTTCGGACTGAAGATCCCAACAACAACAACAAAATTTGAACAGCGAGAGTCGCTACACACTTCGACTGGGCACGCCTTAATTTACTTCTAGATCACATGAAGACTCTTAGTACAAAATAACAAACCGAGTCCTCCATTCAATAAATCCGCCCTCCTGTCAGAAATTTACTTGGATATTTCGTATGGCTACACTTTTGTTAATAATCGTTTGTTTGAAACTGTATTATATTATTTTAGGAAGTCAGCTGCATGATACTGCACTGTTACGTGGCTTTCGGGATGTCGTTTGAGGAAAGCGTTAAATGGGTTTCGTATGAGCGACTTTCGCGAATTCAATGCTGTTTGCAATGGACTACGTCGTTCTGTGCGAGGTAGTTCATTATCTATGAACTCAGAACATATTCTATGATTACAAAGGTGATGAACGTTAAAGACATTGGGCGGTAGTCTTGTAGACCATTTCTGCTATCGTTCTTGCCGATAGGAGTGTCTTATGCAGTTTTCTCACCATTGGAAAAAGTTTTAACTAGAGCGATGTATGGTATATTATTGTTATAAGACGTGTATACTCAGAGTCAAATTCTATACAGGATCTGACAGAGATGCTACCGGGACATGACTATCGTGGTAGGCATAATACATCTTCGGAGATTGTCTTAAATGCTTTCTCCGAAAATTATTTCGAGCAGTTAGCCCACGAACCCACGCGAATTGTAAATTGTTGCGAAAACACACTTGACCTCTTAGCCACAAACAATCCAGAGCCAATAGAGAGGATCATGACTGATACAGAGATTAGTGATTACAAGGTCGTTGTAGCTAGGCTCAATACCGTTTCTTCCAAATCCATCAGAAACAAACGCAAAATAATTTTATTTAAAAAAGCGGATAAAGTGTCACTAGAAGGCTTCCTAAGAAACAATCTCCATTCTTTCAGAACTGACTGTGCAAATGTAGACGAAATGTGGCTCATATTCAAAGATATAGTAGCAACAGAAATTGAGAGATTCATACCTCATAAATGGTAAGAGATGGAACTGGCCCCCAATGATACACAAAACAGGTATGAATGCTGTTGCAGAGGCAACGGAAAAAGCGTGCGAAATTCAGAAGAACGCGAAGTCCCGAAGATCGGCAAAAATTTACAGACGCGCGTAATTTGGCACGGACTTCAATGCGAGATGCCTTTAATAGGTTTCACAACGAAACATTGTTTCGAAATTTGGTAGAAAATCCGAAGATATTCTGGTCGTATGTAAAGTATACAAGCAGCAAGACGCAGTCAATACCTTCGCTGCGCAGTGCCGATGGTACTGTTACCGACGACTGTGCCGCTAAAGCGGAGTTATTGAACGCAGTTTTCCGAAATCCCATCACCAGGGAAGACGAATGGAATATTCCACAATTTGAAACACGAACAGCTGATCGCACGAGTTTCTTAGAAGTAGGTACCTTCGAGGTTGCGAAGCAACTGAAATCGCTTGATACTGGCAAGTCTTCAGGTCCAGATTGTATACCAAATAGGTTCCTTTCAGATTACGCTGACACAATAGTTCCCTACTTAGCAATCATATACAACCGCTCGCTCACTGACAGATCTGTACCTACAGATTGGAAAATTGCGCAGGTCGCCCCAGTGTTTAAGAAGGGTAGTAGGAGTAAACCATCGAACTACAGACCTATATCATTGACGTCGGTTTGCAGTAGGGTTTTGGAGCATATACTGCATTCATACATTACGAATCACCTCGAATGGAACGATCTATTGATACGTAATCAGCATGGTTTCAGAAAATATCGTTCTTGTGCAACGCAGGTAGCTCTTTATTCATACGAAGTAGTGGCCGCTATCGACAGGGGATCTCAAGTTTATTCCTTATATCTAGATTTCTGGAAAGCTTTTGACACCGTTCCTCACAAGCGACTTTTAATGAAGCTTTGGGCCTATGGGGTATCGTGTCAGTTGTGCTACTGGATTCGTGATTTCCTGTCGGGAAGGTCGCAGTTCATAGTGATAGACGGCAAGTCATCGAGTAAAATTGAAGTGATATCAGATGTTCCCCAGGGAAGCGTTCTGGGACCTCTGCTGTTCCTGATCTATATAAATGACCTGGGTGAAAATCTGGTCAAAATAAAATAAGAGAAATCAGAGCTCGAACAGAAAGGTTTAAGTGTTCGTGTTTCCCGCGTGCTGTTTGGGCGCTTAATAGTAGAGAGATAGTATGATTGTGGATGAACCCTCGGCCAAGCACTTAAATGTGAATTGCAGAGTAATCATGTAGATGTAGATGTAAATGTAGACTGTGACACTAATATCTGTATCACTCATCTTTATAGCAGTGCAGTAATTAAAATGGGAATTTAAAATTAATGTTAAAACAGTAAAATTTAAATCTCTTGTAATGAACTAATATGCTGTGTCAGGCTAAATGGTGATTTACCATACAACATACCGTCATTATAAATTTCGGAGGGACGACATACCGTTTACCTTTGTTTTTAACACACTAGCATTTACACTTGCGGAAAAATATTAGTACACCTTCTAGGAGTGTGTAATTCACTCAAGATTTATTGCTGAAAGAGTACATACGGAATACGTAAAGTGATTAAACTTGCAGACTAATAGCCTTATATGTACATGATGTAACCTCCACAGGCGGCAACGCAGGTGCTGCCTCTGGCATCCAGTCGATCGTACACTTGGCGAAGCCTGTCCTGGGATGCGTTAGATTTTGCTTTGCCACTCCTGATCGCTTGTTCACGTACTGCTCTAAGAGTTATTGGCTGACGAGCCGCAAAAGTCACTTCTCATCCAGTCATATTTCACGCCTGATCGCTTGGGGACAAGTCTGGTGATCGTGCTGGCGGTAAAGAGTTAGATCTAAGTGAAAGGAAAAATGGAAATGCAACTGGTGGAAATTAATTTTGAAAAGGGGTAAAGTTAATAAAGGAAGTAAATGTGCGGTCGTTACGTTAACAATTAGCTGGCGTTAATTAGATTTTTGAGGTTTGGGGAAAATTACGGTGTCCAGTCCTATGGACAGCTACTATAATAACTGAAAAAAGGTTATTGCACATATAATTAGCACTAAATTCGGGGCAAACGAAGGTTGACAGATATTATGTGAAAACTGAATGTTTGTCAGAAGTAATAAATTTCGCTACACTCTGACTTCATTTAGCAAAAGAATTAATAAAACCGGAAAATTGAAAGTTAATTTAGTGACTGAAATTAATAGTGAACTTTGTTTCTGAAGCACTACGAAATTCATTGAAATAAGGCTTGTCTTGGGCTACCTCCACTGTCATTTGAAAAGCTACTTCAATCTACGCAGTTTAGAAATAAGAGGTTTACCTTTGAACCTATATAAAATGTTTCTGAACAATTAACAATAGTAAAATTTAGTATGTACCAAGCTGAGCTGGAGTCACAGATAAGCTAAAATATGGTAACAAAAGTCGCACTCTTAATTTGTGCTTGTGTAATCTAAATATATACACTCCTGGAAATTGAAATAAGAACACCGTGAATTCATTGTTCCAGGAAGGGGAAACTTTATTGACACATTCCTGGGGTCAGATACATCACATGATCACACTGACAGAACCGCAGGCACATAGACACAGGCAACAGAGCATGCACAATGTCGGCACTAGTACAGTGTATATCCACCTTTCGCAGCAATGCAGGCTGCTATTCTCCCATGGAGACGATCGTAGAGATGCTGGATGTAGTCCTGTGGAACGGCTTGCCATGCCATTTCCACCTGGCGCCTCAGTTGGACCAGCGTTCGTGCTGGACGTGCAGACCACGTGAGACGACGCTTCATCCAGTCCCAAACATGCTCAATGGGGGACAGATCCGGAGATCTTGCTGGCCAGGGTAGTTGACTTACACCTTCTAGAGCACGTGGGGTGGCACGGGATACATGCGGACGTGCATTGTCCTGTTGGAACAGCAAGTTCCCTTGCCGGTCTAGGAATGGTAGAACGATGGGTTCGATGACGGTTTGGATGTACCGTGTACTATTCAGTGTCCCCTCGACCATCACCAGAGGTGTACGGCCAGTGTAGGAGATCGCTCCCCACACCATTATGCCGGGTGTTGGCACTGTGTGCCTCGGTCGTATGCAGTCCTGATTGTGGCGCCCACCTGCACGGCGCCAAACACGCATACGACCATCATTGGCACCAAGGCAGAAGCGACTCTCATCGCTGAAGACGACATATCTCCATTCGTCCCTCCATTCACGCCTGTCGCGACACCACTGGAGGCGGGCTGCACGATGTTGGGGCGTGAGCGGAAGACGGCCTAACGGTGTGCGGGACCGTAGCCCAGCTTCATGGAGTCGGTTGCGAATGGTTCTCGCCGATATCCCAGGAGCAACAGCGTCCCTAATTGCTGGGAAGTGGCGGTGCGGCACCCTACGGCACTGCGTAGGATCCAACGGTCTTGGCATACATCCGTGCGTCGCTGCGGTCCGGTCCCAGGTTGACGGGCACGTGCACCTTCCGCCTACCACTGGCGACAACATCGATGTACTGTGGAGACCTCACGCCCCACGTGTTGAGCAATTCGGCGGTATGTCCACCCGGCCTCCCACATGCCCACTAATGCCCACTATACGCCCCCGCTCAAAGTCCGTCAACTGCACATACGGTTCACGTCCACGCTGTCGCGGCATGCTACCAGTGTTAAAGACTGCGATGGAGCTCCGTATGCCACGGCAAACTGGCTGACACTGACGGCGGCGGTGCACAAATGCTGCGCAGCTAGCGCCATTCCACGGCCAACACTGCGGTTCCTGGTGTGTCCGCTGTGCCGTGCGTGTGATCATTGCTTGTACAGCCCTCTCGCAGTGTCCAGAGCAAGTATGGTGGGTCTGACACACCGGTGTCAATGTGTTCTTTTTTCCATTTCCAGGAGTGTATGAATACCTTAACTGAGCTTCGAAATTAAAGCAACGAAATGGAATGATATTACTCTAATGATGGCGTTTGAATTTCAACGACACTCGGGTTCATTCCAGAAAAGTAAGGGACCCTTCTTGGTAATGCAACTGGGACAATTAGCAGCAAAGGTTCATGCTACATTGCTCTAATATTGTGAGGCCAATTGAACAGTTTGAAAAGCTAAGGTCTGCCATACAGTTCTAAAGATTTACATGCTTCCAGTCTTCCTTCTTGGTTGATTGTAGGTTTGAGGTCGTCGATTGAGGAGGTGGCGACAGTCACTCATTGTCGGCCATCACTGTTGCAGAAGCTGGATGTTGGCGCTCCTTTTTCTCGACACGGTCACCAGGCGAAACGGGCTCTTGAAGTGTACCATCTGATGCTTCCCGTCCACGACACCGTGTCAGAAACTATCATAGCAAGTCGAGCGCAATTACATGCTGCCAAACCCCGAAAGCGCGGCAACTCGTGGAAGAGTCACACAACACACCTGCTCCACCGCCCTACTCCAACCATACTCCGCTTTGACCTCGCTCCACGCGGCAGATTTAACACTACCAAAACACTTTGGTTCTCCACACGACCTATCAATGTAATCGTTCGATAGCATAGTTTTCCCTAGGCAAGACCCAGCGTAAAAATACAAATAATATTTACAAAACAAACAAATTATACATTATATTTAGTAAAACAATTAAGGAAAAATTTATAGTACTCTAGATGGAAATAGGAGGATATGCATTTCCGTGTGCCACATTTAGACTCGTAAGCCCTCTTGTCAGTGATGCGGTAACTGTACGATCAGCCACTGCTATTCTAATGATAGACGAACCTGACGGACGCCTGTGCTGTGTGGACGTCCAGAACCTCAGCTCGTCTGGCCGCTCGGAGAGTCACAATTTGACCCCATTAAAACTTGCTCAGTTGGCTTTAGGAATAACGAGACTGACTGCGTGGCATGGTTGCCTGCCTGCTTCACACGTTTGCACCACACTGCCCCTTCAGTCAGTGAGTATTCAGTGTTAAAGGGTAGACACAGATGGCGCTCTGGAAGCCATGCCACTACACTTTTTGTTGGTGGACAGCGCTGAAATTATGTATACAGTACATCCACTATCTCACATGTTACATATCCCATCATCCGATGAATATCAGATTCAGTTTTCCAAGTGTACTAATTTTTTTCCAACAATGTTGGTTGGTATTTGGGGAAGGGACTAAACACTGAGGTCATCGGTCTGTAAGGTGTCAGGCAAATCCAACACCTTCCATGAAAACCCTGACATGATAAGCAAATCCAGTAGTATGTCACATAGCTCCGAATAAATCGTGACATTAAATGAACCAAAGTAATACGAGTAACGAGTGAGCAAATGGAATACCACAGACTAACACAAGAATGCCTAAATGCATGTCGTACCTGCCCACTGTGAGACAGACACAGTTCCTAGGGGAGAAACGAGGACAGAAGCCGAGATCAGAACTGTGTTAAGCTAGAACGTCATACGATAAGGGACGGACTGGACACCCTAGTCGCCAGCTTACCACTAGGGCCACACGACCCGCAAGTTTTCGAGTGAGACTTTTTCGCATCTCTGTTACATTAGGACCACCCCCATTCCATTTTAAAAGATAGAACCGTCCAGAAGAACAGTATAGATCTTACGATTACGCTGAAAGAACCACACCAGGTGCAGGTCTTAGCGTGAGACTTTTTCGCGTCTCTGCTACTTTGCAGACTTTAAAAACATTGCCCCACCACGAAAAGTGTAACGTTTCTCATTGGATAGACCGAATTTTTGTAGGCGGAGCTTAAGGTTAACATTGAGACCCTGATAGGTCACATGAAAACACAGCCAGATAGTTTTTTTTAAACCAAATTCGGTAAATTGTAGTAAGGAGAAGTTAGGAGAGTTCCGAGACGCCCCCCCCCCCCCCCCGGACGAACACCGACAAGGTAATGAACGCTCGCGATGCCGCATTTTTGAGTGCATAAGGCTTCACTCAGAACTGCAGAAGTCTCATCTGTTAGACTCTCTTTTTGCGTAATACTAGTGTCGATCGTCAATTAAAGCTCATGGTGTTCACATTTGCCACTTGAAGTAAAGATCTGAAACGCGATGATGTTTCTGTTATATAGTTATTGAGAAGCCACATCAGACACTGTAATTTACGACAAGTTAGATAAGTTATTAAAGATAATTGAGGGTCATTGTAGACCATTTTGATAGTTTTTCTCTTTTGTGAAACTTAATTTAAACCTATATTATAGATGTGATATGGCATAGGTCATCCTTCGATCCATTGTAGAACTTGGAAACCCATTCAGGGAATATTCGTTCACCTTTTTGTTGAACGCAGTTGGTTTTTACCACCCTGTATTAAAACACTTCCTTATATCAATAGTATAATTTATAAACAATGTTTTGTGAGTAGAATAAAATTTCCAATGGCTTTTTCGACGTTATTTTACCAGCTAACTAAAAATAGGAAAGCCTTGAACCCCTTCCACTAATGTTAGTTAGTATTAAGATTCTTTTACAGGGAGTGCAGTGGACCTGGAGCTGAGATCATTAAGTATTTGGTTATATCATCGCTAGTCTCACTGAACTCTTCTGAACTCTACATGTCATGTGTGGTCTGGCGTCTCCCTACCAGCAACAGGTCCCAGGTACAAACTAGTCAAATCCCTAAAAAACACGGTCAGAGCGTCGTTGCGCGAAAGTGGTAGGAACACACGATATAGAACAAACAGACACCACCATGAATGTTTAGAGGTCCTGTCGGGCAAGGGAAGGATGGGAAGGAATTCGGCCTTGCCTTTTCACATGAACCATACAGCATTTGCCTGAAGCGATTTAGAGAAATCACAGGAATCCTAAGTGAGGACGGCAGTACTGGGATCTGAACCGTCGTCCTCCCGAATGCAGCTGGCCGTTATGGCCGAGCGGTTCTTGGCCCTTCCGCCTGGAACGACGCTACCGTTAGGGCCGC
Source organism: Schistocerca gregaria (assembly GCF_023897955.1). NCBI lineage: Eukaryota > Metazoa > Arthropoda > Insecta > Orthoptera > Acrididae > Schistocerca > Schistocerca gregaria. The sequence goes on along the minus strand of NC_064921.1, from coordinate 968,499,838 downwards.
AAGTTCGAATCCTGCCCCGGGAATGGATGTGTGTGATGTCCTTAGGTTAGTTAGGCTTAAGTAGTTATAAGTTCTAGGGAACTGATGACCTCAGATGTTAAGTCCGATAGTGCTCAGAGCCATTTCAGCCTCACAAATGCTAGTCCATTATGCTAACCTCTCCTCCACCTCGCTCACCGGCAGTCTATTTAGGACGTGTGGAATATTATTAAATGCAAATACAGGTAACGGGCTGGAGCCACTCTTCCAGTTAACTGTTCAGACCACAATTTAGTAAACAGTGATAACTTTTCTGGTGAGGACTCCTACACCTGCCTTATCGTGCCATGACCCATATTATCGGTGTTTAGCGCAAAAGTGGCCTTCAGAGACACTGATTTTGTCAACAATAATGACGTCGATGGGATCTGGGACACTTATCCACAGTACATGACCTCGCTGCTGCTAGGGTTGCAGGTTCGAATCCTGCCTTGGGCATGGATGTGTGATGTCCTTAGGTTAATTAGGATTAATTAGTTCCAATTCTAGGGAACTGATGACCTCACATAATAAGTCCCATTGCGTTTACAGTCATATGAACCATTTGATCAGTACATGGGCTAATTATGCGCATGGATCCAGCAATCAGGAGAACTAGTTTCCCAGGAAGTAAGCATCACAAAACGTATCACTTACTGCTGTGTAACAGCAACAGTCAAGCAACAAAACAACCTTTTCAGTGCACTAAAACGAGTAAGTGTTGTATTCCCAAGTAAATCCAGTTTCAAGTACAGTTAAGTTTAAATGGCGGCAACCAACATGTTTTGAAGGGCACCGAGGACAGCATAGGACGGATATGGATAACACTACGTTATAACAGGTGATGCACAGAATCCCTCGTAAGCATATTCAACTGCTTCTGTATTAATCGTTATTAATTTTATTGAGCCAGAAGGAAAAGGTCGAGCATATTTTGCCTTAAGGCACCACTGCGGCGAATTCATTTAAGCTGGACGTTCTGACCACTTTCCATGCTATGTTGACAGCAGTATTCGTAGTGTTACACAATTTTCAATTTTTGCCAATAGCTGCATTGCATATGTTTTCAAAATCAATGTATATTAGCATGCGAAAGGTTATGTAGAAAAAACATAGGTAATTGTTAGCATTTAGCTTGAAATTCATCGAACTTTTGGTCGGCTGTTAGTCTTGTACGCTGCGTCAGTTTCTTGCGAGACGTGACTAGGTCTCAAGCTGAAAATATGTAAGTCGAAATTATATAGATAATGCATTTAACATATTCTTTACACCCATGTATAATGACCATTAGGCGTCTTTCAACAAGGACACTCGGTCCTTATCATAGTTTCCGTTCTGGACCACCTTATATTTTTGTTATTCTTAGTGTGAAATCTTACAGGATATCGATTATATATACAAAGAGTTTGCAAATATGGTTCATTTTTGTTTTACATATATTTACAGAAAAAAAATTACAAAAATAGCAATATGACAATGATTTCAGATGTAATTACAGTTCCAATTACATTGGCAATATAAAAAATCACTATGTGAAATTCGTGTTTTCTGATAGAAAATATGTAAGACAGTTTTACAGTGCAAAATCGACCCTCAATGCATAATTACAACTTTATACTAACGGATAGAGATATTAATTTATCTTCAGAGAAGAATACCTTGATGATCTCTGTATTTCAATTGAGGACAACATGACAAAGGTAAATATTGACACGGCCTATAAATGTGTGAGACATTTCTTTGGAGACAGAAGAAACAAGTGTAGGGCTGTGATGGATGAAAATGGCAAATTGTTGATTGACGATCATTAAGTTTCAAGAAGATTGAAACAATATATAGGAAAACTGTACAGCGGACCACAACTGTCTGGAAACATCATGGAAGAAGAACCAAAAGAAGATGCACACAATAGGTGAACCTATACTAAATAGTTTGAACTAGCTCTGAAAAAATTGAAAAACAACAAATCGCCTGGTATAGACAATATCCCAGCTGAATTTCTAAATTCTGGAGGAGCAAAACTGAATCAGGGGTTGTATAATCTTGCTTTCAACATGTACGAGCAGGGTAAAATTCCTACAGACTTTCAGAAAAACATTATGATCCCCATTCCAAAGAAGGCAAATGCTACAAGATGTGAAAATTATAGGACACTCAGCCTAGTTACTCAAGCGTCTAAAATAGTAACCTCAATAATCCTAAAACACCTAGAACAAAAAGTCGAAGCTACACTCGCCGAAGAACAGTTTGGATTCCGGAAAGATAGAGGAACCAGAGAAGCAATATTTACTCTAAACCCAATAACAGAGAAACGACTAGATAAGAACGTGACAACATACATAACTTTCGTGGATGTAGAGAAAGCCTTTGACAATGTTAAATGGGATAAGATATTTGAGGTACTAAAAAGATAGGAATAGACTATAAAGATAGAATAATGATATGAAACCTGTACAAAAACGAGACACCAGTTATCCGTGGACGGACAAAACAAGAAGAGGTGCAGATACGGGAAGGCGTCCAAGAAGGTTGCGCACCATCCCTTGTTATCTTTAACCTATACATTGAAGAGGCGCTGAAAAAAGTAAGGGAAAATTCACAGACATGTGTAGTAATTCATAACCAACGAATAGATATGATAAGATATGGCGATGATATTGCTGTCCTAGCTGAAAGGGAAGACGTTCTTGTAGTCCTACTGAATAGAATGGATAAAGTTATGGTGGAAGAATATAGTATGAGAATTAATAAAGCAAAAACAAAACTAAGGGCATGCGACAAAAAAAATATCGAATGAATGTCCAAGTTCATGTAGGCAATGAACTGCTTGAACAAGATGATAAATTTACTTATCTGGGCAGTAATATTACTTGGGATGGAAGGATAAAGGTAGAAGTGAGAAGGAAAGGCTGCTTTTAACAATAAGAAAAACATCTTATCATCTAGGAGCATCTAGAAGCCTTGAAACCAGGAAAAGATTTTTGAAATCATATGAGTGGAATGTGGCATGCTATGGGTGTGAAACATGGACTCTCAAGACAGAGGAAGACCAGAAGCTAAATTATTTTGAAATGTTGTGCTATAGACAAGGTCACAAATAAAGTGGCTATGGAAAGAGCATGTGAGAAGAGGAGCTTCTGGAGTTTCATTGTTAAGAGAAGAGTACAATTTACAGGCCATCTATTAAGACATAAAGGACTCCTGAACACAATCATGGAGGGATATGTCGAGGGAAAAAGACCTAGAGGAAGACCACGGCTGAGGTACATGGATCAAATCGTGAAAGATGTGGGATGTAACACATATAAAGAAATGAAGAGAAAAGCTGAAAGACGCACAGAATGGAGACAAGCTGCCATTGTAGCTGTTGCAAAGCAATCCTAGGATGGACCACTAAAGAAGAAGAAGAAGAGAAAAAGACCAGCTTCATTACACCATAAAGCTCGGGTGGGAACAAAGAAGGTGAAGGGTACTTATCAGATGTAGCACTTCGTTGTTTTCCTGAAGGAACTAAGGGAAACCACTGAATATTTAAATCTGGATGGCCAGGTTGGAGATGTAATCACCACTCGATCGTTTACTGGCTACAAAGTATAGGGCGACAGCAACAAACCAAAGCAAATGACTATACCTTCATGTAGACCTTCATCCTCGGTCATAACCAAGCCACATACGCTGTTTCTGTACTCATTTCAAATGGACGGATTCAAGCTTTTCTTAGTCTTAATATGAAGTTCCTATTGCAATATTTTAGAAAAGTTCATTCTAGTTCTAACATTGAAAGTAGAAGATATTAACGACTACTACTGGCTTCTAGAGCGTAAACGCTCTCATCCCTTTTGTTTAAATTTCTTATGTGAAGGTGGCCAACATCCCTGGCATTCTATAAACTGAATCGCTTTATTCTTCGTTCGCGTGTATCATAGAATGTGCCTTCAATTCCGCCTTTCGTGGAAAAACTGAAATTTTTTAGCAAATCCCAAAAAATATTGTTCCTACAACTAGGAGTATTTGTGTTTTGTAAAATTATGTTACACTGGAAAGTGATCCTGAGAAGCATGTTCCGTAATTTTTGTGTTCACACATTTAAATTTAACTCGGAATATTATTTTACTTCGCGGTTTCTTTTGTTCAGGCTGACCATGTGTTATTTCTGATTTCTTAGCAAGAAGTTCTTCAGTGAACTACCAATTGCTGACAGTTATTTGCACGTCCGACATTATAAATGTAGGGTAATAGTAGTAATGTTGTACATCAACATAACGCAAACTAAGACCCTAAGTTTGCGCACTGGACTGAATTTATTAATTGGGTTATACAGTTGCAGCACTTCGTTTTTCTACGTTTTGTTGCTAAACTGGTGTAAGCAACCTGCCAGTGTATTCGTAGTTTAGAGTCGTAGTTTGTGTGATCAGTCACAAGATGCCAGGCAGAAGTGTGATCAGTACTGCGTGAAAGTAATGTTTCTCTTTATTGGAGGAAACTGCAAGCTTACTGCATGGTGAAATGTACACATACCTAACAATGCGGCATTAAGGAGTGGCATCCTCGATCTCTTCATGTTTATGGCATTTACAGGTTGGAGCTTGGTCATCAGTTTCCTAAGCTCGAACGACAAAATTCTCAAATAAATTAGAAAAACGTCCCACAAAAGTTAGAAGATTTCCCTGCACTCTTAAATACGAAACATTCCCATCTGCAGAACATAACTGCTGCTAGGTGAGTGTGTGACATGCAGTTGTAGTTTTTTGGAGTTGCTGGTTCGATTTTCATTTGTTGAAACTGCTAGTAATTTTTTATGAGAAATCTATTATTAGTCGACATAACGGAAGCGTTAATTAACAAATATTGAACCACCCTTTTTAATAAAAACAACAGATTTTTAATTACTGCTAAATAAAATTTGACGTCGCATCATGAAATGAACGATATTGATAATGTGTACTACCTCTAGAAATAAGAATTATTTCACTTCAAGTTACCGATTTTTGTATCAAATGTTGATTTCTCGAGAAAACTTTAATGCATTAATAAGTAAAAATTACAGTATGGTATTTCCATCAAACGCTTATGATTCAGTATTTTTAACTAATATTTACATTAGTTATTAAATACAGAATTTAAAAAGTGTAAATTGGCTAGTTTACGATCTCAAGTCTTTTAAGCTTTGCACTCCCCCGGACTGTTCGTGAGTATGTTGAAACTCACCAAGCGTTCAATTTCAACAGGGCCGTTCTTTTTAGAGCACCAATCCGTAAGGAGTCGGTCTCAGGTAAATATTTAGTACAAGCAAGCACTAGACACGTATGAAGTGTGAAAAGCAGGCAGCGAAGCATACGCACTCCGGCGTTTCTTGAAGTCAGACTATCTGAAGTGACACTGCCTGATCCTCGTGCTCTTCTTCGTTTCTCTCTCTCTCGCCCTCTCTCTCTCCCCCATCCTCTTCCTCTATCTCCCCGTCTCATCAGAGACCTGCAGAGTGGACTGGGCACTCTGGAACTTCAAGACTCCCCGGGGAGAGGAGGCAAGTCCTCGGAATAGGAAGCTATTTCGGCAGAGGCAAACAGCGTTCCCGTTGGCTGCGGAGGTCCATCGCTGTGGTGCAGGAGGGGCATAGCTGGCCCTGTGCGCCTTCTCCTTCCTCTCTGTGGCCAGAGCGCATGTTGGTCAGCAGCGTGCCGTCTCCAGCTGCGAATGCTCTTGTGTTTCAACCCGTATGTGACTCGCATCTGGTGCTCACAACCTCCGGTTTCTCTCAAAAGTATCTCGTTTCTGCAGCACTTTTTTTACATTAACACCTGATTTGTGGTCGAGGAGATGCCTGTACGCGAACTTCACACACGCGAACAGTGTTATTATGAGGGTTACCCAATTGTTTGAATCAAAGAAATGGTGGGGTGGATGTACACTACTTGTTCTGCAACTACTGATGAATGTTTATTTTCTAAAAGTTAATCATGGCAGTAGGGAACATGTTGCTATCGACAGTGATAAATTCCGCATGGGAAGTACATTATACCTCCCTGAGTATAGGGTTATCGATTACAAAATCTCAGCCGTGAAACTGTGTTGTCCCAAAATAGCTTCTAACCGCTGCCTAATGTCAGACTCTACCCATATATAGTAATAGTAGGACTTAGCTCTTGATCCAAATATGAAATATCTCCAATGAGATGAGAAGAATCAGTACGGAAATACAAAACAGAACGGTAACTAAGGGCAATGAAATAAATAGCATCAGAATTCCCACACGTAACAATCGCCAGTAATACCATTAGTAACCAATCTGCTAATACCAGGAAAACCAAATCGTTAAGCAAAGTTTAATTGATGTTATTTGAAGCAAGTAATATCTCAATGATGTGAAAAATCGTATTGTTAACGAAGATTTCGTGAAGAAGTACTTTAAATTTCACATACGTTCACGCAACATGTAAGATAACGTTTCTGTATAGCTAATGAAATACTTAATAACGTGGTTATTCCTATTAGGGAAGACGTTAAGAAGCGATACTCTTCTATAAAGGAATAACGAACTGAAATTTACAAAAAAAATTTAAATTCCGAAAATAAGGCATGTACATAATTTCGGTTCAAAGGGCTCTGAGCACTACGCGACTTAATTTCTGACGTCACCAGTCGCCTAGAGCTTATAACTAATTAAACCTAACTAACCTAAAGACATCACACACATCCATGCCTGAGGCAGGATTCGAACCAGGGACCGTAGCGGTCACTCGGCTCCAGACCGTAGCGCCCAGAACCGCATACATGATTTTCACCTTCAGGCAATTTAGGTTCACTGTTATACAAAGAATTTATCGACGTTTCATTGAATTGCTGTGAGCAGCTACACACATTCATGTTGATTTTTGCCTTTTGCCTAATGCCATTTAATATAATGGCATTTACGTTGTCGGCTATATATTTTCTATCTCTCTTCGACATTTATTATAAATTAAAATGCCTACATTTTAAGCCCACCTTCTTTTCATTTTTATTCCCTTATTGTTGTAATAAGTCTCAACGCGCTACTGCCCGTTACTCGTTGACTTTTAAACGTGTCTTCCACGTTAAAAGCCCATGTGACCCTGTCGTTCATCAGAACGGGTAAACCGTATCAGCTACGATATTTAAATTTCAGACTGATCAGAAACTTCGCTTTCAAAAACGCGTTCAATCAGTTAGAAGTATTCCAGGTCATTCTTACAAATCCGTTTATTTCTTTCGTTTCCCATCCATTCGGTGCGGCATGTATCGAGTAATAATATTGTTTTCTTAAACTTATTGTTCCACTACTGAAATTGTTGCTCTGTATTCCGGTCATCTACAATAATTGTAATAGAAAACAGTCACTCGGTGAAAATGAGATTCCTCTTCGAGAGATATGGCAAACGAGATGTGTGACTGAAAAGCGCTGACAAAGTCAAAACAATCAGCTTCTAGAACAGGGAGATCAGGTGCGTGTTGTCGTCCTGGATGACAGCGTATGTGCCTCTCACATTATATCTGGTGCACACGTTCTGCCGTATGCGTGTTTATTTTCATTAGTTTCTCTTCGAATGAAGTTGGAACGTGATGTGCGCTGTCTGTGCCGAGTGTAGCAGTTTTCTAACGGCGGTTGCTGCCGCAACGTCTAAGAACTGTGCGTGCTGCATAATTGTGAGTACTGTTGACTAACGGTTAAGTGTTGGCTTTTTTACTGACTCCACCAATTTCACGAACCACCCAGTCATTTTAATAATCGACTATTATCAAAATGACTGAGTCACAGTGTGTAATTAAAAATGTTGTTTATCTTGATCTGTAAGTACGCACCATTTCCGAATTATGTCATCATTGCCCATTGCTTCCATTACACGTGTTTTTCCCTTGTGCTGCTGTATATGCTTGTTTCTGATAAAGTTCATTTTGATATCTGTGTGACCTCATATTAACTCTGCTCACCCTGTTGTGTGCACCATTCGCTGCATTTATCATTCATACCATTTACGGTCAGAGGAAGGCAACGGCAAACCACCTCCACTAGGACCTTGCCCAGTAAGGCGGGTCTCCTGCGTCGCTCCCCTACACTCTCTAAAAGAGTATGGGATTCATCATCATCATCATCATAGTACAGTTCTTGTTATTGGTGGAACGTCGTGATGGCACTGAATATTTTAATTTGACTGCTATTTGACGAGAGCAGGGTATACATCTTCTTCTTTTTCGTGAAGTTACCATATACCTTCAGGGATTCGCCGTGTTAACCTGAAATTGGCATTGTTAGTGGTAGATTGTCGGTGAATGCCTTATGGTCGCCACCTCTTCCCCACAGGGACGTGTAGATAGTTGAATTTGGTTGTTTAATTAAATACTGCGCAGAGATGTAAGTTTATTTTTGATCTTCGTATATTAGAATGATTGATTAATTTCGTTTTTCCTTTATAGAAAACAAAGCAACCTCCTTCGAGTATCAGATCCCACTAACTCTTCTGTGTAGATGGATTTAAGAATGATGTATTTGAGTTAATTATGAATAGTAATCGTGATATTTGGTTAAAATTACTTAACAGTTATTGAATGTTTACCTCAAATATCACCAGTCGGCTTCCATAGTTTTCGAGCAATATGCTTTTCCTAATAGTGTAAAATCCTATCCTATATGGTAAATGGGGAAATTAATGAATACTATATAAGCATGGTTTGTATTTACCGTAAGCTACTTAAAACAATGATATGAGTTAATAGAGGTTTCACTTGTCAGCTGGAATTGGTATGTATTTTCTTTCTCTTTTTCCTTTGAAGCTTCTTGTGTAGCTATTTCTTCAATGAGTCACTTGCTGAAATTCTCGTTGAAGGGACCGACAGTAGTCCCTCAACACGTTAGTGTTCCAGCGGCGTTGGTAGTGTTTTGCCATCACTTTAATGTCCTGGTGAAAACGCTGTCCTTGCTCCTAACTACCATCTCTCATATTGTCCGGGAAGTAATCAAGATGACTGTTGAAAAACTGAACTTTCAGGTTCACTAAACATCCTAAAGCTTTAAACTTCTTTATCATTGTAGCTACAATAGAAACATACTCTGGGTCTTTTTCATATCCTAAGAACTTTGTAACGACTTGCTTGAATAATACCCATGCTTCTTTCTCATTTGTCATCGTGGATTCAAAGTTAAACGGTTCAAATGGCTCTGAGCACTATGGGACTCAACAGCTGTGGTCATCAGTCCCCTAGAACTTAGAACTACTTAAACCTAACTAATCTAAGGACATCTCACACATCCATGCCCGAGGCAAGATTCGAACCCGCGACCGTAGCAGTCGGATTCAAAGTTAACATCAAACATCAATTTTCTAATGTCAGGTCCGACAATGACGCCTTCTGTTAGTTTAGCTTCTGAAAGGTGTGAAAACTTTTGGCAGAGATACTTAAAATATGGCCTATCCTTAGGCAAAGCCTTTACAAACTCTTTCACTAGGCGTAACTTTATTTGTAGAGGTGGTAGGTGTAGGTTTTTTGGATCTACAAGGTTTTTGCCTAGTATGTTCTTCTCACCAGGTTTTAAAAACTTCCTCACAGTCCAGTTCTTTCTGCATCCGTGTTGATCCCTAGCCCAACGGTCCCATTCACACAAGAAACATGGCAATTTGTTACAGGTACATTGCTGACCAAGGAACTGCATGTTACTTTTAGATCGCTACATATCATCGAACCTTGAGTCGAATAGCCTATTTTATTCAGCACTATTTCTAGGTTTTCATAGCTTTCTTTCATATGTACTGAATGTCCAACAGGAATAGATGCATACATGTTACCATTGTGCAAAAAAGCAGCCTTTAAACTAGTTTTGGATTAGTCAATAACAGCCTCTAGTCATCCTTTTTGTATTCAATACCAAACTCATTCATCAGATTGGGAATGTCAGAGTAGTACAATAAATCACATGCTTGTTGAAAAAACTGGGAAAATGACGGCTCTCCCTCTTTCTATATATGTATATGTTGGTTGCAACTGCTAATAAGTTCTCTTCCTTTAATCTAGAGCCAAGCAATTAAGCTTTTTATTTCGTTACACACAAATCCCTAACGAAATCGTTAAGCTCAGTCTGAGTAAACAATTTGGGATCTAGACGTTACAGTGTAACTCATCACCCTCTGGTTCATCTAAATCAGATTGTACATCAGGAAATACTTCTGTTGGAATAGAATGTAAATCGTCTGGTGGTTCCGGAACGTGTAAAACTACACCATGACCTACTGGTTGGATGGCGGGCGGAACGTTAGGTTAGTTTATTACCTTCCCGTTTTTCGAATTATGAACAGTAATATCTACACAGCAAAAGTAGCAATCATCGGAATGATTTCTTGGCTCCCTCCATGTCATAGGAAGAGCAAGTCTACAGGCGTTTTTCTTCTTTTTGGACCTTTTCAACAAAGTTTGTAATGTTTCTATCATGTTTTCTAATCACAAATTCAACACAAATATAACAAAAACTGTCAGCGGAGTTTTTAGAACCACGATTATACCTTGTACAGAGCACTTGTACAGGAAACGGGAAAGTGAGGTTAGGTTGATAGTAAAAAAAAAACCACCATCTGTTAACACAAAAGTAGAATGGACCTTTTTTGCCAGGAAATGTTTTTCAGCAGTGTTACCAACGTCAGATACATTGCTGAAACCTCATTTTAGATTATGTTAACTACATAGATTCTTTAAAAAATCACTTGATTTAATAAATTTGACTGTAAAATCTGAAGAAATAGTGGGTGATACACATTTTTAATTATTATATTTGGATTTAACGCACTAAAAAACGTAAGAATAAGGCATTTTCAACAAAAGAGTTTTCCTATCATTGCCCTGTGTAATCTTAAAAAGGGAAGATTTATTTGTAACCGTAAAGTAGTATTCGCAAAATTAGAAATGTTTTGTTATCCTACAGAAGAGCCATTTTTGGAAATAAAAAACACATGGCTTTCCAACTTATAATGGAAATTCAATGTCCAGAATACCATATTTAAAAGTATATCCAATTTTCAGAAACAAAGACAGTTTACTGTATAAAAAATGAGATTAAGAAGCAATCGAAAATATAAAAAAGTGCTCAAATATTAGGAAAAATAAATTTAGTAAACTGTAAACGACTGGAGGAAATAGAAAAATAATTAGAACAAATTTTTGCCAACATTACAATCCAAACCTATCGTAGAAGTGTAGATACATTTTCAAATTCGTAAATATAGAAAGTTGTCATTTATGAAATTATTTCTTAGGAAAAGAAATATACTGTAGAAAAATAGATATAATTACAAGGCTTAGTTAATATTGATAAAATTAAACCAACACCAAATAAAGACAAAGAAACATGAATTTATCTTTGTTGTTAATTTTTTTATTGCTTAGAATTTTTTAAACATAAACAAAATACATTCTCTATTAAAATTGTTAATCTAGCTACCTGTTAAATATGGTCATTTTAACGATCAAAATGCGATCAGTATTAACGATCAACGTTAATTAACATTCAAAAAATAATAATTTACGTATGATCAACGTTAACAATCAACGAAATGAGTATAAACCAGTAAAACAACCAAGCATTAAACGAACGTTAAACGTTAAACAAACGAATGTTGGACGCCAAATTTAAACATAAAAACCTTAATATTAAAAAAACTAACATTAGACATTACACAAACGAACGTTAGACCTTAAATTTAAACATAGGAACGTTAGCATCGAATGTCGACCGACATCGCACGCACGTTTATTAAATGCGAATGCATGCACCACCGAAAACGAAGAGACGTCCATCCTGCTGCTAAAAACCAGTTAGATCTTTTCTCGCAGTGGAACACCTTACGTTCCGTTATTAGTCCTAGTATCAAAAGAATGAATAATTCGAGTGCTCCTGTATATCTGTGCTCTGGCAATTAATTACAATTAGCACTACACTGTTCAACCATAACCAACATAAAAAAATTCGAAAAACTGCTCTGCCACATTTCCATAAACGGTCACCAAACACATCAAATTCGTATCGTTATATTTCATAATTAAGGGTGCTAACCATAACACCAAAGAAACGCACAATACTCAAGCAGTTACATTCAGTACCTTCATGCACTTAAGCCGCAAAGATTCGACATTATTACATGTAGCGTCAGCAGGACGTGTTTACGAGGCTAATGATGCAAAGAAGTAGCCACCTATGGCAGGTAGAAAAGGAAAAGACACTTTCGAAACCAGAGAGAACTCTTGTCATAATTCGTACATAAAATGATGTCGAAAGCTAAGGTCAACAAACTCGCGACACTGCCACTTTCGTATGATGGACACTCTGTGGTAGAATCAGCCTAGCTATGATACGAGCTGTGCATACAGTGTACTGTCGAAAACTATTTGCTAACACAGAACGTAACGTAATGAGTGGACAGTGCGTTATATGATATCATTTGCAATTCAGAGTGTCGCAATACTGTCACACAACTCACGCAGCTCTTTCAGCATTAACATACACTTGTATTCAGCACAGCTTATGTTGTAGGTGTCGGATTAAGAAACTTGTTAGAGAATATGGTCGAGATTGGATGCTGCAGCTAGCAACTGCGACAAGATCTCAGTAGGTGGGGCGGTGCACATGTGCTTGTTTGTGCGGTCTGTTGGTCTAGGGGTATTATTCTTGTTTTGGGTGCAGGAGGTCCCGGGATCAAATCCCGAACACGTCTACTTTTCACTTTCACGACAACTAAGCACTACGATGAACATGCCAGTCTCTGCAAGTAAGCAATGCAACAGGACAAAGTGCATAACGGGCCACTGGTCAATGAGACTGGCAAGTGCGTCATGTGGAAAGCAATCCACGTGGCTGGATTAAACCGTCTTCGCTTACTCTTATCTATACGTAAAGACTGGAAGCCTACTGTTCGTTTCCCAAAAGCTTGTACAAAGCAAGCACGTTTGTTAAATGCATGCGTATGCAGCACCCAAAGCGTATGGACTGCAATCAACAATTTGCTATTTCATGGCCCTAACTAAAATTATGAATATTCAGTTTCAACCAACGGCTCGGCCACATTTCTACAAAACTATCACAAAACGCAGCTGCAGGTTCAATCGAGACTCGAACTCGGATCGCTGGATTAAAAGTCCAGAGTGCTAACCATTACACCATGGAACTGAATGCCAATGACGGTCATAAATTCAGTACCACCATGTCATTAAGACGAACAGATGCGATGTTACTACATGTAGCGCCATCAGGGACTGTTTGCGTGGCAAATGAAGCAACCAAGTATACTGAAAGTGGAAGGGGCACCGGCCAACGAAGCGAGAATTCTTGCCAGTATTCGTACACGAAATGATGTCGAAGACTCAGGCAAACAAAATCACTGCGCAGCCACTTTCGTATGGTGGATGCTTTGTGCTGGAAGCAGCCTAGCTATGAAAAGAGCTATGGACACTGAGTATTGTCGCAAAACTTGTGCTGACACAGAACGCTACGTAGTGGGCGGATAATGCAAGGGACGATAACGTTTTCACTTCACACGGTCGAAATACTGTCACACTACTGAAGCAGCTCTTCCAGCAGTCACATACACTGGTGTTCAGCACAGCTCATGTTGTAGGTGTCGCATTAAGAAACCTGTTAGAGAATATGGTCCAGATTGAATGATGCAGCTGGCAAGTGCGGCAAGATCTCAGTAGGTGCAAAGCTGCGCACTTTTGTGGCTTGTTGGTGTACTGGTATACCAGCTTGAGTCGTCGTGGAGAGCGGACGTATTTACGCTGTGCTCCGTCGCTGCTCAGCACAAGGCAAGTTTGCTGCTGTTTGTGACGCTATATTCTGTTGTTTATCTTGTTATTAGTTGGTTTTTCGTTGCGTTATCAATAACTTCGTTTGGTTTTGTCTGGGTGTTCGTGTTGATGTTGGTACAATGGTTCCAGTGTGAAGATGACTTTGATTTCTAGAAGAGATACTCTTAAGTTTACTTTTAAATGCGGATGTGTAAAACCATCTGCCTTATGATTTCAATACTTTTTGATTGAACAAGTCAAGATTCCTTCCGATGCAATTACTGGAATAGGTTTCTCGCTGCAGTCGAATTTGTTAAATTGAAGGATTCTGATGTCTGTAGTCCTATGGTCGAAGAAAGTGGTGGTCTTATGAGATTTACCCGTTCCGGTGGGAATTTTACCGAAGTTCAGGTCTCTTTCTGTGGACTTAGTTATCGTTCAGTGCTGATGTTTGAACTTACGTTTGAAATCCCTTCTGATCATGTGTGAGTGGTTTTAGGTGCATACGGACGTGTCCTTTCTATTCACGAAGAAATTGGGGAAATGATTATCCGTTGCCTGTACTGAACGGCGTGAGTTAGGTTCGAATTGATTTGATGAAGCACATCCCGTCCTTCATAAATGTATCCGGGTACCGTGCTTTAGTTATTTATGATGGCCAACGACGAACGTGTACTATATGTAAGTCAACGGAGCATATTCGTGCCGAGTGTTGGCGACGTCAGATCGCGCAGTTGCCACCCGAAGACAGCGTCACGCGCACACCTGGCCTTGTCAATATGCCGCTCTCGTATGCGGCAGCGGCGGTCGGCGCTCCACCGCTGCGACAAGTGACGAGTACCGAAAGTCTCTCACAAGTCGTTCGCCCTCACGAGTACACGGTCTCTGACCAGAGTGAAACTGCTTTACCCCGGATACAAAACGAAGCAGAAGTTAACCCGGAGGTTTTTACTGGTTCTCACCAGCGTCGAACTGATGAGAAGGTGCTCCAGGAGTTGGAAAACTCAGGCACTGGAGGAGCTTCTCTGCCTCACTCCCCACCGGATGACATGCACGATATGGAAACTTCATCTCCTAGATCGCGAAAAAACAAGAAGAGGCGGACTGCACATCCGGCGGAGGCGCGAGAGGCCCTGGAAACCAAGGAAAAGTTGCGTCAGTTTACGAAGATGGACAGTGACCAAAGTAATGATGGAGCAGAGGAAACCAAGGATATTTGAGATAGCTGAACGTACAATCAAGATAGGGAAGATGGTAGAAGCCCTGTACCTTACAGGTCTAGTGGAGCGACAGAATGTACGGAAGGATTACCGGCTCCCAGTAATGTTCCACCCAGAAGGCCATCTAGTGAATTCAACACGGATCGGCCTTCCCCTAGGACGGACTGGGCCACGGACGAGGAAGATGACAGTGTATCTCGAGCAACAACGTCAGATGACACTTTGCAAATGATCGTTGATAGCAAAACCGTTGATGAAAGTCTGGATCACTGCGCTAAATTTAAATGCCTAATTTGTCCATAGATAATAACTAGAAGCTTTTGTTGAAAGTTAAACTGGTTTTTAAGTTAGTGTGTCCATTTGTTTTATCTTCTTAAATGGAACGACGTTTACAAAGAACGTCACAGACGTACAATATAATAACTTTGAATATTAACAGGCTTAGGTGTCCAGTAAAACTGGCGGCTTTGAAAGATTTCTTGTATAATTCGGATACCGATATTGCTCTCTTGCAGGAGGTAATGGTCAGTGAATTTAATTTCCCAGGGTTTAACGAAATTTCAAACGCTGCTTTCGAAAATGAATGTGGGATGGCTATTTTGGCGAACAATGTTATACCCGTGAAGCCTTTGTGTTTTCTAGAATCCGGTCGCGACATCTCTTGTAAAATATTTAAAACGACGGTTATTAATGTTTATGCCCCCTCTGGTAGCAGCTCCCGAGCGGCCAGGAAAACTTTTTTCACAAGTGACATGGTTCACGTATTAAAAGAAAATGTAGCAAATATTATTATAGCTGGCGACTGGAACTGTGTACTGAAGTCAAAAATCAAACTCCTAACTTTAAATTCTCTCAAGCACTGAGTGATGGTGTCACGGCCTTACGTTTTAAAGACGCCTGGGAATTGTTTCACCCCCAGCTGTTAAGTTTACATATATGATGAACTTGGACGCCAGTAGAATTAACAGAATTTATGCATCCGATAGTTTAACGCAGTGTGCATCTTCAATAGACACGATTCCAACCACTGTGGAGTTCGTTGTAGCATACATCTCGTCCGGCAAAAGACCTTTTGGGGACGAGGGCTTTGGAAATTGAATGTCAGTATCCTTAACGACACAGACTTAAATGAATCCATCCAAGTGATCTGGAATATGTGCCTCAGAGCGAAACCCAGATACGTTTCAACCATTGATTGGTGGACCACATACGCTTAAAGGAAACTGCGAATGACTTTGATCGAGTATGGCAAAGAAAGGGCTAAACTTCGGAAAGACACTATCGAATATTATTATTCATGATTGTGGGAACTGTATGATCGTCCAGTTTGTCTGATCACCACTCCATGCAAATTAAGAAAATTAAGGCAATTTTAACCCAACTGAAACGGAAACAACTTGATGGTCTGAAGGTGAAGTCAAGATCACATTCAACTGTCGCAGATGAAACTGCCTCTTTGTATCACCTCCTCCGGCATGCAAAGAGTAGAAGGAAGAAGGAAGAGTTTTATCAATAACCTGCGCGATGTGAACAACGATATGCTCCACGAACAACATGACATCATTAACGAAATTCATCGTTTTTCTTTCGGAGTTTATATACTGCAACTGAAGTTAATGAACAGTCTGTGGAGACATTACTTAACGGAACAGACTCGATAGTGACTGAGGATGAGAATAGGGAGACATTGGAAATATATTCTAGTGACGAAGTTTTCAATATCATCAAAACTTCTCCAGTCAAGAAGATGCCTGGGCCGGATGGTTTACCAGTAGAATTTTACTACAGGTTTTGGAATGTTATAGGCGATACGTTCAGCGCCGTCATCAATTAAGTTATCAACGGTATCTCCATCCCATAGGAGTTCAGAGAAGGTGTCTTTATGATGGTAACCAAGGGGCGAGCAACAAAGGATGTCCGTCATCTGCGACCTATACGTTTATTAAATGGTGACTGCAAATTGCTGCCCGTGCACTGAAACTGCGACTGACTACAGTATTACAACGCGTCATTGGGCAGGACCCAACGGCCCTTCCGCACAGAAGTATCTTTAAAACTGTCAGCGAATTTCGTGATATTATTTCAATCTTTTCAGCAGCTTAAGTTAAAGCTGCTCTGTGTTTTATTGATTTTGCGAATGCTTTTGACCGGATTGATCATCGTTATCTTTTTAAATCAATGTCGGCTCTGGGTTTTGGGGGTCGGTGCTTGTAGTCTTTGCAAAGTTTCATTACTGGGATGACAGCAAAAATACTTGTCAACGGCCAATGTACGAGAACCATAAATATTTGTGGGGGATTCCCGCAAGGAAGCCCACTCACCGTGCTGCTCTATGTCATGGCTCTGGAACCTCTTGTCTGACATTTAAACGTTAACTTGGAAGGGATCATGATTATGTCGGTAAAGAAAGTAACCATTGTGTATGCAGATGATTTAGGTGTCATAGTTCGGAGTGACGACGATGTTCAAGCTCTAAAGACCGCCTTACACATTTATTGCGGTGCTACTGGTGCTGCTGTGTACATCACGAAAAGCTCTATGCTCAGCCTTAATGGTTATGAGAACACAGACTTAGATCGGTTCAAATTGCTCTGAGCACTATTGGACTTAACAGCTTAGGTCATCAGTCCCCTAGAACTTAGAACTACTTAAACCTAACTAATCTATGGACGTCACACAACACCCAGCCATCAAGAGGCAGAGAAAATCCCTGACCCCGTCGGGAATCGAACCCGGGAACCCGGGCGTGGGAAGCGAGAACACTACCGCACGACCACGAGATGCGGGCACAGACTTAGATTGGATCACTTTCACGAACCAACATAAATCTCTAGTTGTAACAGTTTCTAGCTGCCCACTCAAGATAGCTTCAGTTAACTGGAAGAACATGCTTACAAACATCAGAGGCTCATTTATAGAGCATCGAAATAGGGACCTCAATTAAATGCAAAGGGTACAACTGCTTAACTTTGTGATCCTATCAAAAGCGATTTACCTAGGGCAATGTCTTCCTATTCCTTTGGGCATCGCAAAAAATATCACGAGGGCAGTTTGTCAGCTGCTCTGGAGAGGCCGTATTTTTAAAGTGGCAGCCCGTACAGTGACCTTACCTCCGGACGACGGCGGCCTGGGACTCATAGATATTCGCCAAAAGACAGTGACTTTATTTATCAAGCGTACTGGAGAACATCTCCGTAAGTAGCCTGACAGTATTAGACGCACCTGTTTCACCTAACTGGACCTAAGAGTTTAGATGCTCCTGTCAATGTGGCTCCCATTAATTTCAATCTGAACCATGTCAGACTATACTTCACAAAGAGAGCATACATATGACACCCAGCCGTAGCACCACGGCATTTTCTACTTCTATTCCATGGCGCTGTACAGTCAGGAATAGAATCGAGAAAAAATATCCATACGAAGGTTGGAATACTGTGTGGAAGAATATTCATTATTAAGTCTTAACAATGTCAGTACGGTGAACACGGTACCAAGTCGTTAACAACATCATCGCAACCAATGAGAGGCTACATGCAATAGGACTTACTGCTTCTCCTTTGTGTCACCGTTGTGGATATGTTGACACGACACCTCACAGGTTTACTTGCCAAGGCTACGATACCATATGGACCCTTATCAAACAGCAGATCGCATTCCTTAGGCGCAATGATGGTAGATTCATCACTACCACCGAACTATCTGCCCCAGACACGACGTATTTTACCGCGACAGAAAAATTATACAGTAATGTGGTTATATGGGGACATTGTTCAATTTGTAATCCACAAAACGACCACCGACACCATTGAGGACTACAAGTGCTACGTCACGGAGGAGTATTACAAGCAACGGAACCGACTGAACCACAACAAGCATTTTTGAAATGTGTTAGAAATACTTTTTCAAAAGGATGGAATCGGATGAAATGTTTAGTGGATAGACTGTGACTGTAGACTTATTTCACTGTTATGAATCGTGTGTGTCCATACGAACCATACGTTAATTGTGCTATAAAATTACTTATCAACAATTTTCCACAGATTACGTTTATCTCATTTTCAAAAACATCCAGCGTCCACAGAATAAGTTACATTGGATGGAGAAGTTTACTTTTTAAAACCGAGTTTGGTATAGACACCTTTACCTGCGGAGGAGCATTTCATTTGATTATATCATTGCAGCTCGCCGAAGAAGGCGCATGAACGAGAGCAGAAGACCAAAAAAGAGGGGGTTATGATTCCTGCTTTGGGTGCAGGAGATCCAGGGTTCAAATCCCGGATAGGCCCTACTTTTCACTTTCACGAAAACCAAGCACTACGATGAACTTGCGAGTCTCTGAAAGTAAGCCATGCAAAAGGTGAAACTGCATGTCGGGCCACTGGCCCATGAGACTGGCGAGGACGTCATCTGGAAATCAATCCACGTGGCAGCATTAAACCGTCTTCGCTTACTTATGTCTATACGTAAAGAATGGCACCTACAAAGATTCTGTTTGTTTCCCAATAGCTACTACATCGTACGCTCCTTCCTGCTGGAAGGAACAGCGGAGGTCGTTTTCTCGCAGTTGCGCCCCTTAGGTTCGGTTATTGATCCTAGTAGCAAAAGCATAAGCATTTGGAGCGTTCTCCAATCACGTGTGGACTGCCATCAACAATTCGCATTACATGGTCCTAACTAAAATTCTGTATATGCAATTCCAACAGTTTCAACTACCGCCTCGTACACACGTCTAGAAACGATCGCAAAACACGGCTTCAGGATCCACCGAGACTTGAACTCGGATCGCTGGATTCAAAGTCCCGAGTGCTAACCATTACACCATGGATCCGGATGCCCGTGACGGTCTTAAATTCAGTAGCACCATGTCAATAAGTCGATGAGATGCGATGTTATTACATGAAGCGTCCTCAGCAAGTGTTTGCGTGGCAAATGAAGCAACCAAGCAGGCTAAAAGTGGAAGGTGCACCTACCAACGTAGCGAGAATTCTTGCCAGTATTCGTACGGGAAATGATGTCGATGGCTCAGGTAAACAAAATCGTGGAACAGCCACTTTCGTATGGAGGATTCTTTGTGCTGGAAGCACCATAGCTATGAAAACAGCTATGGAGACAGAATACTGTCGAAAACTGCGTGCTGTCACACAACGCTACGTAGTGGGCGGATGGTGCGTGACACGATAACATTTGCACTTCACACGGTCGTAATACTCTCACAGAACTGAAGCAGCTCTTTCAGCCTTCACATACACTGGTGTTCAGCACATATCATGTTGTAGGTGTCGGATTAAGAAACCTCTTTGAGAATATTGTCCAGATTGGATGCTGCAACTAGCAAGTGCGCCAAGATCTCAGTAGGTGGCGGGGTGCAAAGCTGCTCACTTGTGCGGCCTGTTGGTCTAGGGGTAGTTCGGCACTAGCCGCCGTGCGAAGCGGAGGTCCGATACTTCCGACAGTGCGGAATGTGCTAGTGTTTGTTTACTTGTGGACTTAGTCTACGCGTGGGCTAGTAACAACGATCATGGCGAACAAGTACAGAAAAACTCCATTACGATTCAATTGCTACAAAGGCTACGAACGACCAAAGGCTTTAGGAGTGGAACGATTCATCCGAGAGGAAGTCAAGATAACGCCAAACGATATTGTCGGAATTCACCTGTCCATCAATAGTCCCACGGTGTATGTTGAGATGGCAAATGACGCGGCGTGTGAGTGAATTCCACAGCCGACAAAAGCGGGTCTCCGATTTTGCCATAGTGACGGGAATGTCGACCCGGTAACTGTAGAATATGCTGGTCTGGGTGTACGGACAATACGTGTTTTTGAACTGCCATTTGAGCTCCCGGCTGACGAAGTTATCGAGGCTTGTAAGTCATACGGCACGGTACAAGGTCATACAGCAGAACGCTGGACACAATTCGCCACGTACCCCGTTCTTAACGGAGCGCGACAGATCACTATTCATCTTCCGAAGCATGTACCGTCCTATCTGACAATTGGTGGTTGTCGGGCGGTGGTGATTTACGATGATCAACCACGTACATGTTCTGGCTGTGGCCAGGAGGGCCACCTCCGGTCGAACTGTATGCAACGGCGGATTACGCAACTGCCTTCAGATGTGCGGCAGCCGTCGCCGTTCTTGACAGTACTTCCGATCACCTATGCCAAAGCCCTCACTGCGTCCGCTGATGACCGAAAGAACACAGCCCCGGTGTGGACGATCAAGATGGCACTCTCTGAAACCTTGTAGCAGACGTCTGGATGACAGAGGATGCTGCCCCATCGAGCATACAATCTACGGCGACAACATCACATGAGACCGAACTCCCACCAAGCACACCGATAGTACACGAAGCAGTTCTAGCCACTACTGATGCTGTTCCGTCTGGAACGCACTCTGTGACGACAACATCAGTTTCGACCGAACTACCGCCAAGTGCAGCGGTGGTACTCGAAACACTTCCAGTTCCTACGTATGATTTTCTGTAGGGCAGCCGTGATTCCCTACAATCTGAGGACACGGAAGGAAGATCACGCAAACAACGTTTCCCGAAAAGAAGGAAATGGCGGCGTCGCACGACATCTCCTCGAGATGACTCCCCTTGCCCCGACGACGATGTGCCTGTGGTCCAAGACGACACAACAGCCCCAACGAAACAGGATGGGGCAATGGAAACTGTTCGATCAGACCCGCAGCGGGCTGTTACATTGACGGTGCCGGGAGGTGGTGATGCTGAAAAGGAATCACAGCTAGTTGGTTCTCCAGACGCAGATGCTGTGGCTATGGGCACGAATATATCACTGCCTTGAAAGATGTTGTATGACGATATTGAGGAGGCGCCAGACGTCATACAGAGGCAGCCGGCACTCACGGCCTAATAATTGCTGAAGGTGAAGGGAGAGAGACTAGAGAACGTCTTCTAACTCACCCCCCAGCGCCGATGCAGGGATATGTTGTTGCCTCGACAGAGTGGGGGCATTCAACGGCATGTGAATCGTATTGCGACATTAAATATAAATAACGTGCGTTCACCAGCCAAAATACACCTACTGAAGGAAACGATTTGGGCATCTGATGTGGATATTGCTTTGCTGCAGGACGTCCACATAGCTGCACTCCCATACATCGCAGGCTACCAAACCTATTCGTCACATGGAGATCGCAATGGGAGTGGTATGGCAGTTTACGTGCGAGATGTCTTCCCAGTGGAAAACGTGTGTTATTTTCCGTCGGCCAGAGGAATGGCTTTCAAGACGTTTGGGACACGCATCATCAATCTTTATGCACCGTCGTGAAATAATCGGCGGCGGGAAAGGGTGCGATTTTATGCAGAAGACATTGCCCTACTATTCCATGGACGTTATGAATGTATAATAATTGATGAAGATTTCAACTGTGTTCTCAGCCGGAAAGACCAATGGCCGCAAGCCAACATCAGCCAGGAGTTGCGAATCGTTGTCAACGACCTTGTATTTAGTGACACGTGGGAATTACGACATGCAGATGCACCGGGATACACCTATGTGGCAAGTCATTCGGCGAGCGGATTAGATCGCATTTATATCTCACGGCCTCATGAAAATGATTTTCAGGACGCGGAACGCTGGCTATTGACATTTTCCGATCACAGCGCTTACATCTGTACGGTGCTTCTTCCCCGTAGAGAGGTATGGCACAGGAAGGCCCCGTGGAAACTAAATATTCAACATCTTCATGATCCTGAATGCCGTCAACGGATCCTTGAGACATGGACGATATGCGAGCGAAGGGTTGGAAGGTATGTTACGAAGCTTTATTGGTGGCTGAGTTGTGCTAAACCGGCGCTTCGCCGTACGTTCATCTCTTATAGCAGGGCGATGGCAGAATGGCGCTTCCGTCGACCGACTTTTCTTTTGCAGCACTACGTAACCTGGATGATGGTACGCCGGGACAGGACATCTGGATCAAACGCAAAAGGATAAAAGCTAAACTAGTGGCTTTAACTCGGAAACATCTTCAGGGAACCATGGTGCGCGCCAGATGTCACGATAGGATAAGCGCGCCAGATGTCACGATACGATAAGGCACGAGATTCCTTCCATGCACCACGCTGTGAATGAACGAAAGCACCGACGACGCGTTTTGGTACGGGAATTAATTACGCGCGGAGACCGAAGAGTGAGGTGTCAAGCGGAAATTGTCTCTGCATTCGTCGACCATTACCAACACATCGATCGGGAAGAAGCCGCCCCTGTCGATGACATCGACCGTATAGCCACGTACGTCTCCCGTACACTGACGGTGGATGCCGCGGGAATGTTACTGGAAGTCATTAGCTGTGAGGAAATACATGATGCGATCGCACAAGGTGCGTTGAATCGATCCCCAGGCATTGATGGGCTTCCTGCTGAATTTTATCGAGAATTTCGCAAAGAAATAGCACCGCGATGGACGGAAATGTACAACGAGATGTTAAATTCCGATGCGCCTATTCCACCGGCTTTTATGGACGGCCTCTTGGTGCCAGTACATAAACCGAAGCCAGAAATTACGGTCACACATTGTAGCCCCATCACACTGCTTAATACCGAATATAAGGTCTTTGCACGGTTGCTAGCGTCCCGACGTCGTATGTTAATTCGTAGCGTTCTATCTCCAGAACAGACGACACCGGGTGAATCGGTGAATGTGCAAACAGCTACTGGCGAATGCCGCGATGTGATAGCGCTGGCGGAGTGCCGGCTTAAAGCGGCGATTGTGGCAGTTGATTTTGACAGTTTACAATGGAGGAGGAGGTAGACGGCAAATTACATTTCCTCGATGTGCTTGTTTTTAGAAACGAAAATAGTAGTTTGGGCTACTCAGTGTACCGCAAACCCACGCACACAGACCGTTATTTGCACCGGGATTCGAACCACCACCCAAAACAGGGGTTTTATCAAGACGTTAGCGGACAGAGCTAGAAATATTTGTGAACCTGAGTTGCTCGACGCTGAGATGGAACACCTCCACAATGCGCTAATGAGGAACTAATATTCGTCCCCCGAAATAAAACGTGCGTTGAGGTAGCCACGCAGAAATCATACTGACGTACAGGCTACTGCAAAATCTAAGGTTTTCCTGCCGTTTGTTAAAAATGTAACGGAAGGAATAGGGAGGATCTTGATGATGCGGAATATTACCGTTATTTACAGGCCCACCAGGAAAATACAGGCATACCTTAAGCATGCCAAGGACGCTCGCAAACTATTGGAAAAAGCTGGAGTGTATAGGACCCCATGCAGCTGTGGTGATTTTTATGTGGGTACCACCAAAAGAACTGTCTCTAAACGTTCGGAAGAGCACAATGGAAGAGGAGAAACGGAACGATCAGCTGTTGCGGAGCATGCTTTCCAGCCAGGGAACCACAATATTCGTTTAGAGGAGACGCAAGTACTAGCGACCACAAGCGGATATTACGAAAGGCTCTACAGGAAGGCAATCGAAATCGCTAAACACCCAAATAATTTCAACCGAAAGGAGAAGGGCGTGAAATTAAACGGTATATGGATGCCGGTGTTAAAGAAGATGTGTACCACCCGTCCACTACTGGGTGATGGCAACGCTATCGACGGCAACGGACAGCGGCCAATTGCACTGACGTTTTCAAAGCACGTGACGTCACGCTGCGGCTCGGGAGCGCGCGGACGCGGAATTTAGCGACAGTTAGTAGCGAGCCAGTGTGTGTGCTGGACCTTCCACCGAGGTACGGACCCCCTGGAAGATGTCTCCCGCAGTCGGAGACGAAACGTGGGGATTCACCACAGAATTCATCAACCGACAACGGCATAAAAGCCCGGATAATTATAATGGACATTACATTCAGTGTTGGTGAACTTCCTAATTTGATGTCCAAATGAAAAAAAAGGAGTTTGATTCCTGCTGTGGGTGTAGATGATCCCGGGTTCAAATCCCGGACAGGCCCTACGTATCACTTTCGCAACAACCAAGCACTACGATTAACTTGCGAGACTCTGAAAGTAAACCGCGCAACAGGACAAATTATATCTCGGGCCACTGGTACATTATACTGGCAAGTGCGTATTGAGAATGCAGACAACGTGGCATGATTAACCCGTCTTCGCTCACTTATGTCTATACGTACAGACTGGCACCTACAGAGATTCTGATCGTTTCCAAAAAACTAGTACATCGGACTCTCGTTTGTTAAATGCATGCGTATGCAGCACCCAAAACGGAGATATGCCTTTTCTGCCGGGAGAAACAGCTGAGGTCGTCTTCTCGCAGTTGAACGCCTTACGTTCTGTTATTAATCCTAGAAGTAAAAGCATAAGCATCTGGAGCGTTCCCCATTCACGTGTGGACTGCCATTAGCAATTGGCTCGTACACATTTCTAGAAACTATCGCAAAACACAGCGCCAGGTTTCACCGAGACTCGAACTCGGATCGGTGAATTCAAAGTCCAGAGTGCTAACCATTACACCATGGAACCGGATGCCTGTAAAACTCTTAAATTCAGTAGCATCATGTCATTAAGCAGATAAGGTGCGATGTTATTACATGTCCAGAGTGCTAACCATTACACCATGGAACCGGATGCCTATAAAACTCTTAAATTCAGTAGCATCATGTCATTAAGCAGATAAGGTGCGATGTTATTACATGTAGCGTCCACAGGCAGTGCTAACCATTACACCATGGAACCGGATGCCTGTAAAACTCTTAAATTCAGTAGCATCATGTCATTAAGCAGATAAGGTGCGATGTTATTACATGTAGCGTCCACAGGCAGTGTTTGCGTGGCAAATGAAGCAACCAAGTGGGCTTAAAGTGGAAGGTGCACCTTCCAATGTAGCAAGAATTCTTGCCAGTATTCTTACACGAAATGACATCGAAGGTTCAGGTAAACAAAATCGCGGCGCAGCTACTTTCGTATGGAAGATGCTTTGTGCTGGAAGCAGCCTAGCTATGTAAAGAGCTGTGGACACAGAGTACAGTCGAGAACTGCGTGCTGACACAGAACGCTACGTAGTGGGCAGATAGTGCGTGACACGATAACATTTGCACTTCACGCGGTCGAAGTACTCTCACACAACTCAAGCAGCTATTTCAGCATTCACATATACAGCAGCTCATGCTGTAGGTGTCGGGTTAAGAAACCGCTTAGAGAATATGGTCCAGGTTGGATGCTGCAGGTAGCAAGTGCGGCAAGATCTCAGTACGTGGCGGGGTGCAGATCTGCCTACTTGTGCGGCCTGTTGGTCTTGGAGTCAATCTGCCTTCGGCTGCGGTGGGGCGAGGTCGTCCGCCTCGCCCCGCCGTGAGCGACTGTGGGCGCTTGCGTGCGTTGTTCGCGCGGCGCGAGTTGTATTTGTTCCAGGTTCAGTGCGACTATGGCACACACATGGCGCCACGATACGATCAAAATAACTTTTCATCCAGATCACACGCCAATGAAATAGGCGACGATCTACGTTTAGATCCAGCGACTGATTTCGGAATACATTTTTCTATAACAGCGGGCGTGGTTTTACATGAAAAAGACCAGTGCAGAGGGCTGCGCGACAGTGGTATCTAAATACTGGAACTCACTCGGATTCAAACATTGTTACGGGCATATCGGTGCAGTGACGGTGGATCATGCAGACATGGGCCTAAGGATTATACGGGTATTCGAGCTCCCCTTCTAGGTCCCAGAGGAAGTTGTCAAGGACGCCTTCCGACCATATGACAATGTTATCAGCCGCGTTGCAAAAAAACTGGCAAACTCTCTCGACGTACTAGGTCTACAACGGTGTTTGTCAAATAAAACTTGAGCTCAAGAAACATGTGCAGTCCTATTTGAACATCAGTGGCTGTCGTGTAATTATCATGTACGACGGTCAACCGCGTACCCGTTCCGGATGTGGGCAGGAAGGCCATGTTCGATCGAGCTGCTTACAACGTAGAATTACGCAGATACCAGTGAGTGGCAGACTCCGTTTCCCCGATGGGGACGACAATCCTGCCCCTCACGTACGCTTAGACGACGATGCGCACCATAGATGTGGACGAAACGGGTATCAGACACTTACATCGATGTCAGAAGTACCAAGGAAGGAAGAGGAAAGACCCCCTATGCCAACCCAAATGTTGCCCCCTCCACAGCAACAACAGCAGCAACAGTTCCACGGAGTTCAGACGCAACATAACATTCAGAACGCGATGGACGTGGACGCGAATATTGTCCCGACCGCGGCTTTCCTAGCAGAAGGTGATACGACGCTGGATTGCCTCCCACATTCGGATACGGATGTCCACGTTCGAAAGCAACGGTCGCCTCGACGACGCAAGCGACGTTGGCGGACCCCTTCTGACGATTGCCTCCTACACACGGCCGGTCAAGAAGGTGACATCTCATCAGACCGCATGGATGTTGCGCCTGCTGAGGATCTAAGTGGTGTAGACGGTGCACTTGCCCATGCTACGAGTGCCCAGTTACTTCTTGCACCACAGATGCAACAGGCCGCGTCGATGAATGCGCTCCGTCTACCTCCACCAAAGACGACGTAGATGAGAGAGATTTAGGTGCCGATCAGCTACACAGCATCGTGTTGCACCCACTTTGGTCGGACGATGTTGAGGAACTTCCTGGAGAGGGCACAGGTGACAGGTGAGGCGGTGGCATTGGGGATGCCACTCCTAGCGTGAAAGACTCATAATTTGTAACGGGTTTGGTGGGTCCGGCATCTCTTTCGGTTAATTTTGATTGCCATGGTGTCTACCCTAGGTTAAGAGGCTAGGCAGCACACGTTTCGCCTTGCCACCATAAATATCAACGCGATAAGGGCACCACACAAACTGACAATGCTACAACGCATCCTCAATGAGGCGGGCATCGACGTGGCCCTCTTACAGGAAGTATGTGTCGCTAGTTTCCCTGACTTCTGCGGATATACCGCCCACATCTCCCACGCCTCTTCTACCGATTGTGGCGTGGCTATCCTGCTACGTGACGGCTCGGCGGCTACGGACGTACTGTACTTACCGAGTGCTAGAGCCATGGCAGTAACTTTCAACGGTGTCCGACTAATGAATGTTTATTCCCCTTCAGGATCAGGGAGGTGTAGAGATCGGGCCCGCTTTTTTTCGGAAGACATTACGAGTCTATTTATGGGCCGCATAGACGATATGGTGATCTGAGGAGATTTTAACTGTACATAATCTCCGTCTGATCAGCAACCACATCAAGTCCCGTGTGCGGAATTGGAAATGCTAGTGCCTGACCTCCACCTGAACGACACGAGGCGCCACATGCATGGCACAGCTCCTGGTTACACCCATTATACAAGTCATTCCCCAAGTCGCTTAGATAGGATTTACGTCACAGGCACCCTTTCGAAGGCGACGAGAGGAGCAGAGCACTGGCACACTGCATTCACCGACCACACTGCCTATATTTTCTCCATTGCCCTCCAACCTGCACGTATGTGGCGCAGTAGGCCCCCTGGAAACTGAACGTCGCCCATGTGGACGAGCCGGCATGTAAAGGTGCTATCGAAGAGTCGTGGAACGCATCCTTACAGGGTCGTGGTCGTTACCGATCGACCATCATTTGGTGGATTGAATGTGCGAAGCCTGCTCTTAGGCGCATCTTCGTGGCTATTACCGGGAAGCGGCAGCATAGAGGAGGAGCACAGAAAACTTTTATTACACCGTCCTACGGGAATGTCTTGCTATGAAGCCCTCACCTGACAGGCAGATCATAGTCAATCCCGCGAAAGCGTAGCTCGTATCCTTAGCACGCCATCATTTACGGGGCGCTGTTATACGGTCGCGTGCTCCAGACATGATACAATCAGAAAGGCCATCTACGCACCATGTGCTCTTAGAGCGCAGGAGGCGCCGTAGGGCGCTGGTAACCGGCATGATAACGGACGACGGTCGACACGTGGTAGAACAAGCAGATATAGCAGAAGCCTTCTATGGGCATTACGCTCAACTTTATTCAGCAGTGCTCCCTGATATGACGACGATAGACGCCGTTTCAGCACATGTCCACGGTACAGTTCCACCAGACATGGTACCGACTTTACTGGGAGAAATGGCAGAAGAGGAAGTGGTCGACGCTATTGGTATAGGTGCTCCCCATAAATCACCAGGAATCGATGGATTACCATTAGAGTTCTATCAAGCATTTAAACAACTGTCGGTAGCGTGGTGGATTGAAATTTGTCAGGAATTGATGTCCCGGGGTGTACCGTTGCCTGCGCCGTTTTTGGAAGGACTGATTGTCCCCTTCCATAAGCCGGGGAGGGGGAAGGGGGGGCTTATGGGCGCTCAACATCGAGGTCATCAGTGCGTAAGCCGAAGGGACGGAATCATGTCCGCGATTATCGCCCCTTCACATCATTGAACAGCGACTTCAAGATCTTATCTTTTCGAGGCTGCTATCAGAACGTATTCGCGGCACATTATTGCACGTCCTCTCCAGCGATCAGACGTTTTGGGGGTGACCCAACAACATCAGAACTGTGTTATGTCGTTTCAGAGATCTTATCTCCCTTGCAGGGGTGAGACGTTTTCCGGCAACCCTGGCGTCTACAGACTTTAGCCAGGCTTTTGACCGTGTGGGCCACACTTTCCTCACGGCCGTTCCACGGCGCATGGAATACCCCGACCCCTTTATCACCGTGTTGACACGCCTTCTGCATGGGGCTACTTCTCGAGTTCTTGTTAATGCCGATCCGCCGATCAGTACGACAGAGATATCCATTATCAACATTGTTATTTGCATTGGCCTTAGAACCTTTGTTGTGTGGTCTCCTAGACAGGCTCACTGGGATACAGTTCGGCGACTCCTTCTATCGCTGCACCGCATTGCAGATGATTTGATGATCGTCATGTGTGGAGCTGACAATATGGCCGCGGCTTTGGTCTGGATTCCAACCTACGGTACAGTTTCTGGTAGCCAAATCAACGTTGACAAGTCTGTCACATTGAGCAACGGGATTGGGCTACCGCAGGAAAACTTTGCCCCTTACGCTTCAGTGATACTGTCCGCTGCTTGGGCTTAGATTTCACGAACGACATGCGACGCGCGGCGACGCTCAATTATCGACGTCTTCTTAACCAAATTAGGGACGGAATTGGAAATCAGCGCTTGCGATCCCTCAACATCGTTCAGCAGGCCTATAATGCCAATGTATACCTTGCGTAAATTCAGTACATCTTGTCATTAAGCCAATAACATGCGATGTTATTACATGTAGCTTCCACAGGCAGTGTTTACGTGGCAAATGAAGTAGCCAAGTGGGCTCAAAGTGGAAGGTGCTCCTTCCAATGTAGCGAGAATTCTTGCCAGTATTCGTACATGAAATGATGTCTAAGGCTCAGGTAAACGAAATCGCAGCGCAGCCACTTTCGTATGGAGGATGCTTTGTGCTGGAAGCAGCCTAGCTATGTAAAGAGCTATGGACACAGAGTACTGTCGAGAACTGCGTGCTGACACAGAACGCTACGTAGTGGATGGATGGTGCGTGAAACGATAACATTTGCACTTCACACGATAGACATACTGCCACACAACTCAAGCACCTCTTTCAGCCTTCAGATACACAGCAGCCCATGCTATAGGTGTCGGTTAAGAAAGCTGTTATAGAATATGGTCCAGATTGGATGCTGCAGCTAGCAACTGCGGCAAGATCTCAGTAGGTGGGGCGGTGCAGATCTGCTTACTTGTGCGGCCTGTTGGTCTAGGGGTACAGTTCCCCTTCAGACGCCGTGCAGTGTGGACGTGCTTACTCTTCCGCTCCACCGTAGCGTGACGTATAGTTAAATATCGTTTGATTACGTGTTGTGTTGTAACTTCTGTAGGTGTTTCTCCGTCGTTGTTTCGTCCCTTATGTTACTTTCTGTGCTTATTTCTGTGTGTTTTGTGTTGCGGTTTCGACAGCGTGTTTTGAAAATATCGTCTCAGGTTATTCCTCGTCAGGCTACACTTAGTTTTGCTTTTGACAAGTCAACCCGCCATGTGCAACCTAGTTCCCTTGAGATTCATGATAACTTGGTAGATACCTTTGGCATTCATTCGGATCAGGTGCACACTGCTTATTTTGATACCGAACTGTATGTACACTTTGTTAAGTTTATGGACCCTCTTCAAGGTTGATAAAATTCTTTCTAAATTTGGTCATCAAGTTCTCTTTCGGCATCGGATGATTCTGTAAGTACCGTGCTGCTTTCAAATGCTTCCATTACGTACACCAGTGTTCGTGTTTACAACCTTCCGCCGGAGGTGGATAATGTGTATCTTAAGGAGGGTTCAGTCAAGCATGGTGATGTTAAGAGTATTCGCCTTGAATGCTGGTCAAGCCATCATCGCCTGCTATGTTATAGTGGCATTCGTTCAGTCGAAATACATGTTAAGTAGAATATTCCATCTCACCTGCAGATCGGTGGATATCGTGTCCATGTGACATATAGTGGTCAGGTTGGCACCTGTTTTTTGTGCAATGAAAGTGGCCACGTGCGTGCCAACTGTCCGAGGAGAGTTTTTGTCTTCAAAACTTCTCTCGAACAGCGTCGCAAGTTGACGGTCGCTGACCTCATTGCATGTGGTTAGGTCTTGGTGTAGATCAGTCCAGTGGTAGTAGCAACCCGCCGCATGTTTTGCACACCCCTGAATCAGAATTTCCTTCTTTACGTGCTAAATCTGTCGATGTTCCTGCAGTCCCTCAGGTGGGCGTGCCGCTTTTGAATAATAAACGGCGTCGCACACAAGACAGAAGTAGTACGGATGAGGATCTCCCCGAGATTCCCCTGTCCGAGCGACCGACATCCTCCGAGCCACAGAGGAGTGTAGCTGCTCCCTGCTCCCCTCAGGTAGCGGTTCCGGTGGCGGCTGCTGGCGCCCCTCAGGCCTCCGACGCGGCTTCTCTGGAGTCGGATCGTCTGTCGGGCCTGCTGGCATCGTCTTCTGACCCGACGTCGTTGACACAACAAGTGGAGCCGCAACAACTTTCTGCTTCTCTGCCCCACACCTCTGACGGCGGAGCTGCTCCGCTTCCTTCTAACTTTCCGGCTTCGGATCTTCCTACTCAAGTTTCGCATCCGTGTAGTCCGTGTTTGCCGGATGCTAGTGTTGGTGTCGGCCAGTCCGTTTCGTCGGATGTTTCCCCCGCAACCCCGGATCCCGGATGATTTTTTATGTGATAAAATTCTACTGTCGATATTATTCCTACTAGTTTTTCTAACCACTGTGCTTTTGCTGCAGCTGTCAATCTTAGTCGCCAACGTGCAAAACTTTATCGTTCCCAGTAGATGTTAAATGTTTCCCACCTTGCCGACGGTGCTATAGATGATGTTATACGTGGCGTGTGGGAGCGATGTCTTCGCTCTGTATCGCGGTACCCCTCCTTGCTGGTTTGGTGGACTGCGTTTGCCAAGCCCAAGATTCGTCAGACTTAGATTTTTTACTGTGCTGCAAGGGCGCGTGATTTTAAGAACACATATGAATTTTACTACTCTGTCCTGCGTGATCTACATGACGCGGCAGGTACCTCTCCTCAGCGGATCCATGATGTTCGTCATATTAAAGCCCAGCTCTTGACCCTCAAACGACGACAGATGGATGGTCTGCGAGTTAAGTCGAAACCTCTCTCTTTCGTTGCAGTTGAACTGGCATCTTTGTACTACCTGCTACGGCATCAGACTCGTCGTCGTCGCTCCTTTCTCTCTTCTCTTAGGGTGGATGATGGACGGCAGCTTATTGCACAGGAGGAAATGGTTCGTGCTCTCCATCAGTATTATGCTAGTATGTACTCTGCCGATGATTTTGGAGAGTCTCTTGCTGTTGATATCCTTGGGGATCTTACTGCGACGATCTCGCCTGACGCGAACGGCGACTTTCTCCGGGAGTTCCAGGTAGATGATGTTTTCGATTTTATTGCTCGCTCTCCGTCCGGTAAATCGCCGGGTCCAGACGGCCTGCCTAAAGAATTTTATCTCCGTTTTTGGCCTCTTTTGGGTGGCACTTTTACGCAGATTTTAAATGAGATTGTCAGGGGGATGGATGTGCCAGCCGATTTTAAAGTAGGGAAAATTGTTTTAATTCCGAAGTCCACTGGTCGTTTATCTACTGCCAATCTTCGTCCGCTCACATTGCTGAACTTTGATTACAAGACAGCTGCTAGAGCGCTCAATAGCCGATTGTCTTCTCTGCTTCGGGGTGTGATTGGTGCACATGAATGTTGTTTTCCTGGTAGATCTATTCTGACCCCAGTAGCCGAATATCGGGATGTTGTCTCGGTTGCGGCGGTTACAAACGTTCATTGTGCCTTTGCTTTCCTCGATTTTTACAAGGCTTTTGATCACGTCAGTCATGTGTTTTTAAATCGTGTTTTAGATACAATAGGTTTTAACGCTTCATCACGTGGTCTTCTTGGTAATTTGTATAGGGAAATAACTGCTCGGGTTTCAGTCAATGGGCAGCTGACGCCGCCCATTGCTATCCGCCGAGGGGTACCTCAGGGTAGTCCGCTCTCTATGTCTCTATTCATATTGTCCCTGGAACCGCTGCTTCGGACTCTTGCTTTCAAGCTTCAGGGTATGACCCTCTCTGGTGGGAAGCTCACTGTTAAGGGGTACGCGGACGATGTCGTTGTTCTCCTCCGTCAACGTGATGATATCACATTGTTGAAAGGGGTAGTTGATGCATACTGTTGTGTCTCTGGAGCGCCTCTCAATCAGGGTAAATGTAAGTTCCTTGATATTCGAGAGTTTCGCGATGCTGATGTCCCTTGGGCCACTTTTGTCGATCGCCATACGTCATTGGGGATTAGCATTGATCGGTGTCCCATAAAAATGGTGGCTCTTAATTGGAAATCTGTCACCGAGAAGATACAGGGGGCTCTGATGGTCCATGAGCAGCGCTCTGCTACCATTTTGCAAAAAGTCAGAATTTTAGACACGTACGTGTTATGTAAAGCCTATTATGTTGCTCAGCTGTTCCCACTTCCCATTATGGTGGCGAAAAGGTTGCGCCAATTGTCTAGCAGGTTTATATGGAAGGGTCATCTATTCAAGTTGCGTTACGAGGTTATGACGAAACCGCGTATCTCCGGAGGCTTGGGCCTCACTGACATTACTCGCAAGGCATCTGCCTTGTACGTCCGCCGTACGACTCTCATTGTTACGCAAGAAGTGACTTCAATTACATCCAGACTTTTTACTGTTCTGCGTCCGAAGAGCCTTGCTCCACCTGTCGACGTCGGTCGCCTCAATTTTAAGTTGAAACACGTCCGGGAATTTTATATTGCGGTTAGTTACCTCGGTGACGTCTTCTTGCGACGACCGGTGCCAACGACCAAGAGCTTGATTGCCCGTTGTGAGGGGCTGGCTGGTCCCAATCCAATCGAACTGGCTTCTCCATCAGTGTCCTGGAGGAACATCTGGAAGAATGTTAGTCTGCCGATCCATTCAATGGCTGTGGCGTCCACGTGGTGTAGGGTAGTTAATGGTTTGGTCCCCACCAACGTACGACTGCACCGTATTGGTCTTTCTGACACGGACAACTGCACTCGGTGTGGTCTCCTGGACACACTTGAGCATCGATTCGCCTGCAGTGGGCACCTTGCTAATTGGCTTTGGCTCAGGAAACAACTGGCTTTTGTCACTAGGACTGCCGAAACCGCTTATACCATTGACATCATCGTACGGCCCGATTCTTCCTTTTATCCGCGAACGAAGCTCAATACCGTTATGTGGTTGCTTGGACACTTCGTACATTTTGTCAATAGTTGTCATGAAGAGGATGAACACCTAACGTTTCGGCAGTACATCCTTACTGCTTACTGGAACCGATTGCGCTTGCCAGGACTCCGTAAAGATTTTGCAAATATGCTTAGCCTGACATTTGAAAGGGAGGGTGTTGGCTAAGGTCGCCTGTGTGAGCCGATTTCTTTTATACTGTAGCTGGTTTTGCCGCCTTTATGTAAAATTATTCTCTACACCTGGACTGAAGTTTACGTGGACCTTTAGGGCGAACAAGAAAAACAAAAGTAAGACCAAGAACCGAGACAGTAGGGGAAAGTACGACGCCGTTGTACAGGTGCCATTCGGAAACAGGACGGTGGAATCATCGTGGCCAGGCCTCGGGTTTCGACACCTACCCGCTTTGTTTCCGCAGCCTGAATCTGACTGTCACCCCTAACTTTGAAACAATGGCACACGAAAACGAAAGTAAAAAAAAAAGTGGTAGAGCACTGGTGTAGTAAACCAGGGGTCGTAAGTTCCATCCTCATAGGAGGAAGACGAATTTTGGAAATCAGTTTCGCGTCGTGGCCGTATAGCAAACAGTATCTGTGATAACGAAAAATTAGCGAAAAAAAAAGAAGTGGTTAAGGCGTTGGACTGCTAATCCAATGTGCTCTGCACGCGTGGGTTCGAATCCCATCCTCGTCGAAGAATTTTACGTAAAGCACGCGTTTGCGGTCACTCCTTCTCCATGCGAAACGCCTCTCAGTAGTAACAACGAAGCGTGTACGAGGCCGATAGCGTGTGTATGAAATACGAGACAAAAATGCTTACCAGATGAAAGCGCACAACATTCCATAGCGTATGCCCTTCGAATTACACATCATTTCGAGATGTATAAGCCAATCAAACTTCGGCTCCAGCGAAGAGTATGTTGGTATTTGCGAACGACGAGTTCTTATTTATATTTAAGTGCATACCTGTCGCAGTCATTTTAACGTATCGAGCCTATAATAATCCATCTGTAGCACAACTGTTGCCTCTCGACAGTTTGTTTTGCGTTAGGCCGCCATATACAGAAGCGATTTGGCAGGGCCTACTGGAGAGACTTGACTTTGCAGACATCCGTCGCTAAGGGCCGCCCAAACACCAAGCTCCATAGCAAACAGCAGGACAATCTTGGGCTAGGACGAACGTCAAAACCTTGCAAGTAATATCACTGTAGCGTATCGAGCTGTACGTTTCGTTGCAGTAAGTCGTGGGAAAGAATGCCCAGCACATTTCTCATGTGCATTAGACGACACTGCATGTCGATACAATGCTTATTCCTGCAGTAAATAAGTGGTCCGGTGATTTTGCCCCGATCGGATATCGACGTGGACGGATGCTGTCATTAAATGACTCGCGAGTGGCAGCTTGGTCGGCTGCACTTCAGCTTGGCATTAGACGTTAACACCGGCCCAGTACGATGTTTTGAAAGTTTTTTCGAATCGACAAATGTCTTCTTTCCGCAAGCGCTCGCCAAAGACAAAACTGTAGTTCCAGCAGACGAGGTGGCCGAGTGGTTAAGGCGTTGGACTGCTAATCCAATGTGCTCTGCCCGCGTGGGTTTGAATCCCATCCTCGTCGAAGAATTTTACGTAAAGCAAGCGTTTGCGGTCACTCCTTCTCCATGCGAAACGCCTCTCAGTAGTAACAACGAAGCGTGTACGAGGCCGATAGCGTGTGTATGAAATACGAGACAAAATTGCTTACCAGATGAAAAAAAAAGGGATATGATTCCTGGTTTATGTGCTTAAGGTCCCGGGTTCAAATCCCGGACAGGCCCTACTTTTCACTTTCGCGACAACCAAGCACTACGATAAACTAGCGAGTCTCCGAAAGTAAGCCGTGCAACAGGACAAACTGCATGTCCGGCCACCCGCCAATGATACTGGCAAGTGCGTCTTGTGGAAAGCAATCTACGAAGCAGCATTAAGCCGTCTTCGATTACTTATATCTATACCTAAAGACTGACACGTACAACGATTCGATTCGTTTAACAGGAACTAGTACATGCATGCACGTTTGTTAAATGCACGCGCATGCAGCACCCAAAACGGAGACATGCTGGGACAAGCAGCTGAGGTCGTCTTCTCGCAGTTAACCCCTTACGTTCCGTTATTAATCCTAGTAGCAAAAGCATAAGCATTTGGAGCGTTCCCCATTCACGTGTGGACTGCTATTAACAAGTTGCATTACATGATTCTAGCTAAAATTCTGGATATATAATTCCAACTACCAGCTCGTACACATTTCTAGAAACGATCGCAAAACACAGAGTGAGGTTCCACCGAGACTCGAACTCGGATCGCTGGATTCAAAGTCCAGAGCGCTAACCATTACACCATGGAACCGGGTGCCTCTAACGGACTTAAGCTGAGCAGCATCATGACCTTAAACCGATAAGCTGCGATTTATTACATGTAGCGTCCTCAGGAAGTGTTTGCGTGGTTAATGAAGCAACCAAGTAGGCCGAAAGTGGAGGGAGCAATATAGAATGTAGCGAGAATTCTTGCCACTATTCGTACATGAAATGATGTCGAAGGGCCAGTTAATCAAAATCGCGGAACAGCCACTTTCGTATGGTGGACGCTTTGTGCTGGAAGCAGCCTAGCTATGGACACAGAGTTCTGTCGAAAAGTGCGTGCTGTCACACAACGCTACGTAGTGGGCGGATGGTGCGTGACACGATAACATTGGAACTTCACACGATCGACATACTGTCTCACAACTCAAGCAGCTGTTTCTGCCTTCACATACACTGGTCCTCAGCACAGCTCATGTTGTAGGTGTCGGATTAAGAAACCTCTTAGAGAATATGGTCCATATTGGATGCTGCAACAAGCAAGTGCGGCAATGTCTCTGTAGGTGGCGGGGTGCACAGCTCCTTCTTAGTGCGGCCTGTTGGTCTAGGGTTATGATTCCTGCTTTGGGTGCAGGAGGTCCCGGGTTCAAATCCCGGACAGGCCCTACTTTTCACTTTCGCGACAACCAAGCACTATGATAAACTAGCGAGTACCTGAATGTAAGCCATGCAACAGGACAAATTGCATGTCGGGCCACCGGCCAATGATACTGGCAAGTGCGCCTTGTGGATAACAATCTACGAAGCAGGATTAAGCCGTCTTCGATTACTTATATCTATACCTAAAGACTGACACGTACAACGATTCGATTCGTTTCCCAGGAACTGGTACATCGCATGCAAGTTTGTTAAATGCACGCGTATGCAGCACCCAAAACGCAAAGATGCTGGGACAAGCAGCTGAGGTCGTCTTCTCGCAGTTGAACCCCTTACGTTCCGTTATTAATCCTAGTAGCAAAAGCAT
Organism: Schistocerca gregaria; assembly: GCF_023897955.1. Lineage (NCBI taxonomy): Eukaryota > Metazoa > Arthropoda > Insecta > Orthoptera > Acrididae > Schistocerca > Schistocerca gregaria. The sequence continues at coordinate 968,461,738 of NC_064921.1, read as the reverse complement.
AAGCATTTGGAGCGTTCCCCATTCACGTGTGGACTGCTATTAACAAGTTGCATACCATGATTCTAGCAAATATTCTGGATATATAATTCCAACCACCAGCACGTACACATTTCTAGAAACGATCGCAAAACACAGAGTGAGGTTCCACCGAGACTCGAACTCGGATCGCTGGATTCAAAGTCCAGAGTGCTAACCATTACACCATGGAACCGGGTGCCTCTAGCGGACTTAAGCTGAGCAGCATCATGACCTTAAACCGATAAGCTGCGATTTATTACATGTACAATCGCAAAACACAGAGTGAGGTTCCACCGAGACTCGAACTCGGATCGCTGGATTCAAAGTCCAGAGTGCTAACCATTACACCATGGAACCGGGTGCCTCTAGCGGACTTAACCTGAGCAGCATCATGACCTTAAACCGATAAGCTGCGATTTATTACATGTAGCGTCCTCAGGAAGTGTTTGCGTGGCTAATGAAGCAACCAAGTAGGCTGAAAGTGGAGGGAGCAATATGGAATGTAGCGAGAATTCTTGCCAGTATTCGTACATGAAATGATGTCGAAGGGCCAGTTAATCAAAATCGCGGAACAGCCACTTTCGTATGGTGGATGCTTTGTGCTGGAAGCAGCCTAGCTATGGACACAGAGTTCTGTCGAAAAGTGCGTGCTGTCACACAACGCTACGTAGTGGGCGGATGGTACGTGACACGATAACATTGGAACTTCACACGATCGACATACTGTCTCACAACTCAAGCAGCTGTTTCTGCCTTCACATACACTGGTCCTCAGCATAGCTCATGTTGTAGGTGTCGGATTAAGAAACCTCTTTGAGAATATGGTCCATATTGGATGCTGCAACTAGCAAGCGCGGCAAGATCTCAGTAGGTGGCGGCGTGCACACCTGCTTCCTTGTGCGGTCTATAGGTCTAGGGGTATGATTCCTGCTTTGGGTGCAGGAGGTCCCGGGTTCAAATCCCGGACAGGCCCGACAATTCACTTTCGCGACAACCAAGGACTATGGTAAACTAGCGAGTCCCTGAAAGTAAACCATGCAACAGGACAGATTGCATGTCCGGCCACCGGCCAATGATACTGGCAAGTGCGTCTTGTGAATAGCAATCTACGGAGCAGGATTAAGCCGTCTTCGATTACTTATATCTATACCTAGAGACTGACACGTACAACGATTCGATTCGTTTCCCAGGAACTGGTACATCGCATCCACGTTTTTTAAATGCACGCGTATGCAGCACCCAAAACGGAGAGATGCTGGGACAAGCAGATGAGGTCGTCTTCTCGCAGTTAACCCCTTACGTGCCGTTATTAATCCTAGTAGCAAAAGCATAAGTATTTGGAGCGTTCCCCATTCACGTGTGGACTGTTATTAACAATTTGCATTACATGATCCTAGCTAAAATTCTGGATATTCAATTCCAACTAACAGCTCGTACACATTTCTAGAAACGATCGCAGAACACAGAGTCAGGTTCCACCGAGACACCAACTCCGATCGCTGGATTCAAAGTCCAGAGTGCTAACCATTACACCATGAAACCGGGTGCTTCTTGCGGACTTAAATTGAGCAGCATCGTGACATTAAACCGATAAGCTACAATTTATTACATGTAGCGTCCTAACGGAGGTGTTTGCGTGGCTAATGAAGCAACCAATTAGGCTGAAAGTGGAAGGAGCAACTTGGAATGTAGCGAGAATTCTTGCCAGTATTCGTACATGAAATGATGTCTAAGGGTCAGGTAATCAAAATCGCGGAACAGCCACTTTCGTATGGTGGTTGCTTTGCGCTGGAAGCAGCCTAGCTATGAAAACAGCTATGGACACAGAGTACTGTCGAAAAGTGCGTGCTGTCACACAACGCTACGAGTGGGCGGATGGTGCGTGACACGATAACATTTGCACTCACACAATCGACATACTGTCTCACAACTCAAGCAGCTGTTTCTGCCTTCACATACACTGGTCCTCAGCACAGCTCATGTTGTAGGTGTCGGATTAAGAAACCTATTTGAGAATATGGTCCATATTGAATGCTGCAACTAGCAAGTGCGTAAAGATGTGAGTAGGTGCGGGGTGCACAGCTCCTTCCTTGTGCGGCCTGTTGGTCTAGGTCTTTGATTCCTGTTTTGGGTGCAGGAGGTCCCGGGTACAAATCCCGGACAGGCGCTACTTTTCACTTTCGCGACAACCAAGCACTACGAAAAACCAGCGAGTCTCTGAAAGGGAGCCATGCAACAGGACAAACTGCATGTCGTGCCACCGGCCAATGATACTGGCAAGTGCGTCTTGTGGAAAGTAAATCTACGTAGCAGGATTAAGCCGTCTTAGATTACTTATATCTATATCTAAAGACTGACACGTACAACGATTCTATTCGTTTCCCAGGAACTAGTACATCGCATGCACGTTTGTTAAATGCACGCGCATGCAGCACCCAAAACGGAGAGATACTGGGACCAGCAGCTGAGGTAGTCTTTTCGCAGTTGAACCACTTATGTTGTGTTATTAATCCTAGTAGCAAAAGCATAAGCATTTGGAGCGTTCCCTATTCACGTGTGGACTGCTATTAACAATATGCATTACATGATCCTAGCTAAAGTTCTGGATATACAATTCCAACTACCAGCTCGTACACATTTCTAGAAACGATAGCAAAACAGAGAATCAGGTTCCATCGAGACTCGAACTCGGATCGCTGGATTCAATGTCCACAGAGCTAACCATTGCTCCACGGAAACGGGTGCCACTAGCGGACTAAAATTGAGCAGCATCGTGACATTAAACCGATAAGCTGCGATTTATTACATGTAGCGTCCTCAGGAAGTGTTTGCGTGGCAAATGAAGCAACCAAGGAGGCTGAAAGTGGAGGGAGCAACTTGGAAAGTAGCGAGAATTCTTGCCAGTATTCGTACATGAAGAGGTGTCGAAGGGTCAGGCAACCAAAATCGCGGAACATCCACTTTCGTATGGTGGATGCTTTGTGTTGGAAGCAGCCTAGCTATGAAAACAGCTATGGCCAAAGAGTACTGTCGAAAATTGCGTGCTGTCACACAGTGCTACGTAGTGGGCGGATGGTGCGTGACACGATAACATTTGCACTTCACACGATCGACATACTGTTACAAAACTCAAGCAGCTCCTTCAGCCTTCACATACACTGGTCCTCAGCACAGCTCATGTTGTAGGTGTCGGATTAAGAAAGCTCTTTGAGAATATGGTCCATATTGGATGCTGCAACTAGCAAGTGCGGCAAGATCTCAGTAGGTGGTGGGGTGCACACCTGCTTCCTTGTGCGGCCTGTTGGTCTAGAGGTGTGATTCTTGCTTTGGGTGCAGGAGGTCCCGGGTTCAATTCCCGGACAGGCGCTACTTTTCACTTTCGCGACAACCAAGCGCTACGATAAAAAAAAGCGAGTCTCTGAAAGTAAGCCATGCAACAGGACAAACTGCATGTCTGGCCACCGGCCAATGACACTGGCAAGTGCGTCTTGTGGAAAGCAAACTACGAATCAGGATTAAGCCGTCATCACTTACTTATATCTATTCCTAAAGACTGACACGTACAACGATTCGATTCGTTTCCCAGGAACTAGTACATCGCATGCACGTTTGTTACATGCACGCGCATACAGCACCCAAAACGGAAAGATACTGGGACAAGCAGCTGAGGTCGTCTTCTCGCAGTTCAACCCCTTACGTTCCGTTATTAATCCTAGTAGCAAAGACATAAGCATATGGAGCGTTCTCCATTCACATGTGGACTCCTATTAACAATTTGAATTACATGATCCTAGCTAAAATTCTGGATACACAATTCCAACTACCAGCTCGTACACATTTCTACAAACGATCGCTATACACAGATTCAGGTTCCACCGAGACTCGAACTCATTCGCTGGATTAAAAGTCCAGAGTGCTAACCATTACACCATGGAACCGGGTGCCTCTAGCGGACTTAAATTGAGCAGCATCATGACATTAAACCGATAAGCTGCGATTTATTACATGTAGTGTTCTCGGGAAGTGTTTGCGTAACAAATGAAGCAACCAAGTAGGCTGAAAGTGTAGGGAGCAACTAGGAAAGTAGCGAAAATTCTTGGGCGTATTCGTACATGTAATGATATCTAAGGTTCAGGTAATCAAAATCGCGAAACAGCCACTTTCGTATGGTGGATGCTTTGTGCTGGAAGCGGCCTAGCTATGAAAACAGCTATGGACACAGAGTATTGTCGAAAAGTGCGGGCTGTCACACAACGCTACGTAGTGGGCGGATGGTTCGTGACACGATAACATTTGCACTTCACACGATCGACATACGCTTACACAACTCAAGCAGCTCTTTCAGCCTTGAAGTACATTGGTCCTCAGCATAGCTCATGTTGTAGGTGTCGGATTAAGAAACCTCTTTGAGAATGAGGTCCATATTGGATGCTGCAACTAGCAACATCGGCAAGATATCAGTAGGTGGTGGGGTGCACACCTGCTTCTTTGTGCGGCCTGTTAGTATAGGGGTAAGATTCCCGCTTTTGGTGCAGGAGGTCCCGTGTTCAAATCCCGGACAGGCGCTGCTTTTCACTTTCTCGACAACCAAGCAATACGATAAACTAGCGAGTCTCTGAAAGTAAGCCATGCAACAGAGCAAACTGCGTTTCGGGCCACCGGCCAATGATACTGGCAAGTGCTTGTTGTGGAAAGCAATCTACGAAGCAGGATTAAGCCGTCATCACTTACTTATATCTATTCCTAAAGACTGACACGTACAACGATTCGATTCGTTTCCCAGGAACTAGTACATCGCATGCACGTTTGTTAAATGCACGCGCATACAGCACCCAAAACGGAGAGATACTGGGACAAGCAGCTGAGGTCGTCTTCTCGCAGTTAAACCCCTTACGTTCCGTTATTAATCCTAGTAGCGAAAGCATAAGCATTTGGAGCGTTCTCCATTCACGTGTGGACTGCTATTAACAATTTGCCGGCCAATGATACTGGCAAATGCGTCTTGTGGAAAGCAATCTACGAAGCAGGATTAAGCCGTCTTCGATTACTTATATCTATTCCTAAAGAGTGACACGTACAACGATTCGATTCGTTTCACAGGATCTAATACATCGCATGCACGTTTGTTAAATGCACGCGCATACAGCACCCAAAACGGAGAGATACTGGGACAAGCAGCTGAGGTCGTCTTCTCCCAGTTGAACCCCTTACGTTCCGTTATTAATCCTAGTAGCAAAGGCATAAGCATTTGGAGCGTTCTCCATTCACGTGTGGACTACTATTAACAATTTGCATTACATGTTCATAGCAAAAATTGTGGATATACAATTCCAACTACCAGCTCGTACACATTTCTACAAACGATCGCTAAACAGAGAGTATGGTTCCACCGAGACTCGAGCTCGGATCGCTGGATTCAAAGTCCAGAGTGCTAACCATTACACCATGGAACCGGGTGCCTCTAGCGGACTTAAATTGAGCAGCATCATGACATTAAACCGATAAGCTGCGATTTACTACATGTAGCGTCCTCGGGATGTGTTTGCGTGGCATATGAAGCAACTAAGTAGGCTGAAAGTGGAGGGAGCAACTTGGAATGTAGCGAGAATTCTTGCCAGTATTCGTACATGAAATGATGCCAAAGGGTCAGGTAATCAAAATCTCGGAACAGCCACTTTCGTATGGTGGATGCTTTGTGCTGGAAGCAGCCTAGCTATGAAAACAGCTATGGACACAGAGGACTGTCGAAAAGTGCGTGCTGTCACACAACGCTACGTAGTGGGCGAATGGTGCGTGACACGATAACATTTGCACTTCACACGATCGACATACTGTCACACAACTCAAGCAGCTCTTTCAGCCTTCACATACACTGGTCCTCAGCACAGCTCATGTTGTAGGTGTCGGATTAAGAAACCTCTTTGAGAATATGGTCCATATTGGACGCTGCAACCAGCAAGCGCGGCAAGATGTCAGTAGGTGGCGGGGTGCACCTCTGCTTCCTTGTGCGGCCTGTTGGTCTAGGGGTATGATTCCTGCTTTGGGTGCAGGAGGTCCAGTGATCAAATCCCAGGCAGGTCCTAATATTCACTTTCGCGACAACCAATCACTACGATAAACTAGCGAGTCTCTGAAAGTAAGACATGCAACAGGACAAACTGCATGTCGTGCCACCGGCCAATGATACTGGCAATTGCGTCTTGTGGAAAGCAAATCTACGAAGCAGGATTAGGCCGTCTTCGATTACTTATATCTATGCCTAAAGACTGACACGTATAACGATTCTATTCGTTTCCCAGGAAGTAGTACATCGCATGCACGTTTGTTAAATGCTGCGCATGCAGCACCCAAGACGGAGAGATACTGGGACAAGCAGCTGAGGTCGTCTTCTCGCAATTGAACCCCTTACGTTCCGTTATTAATCCTAGTAGCAAAAGCATAAGCATTTGGAGTGTTCCCCATTCACGTGTGGACTGCTATTACCAATTTGCATTACATGTTCATAGATAAAATTGTGGATATACAATTCCAACTACCAGCTCGTACACATTTGTAGAAACGATCGCAAAACACAGAGACAGGTTTCATCGAGACTTGAACTCGGATCGCTGGATTCAAAGTCCAGAGCGCTAACCATTGCTCCATGGAACCGGGTGCCCATAGCGGACTTAAATTTAGCAGCATCATGTCATTATACCGATAAGCTGCGATTTATTACATGTAGCGTCCTCAGGAAGTGTTTGCGTGGCTAATGAAGCAACCAAGTAGGCTGAAAGTGGAGGGAGCAACTTGGAATGTAGCGAGAATTCTTGCCAGTATTCGTACATGAAAATATGTCTAAGGTTCAGGTAATCAAAATCGCGGAACAGCCACTTTCGTATGGTGGATGCTTTGTGCTGGAAGCAGCCTAGCTATGAAAACAGCTATGGACACAGAGTACTGTCGAAAAGTGCGTGCTGTCACACAACGCTACGTAGTGGGCTGATTGTGCGTGACACGATAACATTTGCACTTAACATGATCGACATACTGTTACACAACTCAAGCAGCTATTTCAGCCTTCATATACACTGGTCCTCAGCACAGCTCATGTTGTAGGTGTCGGATTAAGAAACCTCTTTGAGAATATGGTCCATATTGGACGCTGCAACTAGCAAGTGCGGTAAGATGTCAGTAGGTGGCGGGGTGCACACCTGCTTCCTTGTGCGGCCTGTTTGTATAGGGGTATGATTCCTGCTTTCGGTACAGAATGTCCCGGGTTCAAATCCCGGCAGGCCCTACTTTTCACTTTCGCGACAACCAAGCACTACGATAAACTAGCGAGTCTCTGAAAGTAAGCCATGCAACAGGACAAACTGCGCGTCGTGCCAGCGGTCAATGATACTGGTAAGTGCGTCTTGTGGAAAGCAAATCATCGAAGCGGGATTAAGCCGTCTTCGATTACTTATAGCTATACATAAAGACTGATACGTACAACGATTCGATTCGTTTCCCAGGAACTAGTACATCGCATGTACGTTTCATAAATGCACGCGAATGCCGCACCCAAAACGGAGAGATGCTCTGACAAGCAGCTGAGGTCGTCTTCTCGCAGTTGAACCCCTTATGTTCCGTTATTAATCCTAGTAGCAAAAGCATAAGCATTTGGAGCGTTCTCCATTCACGTGTGGACTGCTATTAACAATTTGTTTTACATGATCCTAGCTAAAATTCTGGATATACAATTCCAACTATAAGCTCGTACACATTTCTAGAAACGATCGCAAAACACAGAGTTAGGTTAAACCGAGACTCGAACTCGGATCGCTGGATTCAAAGCCCAGAGTACTAACCACTACACCATGGAACCGCGTGCCTCTAGCTTCTTTAAATTGAGCAGCATCGTGACATTAAACCGATAAGCTGCGATTTATTACATGTAGCGTGCTCAGGAAGTGTTTGCGTGGCTAATGAAGCAACCAAGTAGGCTGAAAGTGGAGGGAGCAACTTGGAATGTAGCTAGAATTCTTGCCAGTATTCGTACATTAAGTGATGTCAAAGGGTCAGGCAATCAAAATCGCGGAACAGCCACTTTCGTATGGTGGATGCTTTGTGCTGGAAGCAGCCTAGCTATGAAAACAGCTATGGACACAGGGTACTGTCGAAAAGTGCGTGCTGTCACACAACGCTACGTAGTGGGCGGATGGTGCGTGACACGATAACATTTGCACTTCACACGATCGACATACTGTCTCACAACTCAAGCAGCTCTTTCAGCCTTCACATACACTGGTCCTCAGCACAGCTCATGTTGTTGGTGTCGGATTAAGGAACCTCTTTGAGAATATGGTCCATATTGGATGTTGCAACTAGCAAGTGCGGCAAGATCTCAGTAGGTGGCGGGGTGCACACATACTCCCTTGTGCGGCCTGTTGGTCTAGGGGTATGATTCCTGCTTTGGGTGCAGGAGGTCCCGGACAGCCCCTACTTTTCAGTTTCCCGACAACCAAGCACTACGATAAACTAGCGAGTCTCTGAAAGTAAGCCATGCAACAGGACAAACTGCGTGTCGTGCCACCGGCCAATGATACTGGCAAGTGCGTCTTGTGGAAATCAATCTAGGAAGCAGGATTAAGCCGTCTTCGATTACTTATATCTATACCTAAAGACTGACACGTACAACGATTCGATTCGTTTCCCAGGAACTAGTACATCGCATGCACGTTTGTTAAATGCACGCGCATGCAGCACCCAAAACGGAGAGATACTGGGACAAGCAGCTGAGGTCGTCTTCTCGCAGTTGAACCCCTTACGTGCCGTTATTAATCCTAGTAGCAAAAGCATAAGCATTTGGAGCGTTCCCCATTCACGTGTGGACTGCTATTAACAATTTGCATTACATGGTCGTAGCTAAAACTCTGGATATACAATTCCAACTACCAGATCGTACACATTTCTAGAAACGATCGCAAAACATAGAGTCAGGTTCCACCGAGACTCGAACTCGGATCGCTGGATTCAAAGTCCAGAGTGCTAACCATTACGCCATGGAACCGCGTGCATCTAGCTTACTTAAATTGAGCAGCATCATGACATTAAACCGATAACCTTCGATTTATTACATGTAGCGTGCTCAGGAAGTGTTTGCGTGGCTAATGAAGCAACCAAGTAGGCTGAAAGTGGAGGGAGCAACTTGGAATGTAGCGAGAATTCTTGCCAGTATTCGTACATGAAATGATGTCTAAGGGTCATGTAATCAAAATCGCGGAACAGCCACTTTCGTATGGTGGATGCTTTGTGCTGGAAGCAACCTAGCTATGGTAACAGCTATGGACACAGAGTACTGTCGAAAAGTGCGTGCTGTCACACAACGCTATGTAGTGGGCGGATGGTTCGTGACACGACAACATTTGCACTTCACACGATCGACATACTGTCACACAACTCAAGCAGCTCTTTCAGCCTTTACATACACTGGTCCTCAGCACAGCACATGCAGTCGGTGTCGGATTAAGAAACCTCTTTGAGAGTATGGTCCATATTGGATGCTGCAACTAGCAAGTGCGGCAAGATCTCAGTAGGTGGCTGGGTGCACACCTGCTACCGTGTGCGGCCTGTTGGTCTAGGGGTCAGTCGGCCTTTGGCTGTGGAGCGGTGCGGTACGTCCCGGCCGCTCCGTGTCGCGTTTCCGGGTGTGATGTTGTTTACCGCGCCGGCGCGCTAGTGTTACGTATTGCCGTCACGTTCCTGACACACGATGGCTCTTTCGTAACGGAAAGCCACGATCAAGCTGCAGTTCGACACTACGTACTCTAGACCCAAGGCCCACGAAGTAGAGCGTTTTTTACGCGATGTGGTACATGTTGATCCTAACGAGCTGATCGGTATCTACTTATCTATTGTCTCCAGCGTCGTATATCCTATGTTCACTGACGACGAAGCATGTGACAAACTTCTCAGACGCTCGACGGCAGGTTATCGGTTCTGCCACTCAGACGGAAACGTGGGTGTGGTGACGCTTGAACGTGCTGGATTGGGAATCCAAAATGTGCGCGTGTTTGAGCTCCCTTTTGAAGTTCCAGCGGATTTGGTCACCCTTGCTCTTCGACCCTATGGAACAGTTCTCGGCCACACGGCCGAAAAATGGAAGACCTTCGACACCTACCCTGTCCTTAACGGGGTGCGACAAGTCCGTATTGACCTGCATCGCCATATTCCTTCGTATCTCACGATCGCTGGTTGCAGGGCAATAATTATTTACGACGGTCAGCCGAGAACCTGCTCTGGTTGTGGCCAGACGGGACACATGCGTACCGAATGCCTGCAACGCCGTCTCGCGCAGACACCCTCGACCGACCAGATTCGTCCGTCGACACCGACCTCTCTGCCGATTACGTATGTTGCGGCGGCGAGACGGGAGACGCCAGCTGTATATGACGACCCCACTGTATTGGTGCGAGCTTTGGAGGACCCTGCAGTAGCTTCCACGGAGCCCCAAGCGTCTTTCAGTGCTGATGCTACTGATGTCCTTTCGTTGGACCCCGGCGCACCGTCACAACGGCTCGCCGACGGTGCGATGGAAGTTGAAGCACAGGATGCAGCGTCCTCCCCTTGCCCTACGTCGGAAACAGAGGCGCGGCAGCGTAAGCAGAAATCACCCAAGCGTCATAAGAAGCGGCGCAAGACAACCGACGACGTAGAACAGCCCGAGGCGACACCGCTGGATGACGAGGTGCCTCAACCGCTCCACCGCGCCGACACAGGCGACCCTACCGTCTCACACGGTTCGACGTCTTCTCCCACTACCGCTGGGTCTGGACCACATGGGGATGCGGGAGATCACCGCAGCTCCGACACCGGGGATGCACCCTTGCCTCCGTCTGCCTCTCGAGATCCAGTGGTGTCAACGTCCCTGGGCGACTGGGCGCAGGAGATGGAGTTGCAGGATGCGTTTCAGAACCAAGACGATGCACCGATGCCGATGGCAGCGTCTACGCGGCCGGCGACAGACGCCTAGGACGGCATGAGCACCTCTCGTCGCTGCCTAGCACTTCGCAAGACCGGCGCTCCACGTCACGACTACTGCCCTCCTGTCATACCATGGTCACCTCCCGAGACTTGATGGACCAGGCATACCGCCTCGCCACGATCAACGTCAATGGCATTACATCTGATGTCAAGACCCGTATGCAGAAGGATACGTTACGCGCTGCGGATCTGGACGTTGTTTTCCTTCAAGAAGTCCGATCAGGACTCTGTCTCGATGCCTACGGATATGACGCCTACACTATGCCTGCAGATGTGGGCGGCGGAGGTACGGCGATTCTACTGCGGGAAGGGATAATGGCCACTGATGTCTCCTATTTACCGTCGGCCCGGGGGGTCGCACTCACGATTGGTACAGTACGTCTGGTGAACTTATATGCTCCTTCAGGCACCGGCAAAAGGAGAGAACGGCGCACCTTTTTTGCCGAAGATATAGCCCCGCTCTTCCAGGGCAATACCGACCACTTGGTAGTAGGCGGCGATTTTAATTGTGTGCTCCGCCCATCCGACCAGGAGCCACACTATACCACCTGCCCGGCACTCCAGGCACTTGTACAGGACTTGGCCTTGTTGGACACCTGGATCATCCAACACGGCGACCGTCGAGCACACACCTACTTTACTAGTCACTCCGCGAGCCGTTTGGATCGAGTCTACGTCACCCGCGGCCTACGATCGGCCGTTGTCGACGCTGAGATGTGGCCGGCAGCGTTCACGGATCACCTCGCATATGTGTGTACTCTCACCCTTCCCCGCCAGCGCGTCCGCCGAAGTAGGGGTCCGTGGCGCCTCAATGTGGCCCTTCTTGATGAGATAAATTGCAGACGCGCAGTCGAGTCCACATGGAGCAATTGCCACCGGCGTTTACCCGCCTACCGTTCTGTACTTCAATGGTGGTTACGGTGTGCAAAACCCGCACTGTGCCGGACATTAGTCAGCTATGGACGCGACCGAGCGCGCTGGTATACTGCGACTACTGATTTTTACTATACTGCGCTCCGCGAACTGGCTGTACAACCGCCGTCGCCAGAGCGACAATCAGCAGTACAACGCGTCAAGGCACAATTGCTTCGTATCAACGCCGTACGTCTTGCGGGTGTGCGGGTGCGAGCGAGGACGACTGATGATGTTCGTGGTGAACGGCCTTCCCTCCACCATATCATTCAAGAACGCCGAAGACGCAAGAGGCAGCTCATTACCGAGGTTGAGACGGAGGACGGGCGACGCGTTGACGCACAAATGGATATCGTCCGAGCGTTCACACAGTCATATAAACTTCTTTACGAGAGGGAGTCCCACATGAATGTAGGGGTCAGGGAAGTCCTATCTGACCTACCAGTCTCTCGGAACCTACAAGATGATGCTACGCTCTTGTCGGCGGTGACTTTGGAAGAATTGCGAGAGGCTCTGTTGCGCGGCTCTCCCAACAAAACGCCTGGCCCTGACGGCCTCCCTCTTGAATTTTACAAGCGGTTCTTTGATCTCATGGGCAGAATGTGGGTCAGGATGTACAGTGAACTCCTGGACGCCGATTTTCAGGTACCATCTGACTTTACTGAGGGTCTCTTGATCCCTGTGCCCAAACCCGGCGGAGGCCGTCGCCCTCTTGATTTTCGCCCGTTGACAATGCTAAACACTGACTATAAGCTGTTGACACGCATGCTCCGTGAGAGGCTCAAACCTACGGTAATGGCGGCCATTCACACTGATCAAACCTGCCTCGGGGGCGACACTAATGTGTTTACGACTTTAAGCACCTATAGAGACGTGGTGGCGCTCATGCAAACTTGCCGCCTCCAAGGCGCTCTTGTTGCGCTGGACTTCGACCATGCTTTCGATCGCGTTAACCATGGTTTCCTGCGTGCTGTTATGGAACACATCGGTGTCCCGCGTCTGACGACGTCTGTTGTGCTTCGATTGATCCATGGGGCTGTCACGAGGATTATGATCAACGGCTGTCGGTCCGCCCCCGTCCGTGTCAACAGGTCCGTCCGGCAGGGTTGTCCTCTTTCTTCCATGCTCTTCGCCGTTGCCCTCGAACCAGCTCTTCACGGACTACGGCGACGCTTAGAAGGACTTACCCTCCGTTCCGTAACCTTTCGATGTGGTGCATACGCCGACGATGTGATGTTCTTAGCACGGTCTGGTGACGAAATACACACGGCGTTTTCCTGGCTCCACCAGTATGGGGCGGTGGCAGGCAGTGTGCTCAACCTTCGGAAATCACGCTACATGGAGGTAGGACGAGGAATGCCTGCAGGTCTGGCCGTACCTCTGACAAAGGTCCCGATGCTCAAGTGTTTAGGGATATCACTCCATCGACAAATACAACGCACGGCGGCCTTTACGTATCGTATGGTCTTACGACGACTCCGTTTAGAGGCTCGTCTCAATAAATTCAGATCATTGAACATTTTGCAACGCGCCCAATACGTTAATGTGTACATGGCTTCTCACCTTAACCATTACGCCCATGTACTGCCGATAACGGACACGATGGCTTCCAGGATACAGGCAGTGTTTGGACACGTGGTGAACGATGGTGCTGTTTTCAAGATCCGTTTTGTTACGCTTACTTTACCCTTCGACAAAGGCGGTGTTGGACTCACTCACGTCAAGCACAGAGCGCTGGCACTGTATCTCCGTTCCATGAGGCGACTCTGGCTTTCACCAACAGCCAGTCTCCCAGGCCTACTGATTGAAGAAGTGGCCCCACGTACGCTGTACCCACCGGTACCAGTTGGACATTTATCGCCCTCGCTGTCACACATTAGAACGTTTTTCGTAGAGCATAGCTATGTGTTGCGGGTTATATCGGAGACACGGAATCCGACAGCGAAGACTTATTATAGTGCTCTCCAGCACTGGACTCCGGATAACGACATTGTACGGCGCCACCCTACGGCCGACTGGCCACGAGTATGGCGAGCCATCCACGCGCCGTTCCTGTCTACTTTCGTGCGGTCGACGTGGTATGTGGTCGTTAACGAGAAACTTCCAACCCGACAACGGCTGCATGCCATTCACCTAATTGACGACCCTGTGTGCCCCCGTTGCACGACGTTAGACACGGACGAACATAGACTGAACTGTGGCCCCGCGCGTGAGTGCTGGAAACTGATCCGCCAGATCCTGGCTTTCCTGCTCCGCCGCCCCTACGTTTCGATTTTACCCCAAGAACTCTTTCATCCCGACGCTGTCTATTTCCCTATGACCCGGATGAATGCGGTCAATTGGGTACGAGGAATGGCGATACACTACATATACCGCGATGGAGACAAAGACGTCCTCCATTTATGGTACTATATGATCGACGAGTTTCTGGTCTTAACGAACAGACAGGATTACCGGAACCTTTTTGCGAACTATTTGGGTTCGTCATTCATGGACCCACCACCCAGCTGGGGTGTGCCGGGTGTGAGAAGACATTAACTTGTAGATGTGATCTTTCCACGATTCCCCTATGGTAACAGAAACAGTCTCTGACTGTGTGCAGCGGCCCCGGGCGCTCCAACGATTGGTGGCTGGTGATGTCCAATGCAATGACGACCGCCCGTTCCTGGCCGCCCGCCTAGCAATGTGACCGCGGCGAGCAAGATGGCCCTTTTTAGTTCACTTTATTGGCAAATTTTTCCGCTTGGCTGCCTTGTTTTTTTTATGCATTCTCAAAAAAAAAAAATGTAGTTAGTAGTTTGTGAAATAAGCATTGTAGGCTGTGATTATATTTTTGTTGAGCTTAATAATTAGTGTGTGTAGAAACACCATTTTCTTTAAGTATTCATTGACATATTTCTGTACATGTTATTTGCATAAGTGCCTTAGTACAACTTCAGTTTTGTGGCTTTGTCATCGCATTTCCATGAAAGTAACCAAAAAGATGGGAGGTTATTTTATGCACAGACTGATTTTTTCTTTTCTTTTTTTGTAATATTTTTATTTTCCATTTGAAGTGTAAAATTTGAGCTTAATTGTTATGTTCTGCACCACAAAGGTGAAGCTCTGTAAGACTTTTCCCAATAAGTTGTTTTCTTGTGTACTATTTTGTAATTGAATCTCATTTGTATTAAAAAATAAATTTTGTACTATGAAAAAAAAAGGGGTAGCGTCTTTAATAAAAAAAATAAAAAAAATAAAAAAACAAAAAAAAGGGGGTAGCGTCTTTGATACATAATCAAAACGTCTTCGGTCCCGGGTTCGATCCCCGCCACTGCCTAAATTTATATAAAAAAAAAAATAAAAAAAATGGGTATGATTCCTGCTTTGTGTGCAGGAGGTCCCGGGTTCAAATCCAGGCGGGTCTTACTTTTCACTTTCGCGACAACCAAGCACTACGATAAACTAGCGAGTCACTGAAAGTAAGCCATGAAACAGGACAAACTACATGTCGGACCACCGGCCAATGATATTGGCAAGTGCGTCTTGTGGAAAGCAATCTACGAAGCAGCATTAAGCCGTCTTCGATTACATATATCTATACCTAAAGACTGACGCGTACAACGATTCGACTTGTTTCCCAGGAACTAGTACATCGCATGCACGTTTGTTAAATGCACGCGCATACATCACCCAAAACGGAGAGATGCTGGGACTAGCAGCTGAGGTCGTCTTCTCGCAGTTGAACCCCTTACGTTCCGTTATTAATCCTAGTAGCAAAAGCATAAGCATTTGGAGCGTTCCCCATTCACGTGTGGACTACTATTAACAATTTGCATTACATGATCCTAGCTAAAATTCTGGATATACAATGCCAACTACCAGCTCGTATACATTACTAGAAACGATCGCAAAACATAGAGTTAGGTTCCAACGAGACTCGAACTCGGATCGCTGGATTCAAAGTCCAGAGCGCTTACCTATACACCATGGAACTGGGTGCCTCTAGCGGACTTAATTTGAGCACCATCATGACATTAAACCGATAAGCTGCCATTTACTACATGTAGCGTCCTCAGGAAGTGTTTGCGTGGCTAATGAAGCAACCAGGTACGCTGAATGTATAGGGAGCAACTTGGAGTGTAGCGAGCATTCTTGCCAGTATTCGTACATAAAATGATGTCTAAGGGTCAGGTAATCAAAATCGCGGAAGAGCCACTTTCGTATGGTGATCGCTTTGTGCTGGAAGCAGCCTAGCTATGAAAACAGCTATGGACACAGAGTACTGTCGAAAAGTGCGTGCTGTCACACAACGATACGTAGTGGGCGGATGGTTCGTGACACGATAACATTTGCACTTCACACGATCGACATACTGTTACACAACTCAAGCAGCTCTTTCAGCAATCACATACACTGGTCCTCAGCACAGCTCATGTTGTAGGTGTCGGATTAAGAAACCTCTTTGAGAATATGGTCCAGATTGGATGCTGCAACTAGCAAGTGCGGCAAGATTTCAGTAGGTGGCGGGGTGCACACCTGCTTCCTTGTGCGGCCTGTTTGTATAGGGGTATGATTCCTGCTTTGGGTGCAGGAAGTCACGGGTTCAAATCCCGGACAGGCCCTACTTTTCACTTTCGCGACAACCAACCACTACGATAAACTAGCGAGTCTCTGAAAGAAAGCCATGCAACTGGACAAACTGCATGTCGTGCCACCGGCAAATGATACTGGCAAGTGCGTCTTGTGGAAAGCAAATCTACGAAGCAGGATTAAGCCGTCTTCGATTACTTATATCTATACCTAAAGACTGACACGTATAACGATTCTATTCGTTTCCCAGGAACTAGTACGTCGCATGCACGTTTGTTAAATGCACGCGCATGCAGCACCCAAAACGGAGAGATTCTGGGACCAGCAGCTGAGGTCGTCTTCTCGCAGTTGAACCCCTTACGTTCCGTTATTAATCCTAGTAGCAAAAGCATAAGCATTTGGAGCGTTCCCCATTCACGTGTGGACTGCCATTAACAATTTGCATTACATGATCCTAACTAAAATTCTGGATATACAATTCCAACTCTAAACATTCATGGTGGTGTCTGATTGTTCTATATCGTGTTTCCCTACCACTTTCGCGCAACGACGCTCTGAGCGTGTTTTTTAGGGAATTAACTAGTTTGAACCTGGGACCTGTTGCTGGTAAGGAGACGCCTGACCACACATGACATGTAGAATTCAGAATAGTTCAGTGAGACTAGCGATGATATAACCTAATACTAAATGATCTCAGCGTCAGCTCCACTGCACTCCCTGTAAAAGAATCTTAATTCTAACTAAATATAGTGGAAAGGGTTCAAGGCTTTCCTATTTTTAGTTAGCTGGTAAAATAACGTCGAATAAGCAGTTAAGTTTACCATTGGAAATTTATTATAATCACAAACGATCGTTTATAAATTGCGCTATTGATAAAAGGAAATGTTTTAATACAAGATGGTAAAAACCAACTGCGTTCAACAAAAATGTGAACGAATATTCCCTAAATGGGTTTCCAAGTTCTACAATCGATCGAAGGATGACCTATGCCATATCACATATATAATCTAGGTTTAAATTAAGTTTCTCAAAAGAGAAAACTATCAAAATGGTCTACAGTGACCCTCAATTATCTTTAATAACTTATCTAACTAGTCGTAAATTACAGTGGCTGATGTGGCTTCTCAATAACTATATAAAAATAGAAAAATTATCGCGTTTCAAATCTGTTCTTCAAGTGGCAAATGTGAACACCATGAGTTTTAATTAACGATCGACACTAGTATTACGCAAAAAGGGGGTGTAGCAGATGAGACTTCTGCAGTTCTGAGTGAAGCCTTATGCGCTCAAAAATGCGGCATCGCGTGCGTTCATTACCTTGTCGGTGTTTAAGCAGCGTCAGGGCGACAGCGGCCGGCGCACCAGCCGTCCAGCTCGCCGTCTCGGAACCAACTCTCGAACTTCTCCTTACTACAATTTACCGAAGTTAGTTTAAAAAAGCTATCTGGATGTGTTTTCATCTGACCAATCAGGGTCTCAATGTTAACCTTACGCTCCGCCTACAAAAATTCTGTCTATCCAATGGGAAACGTTATACTTTTCGTGGTGGGGCAATGTTTTTAAAGTTTGCAACGTAACAGAGACGCTAAAAAGTCTCACGCTAAAACTTGCGGGTGGTAGTGGCCCTTTTTGTGTTATCGTAAGATCTATACTGTTTTTCTGGAGGGCCCTAGCTTTTAACATGGGCTGCGGGTGGTCCTTGACATACCTGAGACGCGAAAAAGCCCCACGCTAAAACGTGCGGGTTGTATAGTTGTACAGGTAGGCTCGGGGCGTGGGTACCCAGCCCCTCTCTTTTCTAGCTTAACACGGTTCTGCTCTCGGCTTCTGTCCTCGTTTCTCCCCTCGGAACTGCGTCTGCCTCACGGTGGGAAGGTACGACATGCATTTAGGCATTCTTGTGTTAGTCTGTGGTATTCCATTTGCTCACTCGTTACTCGTATTACTTTGGTTAATTTAATGTCACGATTTATTCGGAGCTATGTGACATACTAGTAGATGTGCTTATTATGTCAGGGTTTTCATGTAAGTAGTTGGATTTGCCTGACACCTTACAAATCACCACCCTTCGAACTTAATTTTTGCACTGAATTTTGCAATGACTGAATCGTTGTATAAGTCAGTCAAAAATTTTCTAATTTATCTAAATTTTGTTGGGTATTGTTCAGCCACGTTATTCTGTTCTATGCTAGTTTGTATTACTAATTTATATTTTTATATTCTTCCACATTATAATTAAAAATGACAAGAGAAGAATATTTTTATGCAATTATTAATATTTAATTATTTTCTTTCTTTATTTAAGTGTGAAGTTTTCTTTTTTAGAAGTTTGTTTTCGAAAGTGAGGAGTCTTCCACATCGATTTTCTTAGAAATATTTTTTTTATAAATGTAGTAATTAAGTAAAATCTATTCCTAACACATTTTTTTAATATCATGTACAAGAAAAATGCTTTTGTTTCTAGACACTCATTTCAACATTGTTACCCTAACAAATAAGAATTATTTCCAAGAATTGCTTTGACAAAGAGATATACATACAGAAGTATTGGGATATTATCATAACAAATTTTACAAATGCTAAAAAAAATTGCTTTGACAAAGAAATATACATACACACGTATTGAGGTATTATCCTAATAAATGGTACAAATGTCAAAGAAAGGGAAAACATCCAACAAGATAATTTTTCATTCTTTGTCTTTATAAGGAGAAAATGAGTAAAATACAGTTATTCTTTTATTTTCATGAGGAGAAAATAAGTGGCGTATGTAGTTTCTTTATATACTGTCCATTTCAGAACTAATGACATGTTTTTATGGACAGTCTATTTTTTACTTAAGTCCATAGTCAATGACTTATTTTTTAGTTTATTAGCTGTCTGATGTGCTTAACGTATTTAGTTTTTCACACGTTTCTTTTGCACAATTCCTACATCACATAATTTGATTTCACACGTTCACACAATCCTATGAATGTTCAAGCATGAGGTTGGCGAATGTTTTTGCACGAAGGTGATGGACTTGAGCGAGATGGATGTGGGCAAGTATTTGATGTACAGCTTCGTTCGTCGTTCCTTGATGGCTTTGCAAGTGTGTGTTGCTGTTGTGGAGGTCTCATAATGGAATGGAGCTGTGAGTGCAGAATCTCGTGTTTTACTGGCTTTGTATGCGTGAATGTCATCGTTATGTGTCGCTGAATGCGGTCGTTTTTCGTTATAATACTTCGCAGACGACTAATTTACAATAGGATAGGGATTTGGGAAGGTATGTCGTCTATTCTTCACCCATCTTCTTTCTTGGTCTCAATCTTGCGAATCTTCAACTTCTGTTCTTCCCGCTTTTTCTCTGCTTCTTACTTGCATCTGGGTTCTTATCTGGGCAGGATATGGAAATATTTATTGATAACTAGTCGCTTTGAAGTTCTCCTCCTAGTAACAGTTTGATAAATTGTTTGGGCGCGTCATTCTTAATTTGTGGAAGTTCTTCTTCAGTTTCGTGCATCAGCGTGCTCTTTAATAGCAGTAGTGTGACTTTTACGCATATTTTTTACCACCGGTGGTTTGCCGAAGCGGTCTTCTCGTCCGGCCGTTTTTTGCTCGCTCGGTTCATTCGGGGCTCCGTGACCCTTCCGGCGTTCGCCGTCCCGCCGCGTCTCAGCAGGGATCTGTCACTGTGCGGCTCGGCGTTCCATCCCAGCAGGATTCCTCCTAGCGGGCACAATTATTGCCCACTTTCGCTACAAGGGCCGTCTGTTAGTTTCGCCTTTCCCTTCTCTCGACGCTCCTGCTATGTAGGAATCGAGTCTTTCTAATTACGTCCTTTTCTTTCTTGATACATCTCGCGTTGCAACTTGTGGGTCGTTGCATCTCTTCCTTGCTGGAGTTTTTTACAATGGTACTTACAAAAAGTTTTACTTATAATCATCTCACATATATCTACTATCTACTTGTTTTGCGCCTACTTAAAAAACTTTACAAATTTCGGCGCCCTTTCCATGTTACAATTCTCAGATATTCGGAGTCTTAACTTCTACTCAAGAATCCTCAAATTCGTTTTTTATTTTTGTGTAGTGTCGTGGTGTATAGTATTTTAGTATTTCATGCTGTTAGACTATCTACGCTTTATCCCTTCACCTTAATCTATGGTACTATTGTGTTATTATTGAAACTACTTTCTTTTTCCCACCTTCCTCTCTCTTCATTCTTCTTTCACCTGACGATCTTATCTGCAACATAATCTTGAAATATTGTGCTGATTATTTACCAGTAATAAAATTAATCTTCAAACTTTTTTATATGGCTCACATGGTGAAGTCTTAAGGTTTTGCCCGTTTTTGGGTTCATTAGTTCCACAGCATTATCATGAGCAATTCGACTAATTATGACAGGTCCTTTGTAAACCAAATGGCAATCGTTTAAACTGGTAACATCTACCGAATACGATAAATGCTGTAAATTTTCTACATTCTGAGGCCGATTATATTTGCCAGAAACTACTCCGTAAAACAATTGATGAAAATATCTTAGCACCGTGGAAGTTTTGTATCAATTCCTCTAATTTTTGTGGGCGATCTATCTCAGTGATTATGATTGTGTTGATCTGCCTGGAATCAAGCACTAATCTGATGCTCCCATCTCGTTTTTGTACAATATGGAGCGGGCTGCTATATGTGGAGATAGCTGGTTCAATAATATCGTCATCTAACATTTTGGATATCTCCTGGAATACTTTATTCCTGTAGCTTAATGGGATTGTATAGGGTGGCACTCTAAATGGTTTGTGCTGTTTTACTTCAAACTTGTACTGAAAGTGCTTAATACTGCCAGTCTTAGGTAAAAATACCTCTGCTTTATCTCGTAAAATATCCTCTAATTCTCTTTTACTGTGTTCCGAAATACCTTGAACTTCTTGTAGTTTTTCCTCGATTTCTTTATGGACTTCTAACATGAGTTGAGGCGATTCCCCCTTTTGTGCATACCATTCTAATTCTTCATCCTATTTATCTCGCATCGTTCTTAATTGTTTGTTTATAACTGGTATCTCTTCTAATTTTAGCTTTTGCTCAAAGAGAAGTGTGACATTCACGAATGTTACGCTACCTTTCCCCATATCTATTATCGCTCGTCTCTCCTTTAAAAAATCTGCACCTATAATCAAATCTACATTTAGTTTAGGTATAATCACGAAGTTGGCTTCGATCTTTTGACCTTGGCACGAAAGAGTTAACCTTGTTTGTCTCGTAACTTCAGCAGCATTGTTTCTAATAGGACCTCTTACTTTAATCTTACGTGTTTTTAGAACTGGTAATTCCTCATTGACATTACACTGCATGAATAAATTTTCTGAGATCGCAGTCAGTTCACTTCCGCTATCAATTACAATATTGACTGGGATATGCTTTACCATGGCCTTCACAATTGGTTGAATTTGAAAGGGTTGGTTCTGTTCTTCTTCTTCTTGCATCAAGGAATCCTCCACTGAATCATACATGAGTCTTTTTAGGAATTTCCCTTGTGAATTCGAACTTTCTGTGGGATAAGCTTCGACTGCTACTTCTCTCTCTTTTATTTCCTCTTCTCTATTTCTTCCTTCATTTACGCTTTCTTCTACATCCTCTACTTTTTCCTCATCCTCGTCTATCTTCTCCTTCTCCATCGCTACTTCCACATAATCGCATCTAAATGCACTAATTATCGCTTCATAACTCCCTTCATTATATACGTTGGGTTGTGTGCCCACTTGTAACTTATTTTCAACTTCTGTCGACTGCGCATTATCCTCATTGAATTCGCTTTCCCTGGTTTCCATCTCAAATAGCTCTGCAATACTCATTACTTCGTCCTTTCCTCCTACATTCGTTGTGCATGCCTCTGGTAATTCATCTTCCTCGTCAGTATTCTCCCAATTAATTTCGTCCCAACATGATATTCTTATTTTCTTGTCTTCGTTTTCATCTGGTCCCTGCGGATTTGTTTCTTCCTTCTTCTCTTCTCGTGATAAGATTTTTACTTCTCTGTTCCAGGTGCTGCAATTGTCCTGGGTCGGTGCGTCATTCTCTTTGGCATGGGCGCTTAGTTGTCAATCCGAACGTTTATCGGGTTTTGGTGGTCTTACCTCAACCTCTTCTGTCTGTATTCGCTTTTCTTGTTCAGCTTGTTGATAGTGGTTTCTTTGTTGATAATTTGTCGGTCTATTGGTTCTCCAATACCCGTTCCGGTTGTCGTTATTCCCTCTGTAATAGTTGTTGCCGTTCCTGGGTGAATTATAATTATTGCCATATTCTCTTCTAAATCCATAACCGGTTCTTTGTTGAAATCTATTGTCGTTTCTTGGTGCGAAGTTATCACGTGGTTCGTAATTATTGTTTCTTCGTACTGTGTCTTGTGGATTCCACTGCTTTTTGCTTTCGTTTTCACGTGCGCTTCTTCTTTTTCTTGCGTCATCTTCCGAAAATATGAACTCTAGTTCCCTTAGAATACCTTTAAATGCTTCAACGTCATTGCCTCCGCGACCTACTAATGATTGCTGGTATTTCAATGGTAGCTTCATCGCGCATAATTTAATCAACTCTCCGTCACTGTATGGTACATCTAATAATTGATTTTTGTTTGCCATTACTTCGAAAAATTTCACGGGACTCTTCTCTCCTGAATTTTCAAAATATGGGTTCTGTAATAATTCGTATTTCACTCTGTTCTGTGCTTCGCTGGACCAATATCATGAGAGAAACGTCTCTCTGAAATCTCCGTACGATCGACATGTCGCTGCAACATTTTGCATGATTCCTGCGACTGTTCCTGACATGTGTGCACATATAAAGTCTAATTTGTGTGCTAGCGTCCAGTGTTCTGGTAATCCTATTCGGAATTGATCAATAAAAGTTCGCGGATGTAATAAGTTTTCTTCTCGAAAGTGTTGAAATTTTCTGACTGTGCGGAAATGATCGTTGTCGTACGTCGTCATAGTTCCATATGAAATTCGCGATTCTTCGTCACTTTTGTTTCTGATCATTTCTCCCGTTGTTCTTTCCGGTTGTGGTAGATCCATTGGACAATGTCCACGGTAACTTTCGCCTACCCGCGGTGTTGTCTGTCTGATTTCACATATGCTACTTTCCGCTTGTGATTGGAATCGCAAATGCATAATGTCTTCCTTAATTACTTGTTTTTTCCGATGTTGTTACAGATACGGACGTGGTTGCAGACTCTGTGCTTGTTCGATCCTGTTCACTACGCTCTTCAATGGTTTGCAACTCTGTTCGCAATTTCTGAAATTGTCGCTTCGTTTGCGCTTCTATTTTGACTATGCGGTTATCATATCTTTTCAGCGCTGCTCTTGTGATACGTTTGTGCAACACACTTTTTTCAACAATTTCACGCGCTGTACCTGTTGCTTTTCTAGTTATTTCGTTCATCTGTTTCTTTAGTTTCTTGACTTCTCCCTGGGTGTTGTTACGTAATGTTTTGATCTCGTCCTCAGTGTCATTACGCAATGTTTGTACGTCCGCTTGTACCTTGTCAATGTCTGTTCTCAATTGATTGTGTCCTATTATTAAGTTTCCTATCACTTCTCGAGATTCTTTTGCTTCGTCTTCAATATGACTTAGGTGTAACTGAATTTTTTTGTTTTATTTATTTATTTATTTATGCATTTATTTTACCTGGCAAGATTAGGGCCCTCAGGCCCTCTCTTACACCTAACCAGGCATACTCAGATTGAACGAGTTACAGTTTCTAAATAACGTTAAGGACATTTAACGTATTATGCAGTATTGATGTTAAAAAAAAAATTAGATTATAACAGTAGTACAATGATAATTATAACAATAAAAATAATTATAACAATCAAGAATAATAATGATAATAATAATTATAATAATAATAATAATAATAATAATAATAATAATAATGATAGTGACTAAGTATATGAAAGTAAACATACATTTCTTTTGTGAATGTCAGTCCCATTGTTAGTTGGGAATTTTCTCGTTATATTCTGGCAGCTTGTGAGTTATTCTCATCGAGCAGAGACATAAGACGATAGAATGGGGTGAAAGAGATATATAAGAGGCAAATAGGTTAGAGGAAGAGAAAAAGAATGGTAAAATTCGAAGCTGTGATGGAGAGGAGAAAGAAAGAGATGGCAGGGGCACAACAATGGTGGCTATACCGTCCGTAATATGTAAGTTTTGAGTTCCCTCTTGAATGTTTAGTAGTTCTGGATAAGACGCAGATCACAGGGGAGTGCGTTCCATAGTCGTATGGCTGAGATGGAGAATGACACGGAGAAAGATTTTGTGTTATGTAAAGGTACAGCCAAGATGTGTTTCCGTTACCATTCCAATTAAGTGATTCAAACTTTCAACTTAAAGTTAATCAATAAGCAGAAATTTTTGTGGTGATGTTTGCTCACACGAACGGTCGTAGGCGTCTTCCACAAAAGACAGGTGCCAATTTCAAATTGAGGATGCCTGCCAAGGCTTTGCAGAGAGCAAGTATCATGCATAATGGCGACCCTTTAGCCTATGATCTCGTTCAGTTTAGGAATCCTTTGTGATGCTGGGAGATTGCTAGGATGTGCTAACAAAATTAAATTTCCACAGGATTCACAATTCCTATTTGTGAATAGAACCAGCGTTGAGAATACGGCGTTGAATATACTGCGTTGCTTGTGATTTTATTTGTGTGATTTTGGGGGCAATTTTCTTGTGTGTATTTATCCATGTATTTCGGGGGAATTTCAAACGTGTTAGGTTGCGTGTGACTAAATAAATGTGTTAGGTTGCGTGTGACTAAATAAATGTGTTAGGTTGCGTGTGACTAAATAAATGTACTAGGTTGCGTGTGAAATTAACTTACGTTAAACTACGAGAATTCGTCGCGATTCGTGCAGCGAAAGTAGGAAGTCTGTTTTCCACGAGCGTAGCCGTTATTTAGGCACTTAGCCGGAAACGTAAGCCTAGTGTCCAGAATGGAGACACGTGCTCGCTCAAGGAGCGGTGCTAGGGAAAACCGGCCGGGTGAGGAGGAAGTTATCCTCAATCAGGTAGCCGCCGAGAGAGACGAGGCAGGCAACGGGAAATACCAAGATTTCAGCGGCGCTACGGCAATGTTGAACTTGGAAAATGAGCAGGCCAATTCCACACCAAATAGCGGGATTTGTTCTTTAATCTCACGCATTTGTCTCGTGGTTTCCGCATTCTGAATTTGAATTTGATTCGCAATTTCTTTATTCTGCCTTGTCATGGTTTCCGTAATTTGTTGTAATAATTCTGCCAGATTGGTGGGTCCTATTGCCTTTTCTTCCGACGTCCTACGCTCTGCGTTTTCGCCCAAGTGTTGGTTCGCAACCGATTGCATTGAACTGTGCTGTGACACGTTTCTGCTCGCATTCCTTGTACTCTGTGGTGAGGGAGCTCTGGTTACTTGTACTATGGGTTCTACGTATTCAAGACGCAAGTTAAAATCCTCATCGACTGCCTCTCTACTTCCCTGCTCCTCTGTCGTATGCTGACTTATGTTTTCTGTGCCTTGGCGTACATTATCCTGGTTATGGTGCGTTATCTGTCCTATTTCTCGCGATACTGCATCATCTGTTGTACTGTCCTCTATTCTCTTTCCATTTTCATGCTGGGTCCCTACCTCAATTCAGGTCTCGATTTGCCATTGCTAATTTTTCTGAATCCCTTATTTTCTGTTTTAAAAGCAATTCACACGCTCTACTTCGCGTCAACATGCGCTCATACGATCTCACGCATTTTATAAACTTTTTGTTCACACGACTTCACACTACCAAGACTGACAATCCATTCACTTACTTGTTGGGACAGAACCAACTTGTCAACGGTGTATCCGCCACCTGCGCGCTTGAATTGGAGAGAAAACTTAATTCTAACAATTTTCAAAATTCATAATTAATCATGCTATTGTCTCTGGTATAATGTCTCACTGTTTCTTGAATACTTTCTTACTATCTATCGCTGCAGCTACCGTTTTTTACTATGTACAACTTTAGATAAAACATTTTTTTCAACGAAAATTTTTAGCAGGATATTTTTCTGACCTAATTAGGCATGTAGTCGCCCTTCAATTATGGTATTTTACCATCCTGGCAGGGTCGCCATTTTCAAAACATTCATGGTGCTGTCTGATTGTTCTATATCGTGTCTCCCTACCACTTTCGCGCAACGACGCTCTGAGCGTGTTTTTTAGGGAATTAACTAGTTTGAACCTGGGACCTGTTGCTGGTAAGGAGACGCCAGACCACACATGACATGTAGAATTCAGAAGAGTTCAGTGAGACTAGCGATGATATAACCAAATACTAAATGATCTCAGAGTCAGCTCCACAGCACTCGGTGTAAAAGAATCTTAATTCTAACTAAATATAGTGGAAAGGGTTCAAGGCTTTCCTATTTTTAGTTAGCTGGTAAAATAACGTCGAAAAAGCAGTTAAGTTTACCATTGGAAATTTATTCTAATCACAAAACATCGTTTATAAATTGCACTATTGATAAAAGGAAATGTTTTAATACAGGATGGTAAAAACCAACTGCGTTCAACAAAAATGTGAACGAATATTCCCTAAATGGGTTTCCAAGTTCTACAATCGATCGAAGGATGACCTATGCCATATCACATCTATAATCTAGGTTTAAATTAAGTTTCACAAAAGAGAAAACTATCAAAATGGTCTACAGTGACCCTCAATTATCTTTAATAACTTATCTAACTAGTCGTAAATTACAGTGGCTGATGTGGCTTATCAATAACTATATAAAAATAGAAAAATTATCGCGTTTCAGATCTGTTCTTCAAGTGGCAAATGTGAACACCATGAGTTTTAATTAACGATCGACACTAGTATTACGCAAAAAAGGGGGTGTAGCAGATGAGACTTCTGCAGTTCTGAGTGAAGCCTTATGCGCTCAAAAATGCGGCATCGCGTGCGTTCATTACCTTGTCGGTGTTTAAGCAGCGTCAGGGCGACAGCGGCCGGCGCACCAGACGTCCAGCTCGCCGTCTCGGAACCAACTCTCGAACTTCTCCTTACTACAATTTACCGAAGTTAGTTTAAAAAAGCTATCTGGATGTGTTTTCATCTGACCAATCAGGGTCTCAATGTTAACCTTACGCTCCGCCTACAAAAATTCTGTCTATCCAATGGGAAACGTTATACTTTTCGTGGTGGGGCAATGTTTTTAAAGTTTGCAACGTAACAGAGACGCTAAAAAGTCTCACGCTAAAACTTGCGGGTGGTAGTGGCCCTTTTTGTGTTATCGTAAGATCTATACTGTTTTTCTGGAGGGCTCTAGCTTTTAACATGGGCTGCGGGTTGTCCTTGACATACCTGACACGCGAGAAAGCCCCACGCTAAAACGTGCGGGTTGTATAGTTGTACAGGTAGGCTCATGGCGTGGGTGCCCAGCCCCTCTCTTTTCTAGCTTAACACGGTTCTGCTCTCGGCTTCTGTCCTCGTTATTCCCCACGGAACTGCGTCTGCCTCACGGTGGGAAGGTACGACATGCATTTAGGCATTCTTGTGTTAGTCTGTGGTATTCCATTTGCTCACTCGTTACTCGTATTACTTTGGTTAATTTAATGTCACGATTTATTCGGAGCTATGTGACATACTAGTAGATGTGCTTATTATGTCAGGGTTTTCATGTAAGTAGTTGGATTTGCCTGACACCTTACACAACTACCAGCTCGTGCACATTTCTAGAAACGATCGCAAAACACCGAGTCAGGTTCCACCGAGACTCGAACTCGGACCGCTGAATTCAAAGTCCAGAGTGCTAACCATTACACCATGGAACCGGGTGCACCTTGCGGACTGAAATTGAGCATCATGTCATTAAACCGATGAGCTGCGTTTTATTACATGTAGCGTCCTCAGGAAGTGTTTGCGTGGCTAATGAAGCAACCAAGTAGGCTGAAAGTGGAGGGAGCAACTTGGAATGTAGCGAGAATTCTTGCCAGTATTCGTACATGAAATGATGTCTAAGGGTCAGGTAATCAAAATCGCGGAACAGCCACTTTCTTATGGTGGATGCTTTGTGCTGGAAGCAGATTAGCTATGAAAACAGCTATGGACACAGAGTACTGTCGAAAAGTGCGTGCTGTCACACAACGCTACGTAGTGGGCGGATGGTGCGTGACACGATAACACTTGCACTTCACACGATCGACATACTGTCACACAACTCAAGCAGCTGTTTCAGCCATCACATACACTGGTCCTCAGCACAGCTCATGTTGTAGGTGTCGGATTAAGAAACCTCTTTGAGAATATGGTCGATACTGGATGCTCCGACTAGCAAGTGCGGCAAGATCTCAGTTGGTGGCGGGGTGCACACCTGCTTCCTTGTGCGGCCTGTTGGTCTAGGGGTATGATTCCTGCTTTGGGTGCAGGAGGTCCCGGTTTCAAATGCCGGACAAGCACTACTTTTCACTTTCGCGGCAGCCAAGCACTACGATAAACTAGCGAGTCTCTGAAAGTAAGCCATGCAACAGGGCAAACTGTGTGTCGGGCCACCGGTCAATGATATCGGCAAGTGCGTCTTATGAAAAGCAATCTACGAAGCAGGATTAAGCCGTCTTCGATTACTTCTATCTATACCTAAATACTGACACGTACAACGATTCGATTTGTTTCCCAGGAACTAGTACATCGCATGAACGTTTGATAAATGCGCGCGCATGCAGCACACAAGACGGAGAGATGCTGGGGCAAGCAGCTGAGGTCGTCTTCTCGCAGTTGAACCCCTTACGTTCCGTTATTAATCGTAGTAGCAAAAGCATAAGCATTTGGAGTGTTCCCCATTCACGTGTGGACTGCTATTACCAATTTGCATTACATGATCCTAGCTAAAATTCTGGTTATTCTATTCCAACTACCAGCTCGTACAAATTTCTAGAAACGATCGCAAAACACAGAGTCAGGTTCCACCGAGACTCGAACTCTGATCGCTGGATTCAAAGTCCAGAGTGCTAACCATTAGTCCATGGAACCGGGTGCCCCTAAGGGACTGAAATTGAGCAGCATCTTGACATTAAACCGATAAGCTGCGATTTATTACATGTAGCGTCCTCAGGAAATTTTAGCGTGGCTAATGAAGCAACCAAGTAGGCTGAAAGTGGAGGGAGCAACTTGGAATGTAGCGAGAATTCTTGCCAGTATTCGTACATGAAGTAATGTCGAAAGGTCTGGCAATCAAAATCGCGGAACAGCCACTTTCGTATGGTGGATGCCTTGTGCTGGAAGCAGCCTAGCTATGAAAACAGCTATGGACACAGAGTACTGTCGAAAAGTGCGTGCTGTCACACAACGTCACGTAGTGGGCGGATGGTGCGTGACACGATAACATTTGCACTTCACACGATCGACATATTGTCACACAACTCAAGCAGCTCTTTCAGCCTTCACATACACTGGTCCTCAGCACAGCTCATGTTGTAGGTGTCGGATTAAGAAACCTCTTTGAGAATATGGTCCATACTGGATGCTGCAACTAGCAAGTGCGGCAAGATCTCAGTAGGTGGCGGGGTACACACCTGCTACCTTGTGCGGCCTGTTGGTCTAGGGTTATTATTCCTGCTTTGGGTGCAGGAGGTCCTAGGTTCAAATCCCGGACAGGCCCTACTTTTCACTATCGCGACAACCAAGCAATACGATAAACTAGCGAGTCTCTGAAAGTAAGCCATGCAACAGGGCAAACTGCGTGTCGGGCCACCGGCCAATGAT
This sequence comes from Schistocerca gregaria, assembly GCF_023897955.1. Classification (NCBI taxonomy): domain Eukaryota; kingdom Metazoa; phylum Arthropoda; class Insecta; order Orthoptera; family Acrididae; genus Schistocerca; species Schistocerca gregaria. The sequence goes on along the minus strand of NC_064921.1, from coordinate 968,431,482 downwards.
ATTGGCAAGTGCGTCTTGTGAAAAGCAATCTACGAAGCAGGATTAAGCCGTCTTCGAGTACTTATATATATACCTAAAGACTGACACGTACAACGATTCGATTCGTTTCCCAGGAACTAGTACATCGCATGCACGTTTGTTAAATGCACGCGCATGCAGCACCCTAGACGGAGAGATGCAGGGGCAAGCAGCTGAGGTAGTCATCTCGCAGTTGAAGCCCTTACGTTCCGTTATTAATCCTAGTAGCAAAAGCATAAGCATTTGGAGCGTTCCCCATTCACGTGTGGACTGCTATTAACAATTTGCATTACATGATCCTACCGAAAATTCTGGATATACAATTCCAACTACTAGCTCGTACACATTTCTAGAAACGATCGCAAAACAGAGTCAGATTCCACCGAGACTCGAACTCGGATCGCTGGATTCAAAGTCCAGAGTGCTAACCATTACACCATGGAACCGGATGCCTCTAGCAGACTTAAATTGAGCAGCATCTTGACATTAAACCGATAAGCTGCGATTTATTGCATGTAGCGTCCTCAGGAAGTGTTTGCGTGGCTAATGAAGCAACCAAGTAGGCTGAAAGTGGAGGGAGCAACTTGGAATGTAGCGAGAATTCGTGCCAGTATTCGTACATGAAATGATGTCTAAGGGTCAGGTAATGAAAGTCGTGGAACAGCCTCTTTCTTATGGTGGATGCCTTGTGCTGGAAGCAGCCTAGCTATGAAAACAGCTATGGACACAGAGTACTGTCGAAAAGTGCATGCTGTCACACAACGTCACGTAGTGGGCGGATGGTGCGTGACACGATAACATTTGCACTTCACACGATCGACATATTGTCACACAACTCAAGCAGCTCTTTCAGCCTTCACATACACTGGTCCTCAGCACAGCTCATGTTGTAGGTGTCGGATTAAGAAACCTCTTTGAGAATATGGTCCATACTGGATGCTGCAACTAGCAAGTGCGGCAAGATCTCAGTAGGTGGCGGGGTGCACACCTGCGTCCTTGTGCGGCCTGTTGGTCTAGGCGTATGATTCCTGCTTTGCGTGCAGGAGATCCTGGGATCAAATCCCGGACAGGCCCTACTTTTCACTTTCGCGGCAACCAAGCACTACGATAAACTAGCGAGTCTCTGAAAGTAAGCCATGCAACAGGGCAAACTGCGTGTCGGGCCACCGGCCAATGATATTGGCAAGTGCGTCTTGTGGAAAGCAATCTACGAAGCAGGATTAAGCCGTCTTCGATTACTTATATCTATACCTAAATACTGACACGTACAACGATTCCATTCGTTTCCCAGGAACTAGTACATCGCATGAACGTTTGTTAAATGCACGCGCATGCAGCACCCAAGACGGAGAGATGCTGGGGCAAGCAGCTGAGGTCGTCTTCTCGCAGTTGAACCCCTTACGTGCCGTTATTAATCCTAGTAGCAAAAGCATAAGCAATTGGAGCGTTTCCCACTCACGTGTGGACTGCTATTAACAATTTGCTTTACATGATCCTAGCTAAAATTCTGGATATACAATTCCAACTACCAGCTCGTACACATTTCTAGAAACGATCGCAAAACAGAGTCAGGTTCCACCGAGACTCGAACTCGGACCGCTGGATTCAAAGTCCAGAGTGCTATCCATTACACCATGGAACCGTGTGCCTCTAGCGGACTTAAATTGAGCAGCATTTTGACATTAAACCGATAAGCTGCGATTTATTGCATGTAGCGTCCTCAGGAAGTGTTTGCGTGGCTAATGAAGCAACCAAGTAGGCTGAAAGTGGAGGGAGCAACTTGGAATGTAGCGAGAATTCGTGCCAGTATTCGTACATGAAATGATGTCTAAGGGTCAGGTAATGAAAGTCGTGGAACAGCCTCTTTCTTATGGTGGATGCCTTGTGCTGGAAGCAGCCTAGCTATGAAAACAGCTATGGACACAGAGTACTGTCGAAAAGTGCGTGCTGTCACACAACGTCACGTAGTGGGCGGATGGTGCGTGACACGATAACATTTGCACTTCACACGATCGACATATTGTCACACAACTCAAGCAGCTCTTTCAGCCTTCACATACACTGGTCCTCAGCACAGCTCATGTTGTAGGTGTCGGATTAAGAAACCTCTTTGAGAATATGGTCCATACTGGATGCTCCAACTAGCAAGTGCGGCAAGATCTCAGTAGGTGGCGGGTGCACACCTGCGTCCTTGTGCGGCCTGTTGGTCTAGGCGTATGATTCCTGCTTTGCGTGCAGGAGATCCTGGGATCAAATCCCGGACAGGCCCTACTTTTCACTTTCGCGGCAACCAAGCACTACGATAAACTAGCGAGTCTCTGAAAGTAAGCCATGCAACAGGGCAAACTGCGTGTCGGGCCACCGGCCAATGATATTGGCAAGTGCGTCTTGTGGAAAGCAATCTACGAAGCAGGATTAAGCCGTCTTCGATTACTTATATCTATACCTAAATACTGACACGTACAACGATTCGATTCGTTTCCCAGGAACTAGTACATCGCATGAACGTTTGTTAAATGCACGCGCATGCAGCACCCAAGACGGAGAGATGCTCGGGCAAGCAGCTGAGGTCGTCTTCTCGCAGTTGAACCCCTTACGTGCCGTTATTAATCCTAGTAGCAAAAGCATAAGCATTTGGAGCGTTTCCCACTCACGTGTGGACTGCTATTAACAATTTGCTTTACATGATCCTAGCTAAAATTCTGGATATACAATTCCAACTACCAGCTCGCACACATTTCTAGAAACGATCGCAAAACAGAGTCAAGTTCCACCGAGACTCGAACTCGGACCGCTGGATTCAAAGTCCAGAGTGCTAACCATTACACCATGGAACCGGATGCCTCTAGCAGACTTAAATTGAGCAGCATCTTGACATTAAACCGATAAGCTGCGATTTATTGCATGTAGCGTCCTCAGGAAGTGTTTGCGTGGCTAATGAAGCAACCAAGTAGGCTGAAAGTGGAGGGAGCAACTTGGAATGTAGCGAGAATTCGTGCCAGTATTCGTACATGAAATGATGTCTAAGGGTCAGGTAATGAAAGTCGTGGAACAGCCTCTTTCTTATGGTGGATGCCTTGTGCTGGAAGCAGCCTAGCTATGAAAACAGCTATGGACACAGAGTACTGTCGAAAAGTGCATGCTGTCACACAACGTCACGTAGTGGGCGGATGGTGCGTGACACGATAACATTTGCACTTCACACGATCGACATATTGTCACACAACTCAAGCAGCTCTTTCAGCCTTCACATACACTGGTCCTCAGCACAGCTCATGTTGTAGGTGTCGGATTAAGAAACCTCTTTGAGAATATGGTCCATACTGGATGCTGCAACTAGCAAGTGCGGCAAGATCTCAGTAGGTGGCGGGGTGCACACCTGCGTCCTTGTGCGGCCTGTTGGTCTAGGCGTATGATTCCTGCTTTGCGTGCAGGAGATCCTGGGATCAAATCCCGGACAGGCCCTACTTTTCACTTTCGCGGCAACCAAGCACTACGATAAACTAGCGAGTCTCTGAAAGTAAGCCATGCAACAGGGCAAACTGCGTGTCGGGCCACCGGCCAATGATATTGGCAAGTGCGTCTTGTGGAAAGCAATCTACGAAGCAGGATTAAGCCGTCTTCGATTACTTATATCTATACCTAAATACTGACACGTACAACGATTCCATTCGTTTCCCAGGAACTAGTACATCGCATGAACGTTTGTTAAATGCACGCGCATGCAGCACCCAAGACGGAGAGATGCTGGGGCAAGCAGCTGAGGTCGTCTTCTCGCAGTTGAACCCCTTACGTGCCGTTATTAATCCTAGTAGCAAAAGCATAAGCAATTGGAGCGTTTCCCACTCACGTGTGGACTGCTATTAACAATTTGCTTTACATGATCCTAGCTAAAATTCTGGATATACAATTCCAACTACCAGCTCGTACACATTTCTAGAAACGATCGCAAAACAGAGTCAGGTTCCACCGAGACTCGAACTCGGACCGCTGGATTCAAAGTCCAGAGTGCTATCCATTACACCATGGAACCGTGTGCCTCTAGCGGACTTAAATTGAGCAGCATTTTGACATTAAACCGATAAGCTGCGATTTATTGCATGTAGCGTCCTCAGGAAGTGTTTGCGTGGCTAATGAAGCAACCAAGTAGGCTGAAAGTGGAGGGAGCAACTTGGAATGTAGCGAGAATTCGTGCCAGTATTCGTACATGAAATGATGTCTAAGGGTCAGGTAATGAAAGTCGTGGAACAGCCTCTTTCTTATGGTGGATGCCTTGTGCTGGAAGCAGCCTAGCTATGAAAACAGCTATGGACACAGAGTACTGTCGAAAAGTGCGTGCTGTCACACAACGTCACGTAGTGGGCGGATGGTGCGTGACACGATAACATTTGCACTTCACACGATCGACATATTGTCACACAACTCAAGCAGCTCTTTCAGCCTTCACATACACTGGTCCTCAGCACAGCTCATGTTGTAGGTGTCGGATTAAGAAACCTCTTTGAGAATATGGTCCATACTGGATGCTCCAACTAGCAAGTGCGGCAAGATCTCAGTAGGTGGCGGGTGCACACCTGCGTCCTTGTGCGGCCTGTTGGTCTAGGCGTATGATTCCTGCTTTGCGTGCAGGAGATCCTGGGATCAAATCCCGGACAGGCCCTACTTTTCACTTTCGCGGCAACCAAGCACTACGATAAACTAGCGAGTCTCTGAAAGTAAGCCATGCAACAGGGCAAACTGCGTGTCGGGCCACCGGCCAATGATATTGGCAAGTGCGTCTTGTGGAAAGCAATCTACGAAGCAGGATTAAGCCGTCTTCGATTACTTATATCTATACCTAAATACTGACACGTACAACGATTCGATTCGTTTCCCAGGAACTAGTACATCGCATGAACGTTTGTTAAATGCACGCGCATGCAGCACCCAAGACGGAGAGATGCTCGGGCAAGCAGCTGAGGTCGTCTTCTCGCAGTTGAACCCCTTACGTGCCGTTATTAATCCTAGTAGCAAAAGCATAAGCATTTGGAGCGTTTCCCACTCACGTGTGGACTGCTATTAACAATTTGCTTTACATGATCCTAGCTAAAATTCTGGATATACAATTCCAACTACCAGCTCGCACACATTTCTAGAAACGATCGCAAAACAGAGTCAAGTTCCACCGAGACTCGAACTCGGACCGCTGGATTCAAAGTCCAGAGTGCTAACCATTACACCATGGAACCGGGTGCCTCTAGCGGACTTAAATTGAGCAGCATCTTGACATTAAACCGATAAGCTGCGATTTATTGCATGTAGCGTCCTCAGGAAGTGTTTGCGTGGCTAATGAAGCAACCAAGTAGGCTGAAAGTGGAGGGAGCAACTTGGAATGTAGCGAGAATTCGTGCCAGTATTCGTACATGAAATGATGTCTAAGGGTCAGGTAATCAAAATCGCGGAACAGCCACTTTCGTATGGTGGATGCCTTGTGCTGGAAGCAGCCTAGCTATGAAAACAGCTATGGACAAAGAGTACTGTCGAAAAGTGCGTGCTGTCACACAACGCCACGTAGTGGGCGGATGGTGCGTGACACGATAACATTTGCACTTCACACGATCGACATATTGTCACACAACTCAAGCAGCTCTTTCAGCCATCACATACACTGGTCCTCAGCACAGCTCATGTTGTAGGTGTCGGATTAAGAAACCTCTTTGAGAATATGGTCCATATTGGATGCTGCAACTTGCAAGTGCGGCAAGATCTCAGTAGGTGGCGGGGTACACACCTGCTACCTTGTGCGGCCTGTTGGTCTAGGGTTATTATTCCTGCTTTGGGTGCAGGAGGTCCTAGGTTCAAATCCCGGACAGGCCCTACTTTTCACTATCGCGACAACCAAGCAATACGATAAACTAGCGAGTCTCTGAAAGTAAGCCATGCAACAGGGCAAACTGCGTGTCGGGCCACCGGCCAATGATATTGGCAAGTGCGTCTTGTGGAAAGCAATCTACGAAGCAGGATTAAGCCGTCTTCGATTACTTATATCTATACCTAAATACTGACACGTACAACGATTCGATTCGTTTCCCAGGAACTAGTACATCGCATGAACGTTTGTTAAATGCACGCGCATGCAGCACCCAAGACGGAGAGATGCTGGGGCAAGCAGCTGAGGTCGTCTTCTCGCAGTTGAACCCCTTACGTGCCGTTATTAATCCTAGTAGCAAAAGCATAAGCAATTGGAGCGTTTCCCACTCACGTGTGGACTGCTATTAACAATTTGCATTACATGATCCTAGCTAAAATTCTGGATATACAATTCCAACTACCAGCTCGTACACATTTCTAGAAACGATCGAAAAACAGAGTCAGGTTCCAGCGAGACTCGATCTCGAATCGCTGGTTTCTAAGTCCAGAGTGCTAACCATTACACCATGGAACCGGGTGCCTCTAGCGGACTTAAATTTAGCAGCATCTTGACATTAAACCGATAAGCTGCGATTTATTGCATGTAGCGTCCTCAGGAAGTGTTTGCGTGGCTAATGAAGCAACCAAGTAGGCTGAAAGTGGAGGGAGCAACTTGGAATGTAGCGAGAATTCGTGCCAGTATTCGTACATGAAATGATGTCTAAGGGTCAGGTAATCAAAATCGCGGAACAGCCACTTTCGTATGGTGGATGCCTTGTGCTGGAAGCAGCCTAGCTATGAAAACAGCTATGGACAAAGAGTACTGTCGAAAAGTGCGTGCTGTCACACAACGCCACGTAGTGGGCGGATGGTGCGTGACACGATAACATTTGCACTTCACACGATCGACATATTGTCACACAACTCAAGCAGCTCTTTCAGCCATCACATACACTGGTCCTCAGCACAGCTCATGTTGTAGGTGTCGGATTAAGAAACCTCTTTGAGAATATGGTCCATATTGGATGCTGCAACTTGCAAGTGCGGCAAGATCTCAGTAGGTGGCGGGGTACACACCTGCTACCTTGTGCGGCCTGTTGGTCTAGGGTTATTATTCCTGCTTTGGGTGCAGGAGGTCCTAGGTTCAAATCCCGGACAGGCCCTACTTTTCACTATCGCGACAACCAAGCAATACGATAAACTAGCGAGTCTCTGAAAGTAAGCCATGCAACAGGGCAAACTGCGTGTCGGGCCACCGGCCAATGATATTGGCAAGTGCGTCTTGTGGAAAGCAATCTACGAAGCAGGATTAAGCCGTCTTCGATTACTTATATCTATACCTAAATACTGACACGTACAACGATTCGATTCGTTTCCCAGGAACTAGTACATCGCATGAACGTTTGTTAAATGCACGCGCATGCAGCACCCAAGACGGAGAGATGCTGGGGCAAGCAGCTGAGGTCGTCTTCTCGCAGTTGAACCCCTTACGTGCCGTTATTAATCCTAGTAGCAAAAGCATAAGCATTTGGAGCGTTTCCCACTCACGTGTGGACTGCTATTAACAATTTGCTTTACATGATCCTAGCTAAAATTCTGGATATACAATTCCAACTACCAGCTCGTACACATTTCTAGAAACGATCGCAAAACAGAGTCAGGTTCCACCGAGACTCGAACTCGGACCGCTGGATTCAAAGTCCAGAGTGCTAACCATTACACCATGGAACCGGGTGCCTCTAGCGGACTTAAATTGAGCAGCATCTTGACATTAAACCGATAAGCTGCGATTTATTGCATGTAGCGTCCTCAGGAAGTGTTTGCGTGGCTAATGAAGCAACCAAGTAGGCTGAAAGTGGAGGGAGCAACTTGGAATGTAGCGAGAATTCGTGCCAGTATTCGTACATGAAATGATGTCTAAGGGTCAGGTAATCAAAGTCGTGGAACAGCCACTTTCTTATGGTGGATGCCTTGTGCTGGAAGCAGCCTAGCTATGAAAACAGCTATGGACACAGAGTACTGTCGAAAAGTGCGTGCTGTCACACAACGTCACGTAGTGGGCGGATGGTGCGTGACACGATAACATTTGCACTTCACACGATCGACATATTGTCACACAACTCAAGCAGCTCTTTCAGCCATCACATACACTGGTCCTCAGCACAGCTCATGTTGTTGGTGTCGGATTAAGAAACCTCTTTGAGAATATGGTCCATACTGGATGCTCCAACTAGCAAGTGCGGCAAGATCTCAGTAGGTGGCGGGGTGCACACCTGCGTCCTTGTGCGGCCTGTTGGTGTAGGCGTATGATTCCTGCTTTGCGTGCAGGAGATCCTGGGATCAAATCCCGGACAGGCCCTACTTTTCACTTTCGCGGCAACCAAGCACTACGATAAACTAGCGAGTCTCTGAAAGTAAGCCATGCAACAGGGCAAACTGCGTGTCGGGCCACCGGCCAATGATATTGGCAAGTGCGTCTTGTGGAAAGCAATCTACGAAGCAGGATTAAGCCGTCTTCGATTACTTATATCTATACCTAAATACTGACACGTACAACGATTCGATTCGTTTCCCAGGAACTAGTACATCGCATGAACGTTTGTTAAATGCACGCGCATGCAGCACCCAAGACGGAGAGATGCTGGGGCAAGCAGCTGAGGTCGTCTTCTCGCAGTTGAACCCCTTACGTGCCGTTATTAATCCTAGTAGCAAAAGCATAAGCATTTGGAGCGTTTCCCACTCACGTGTGGACTGCTATTAACAATTTGCTTTACATGATCCTAGCTAAAATTCTGGATATACAATTCCAACTACCAGCTCGTACACATTTCTAGAAACGATCGCAAAACAGAGTCAGGTTCCACCGAGACTCGAACTCGGACCGCTGGATTCAAAGTCCAGAGTGCTAACCATTACACCATGGAACCGGGTGCCTCTAGCGGACTTAAATTGAGCAGCATCTTGATATTAAACCGATAAGCTGCGATTTATTGCATGTAGCGTCCTCAGGAAGTGTTTGCGTGGCTAATGAAGCAACCAAGTAGGCTGAAAGTGGAGGGAGCAACTTGGAATGTAGCGAGAATTCGTGCCAGTATTCGTACATGAAATGATGTCTAAGGGTCAGGTAATCAAAGTCGTGGAACAGCCACTTTCTTATGGTGGATGCCTTGTGCTGGAAGCAGCCTAGCTATGAAAACAGCTATGGACACAGAGTACTGTCGAAAAGTGCGTGCTGTCACACAACGTCACGTAGTGGGCGGATGGTGCGTGACACGATAACATTTGCACTTCACACGATCGACATATTGTCACACAACTCAAGCAGCTCTTTCAGCCATCACATACACTGGTCCTCAGCACAGCTCATGTTGTTGGTGTCGGATTAAGAAACCTCTTTGAGAATATGGTCCATACTGGATGCTCCAACTAGCAAGTGCGGCAAGATCTCAGTAGGTGGCGGGGTGCACACCTGCGTCCTTGTGCGGCCTGTTGGTGTAGGCGTATGATTCCTGCTTTGCGTGCAGGAGATCCTGGGATCAAATCCCGGACAGGCCCTACTTTTCACTTTCGCGGCAACCAAGCACTACGATAAACTAGCGAGTCTCTGAAAGTAAGCCATGCAACAGGGCAAACTGCGTGTCGGGCCACCGGCCAATGATATTGGCAAGTGCGTCTTGTGGAAAGCAATCTACGAAGCAGGATTAAGCCGTCTTCGATTACTTATATCTATACCTAAATACTGACACGTACAACGATTCGATTCGTTTCCCAGGAACTATTACATCGCATGAACGTTTGTTAAATGCACGCGCATGCAGCACCCAAGACGGAGAGATGCTGGGGCAAGCAGCTGAGGTCGTCTTCTCGCAGTTGAACCCCTTACGTGCCGTTATTAATCCTAGTAGCAAAAGCATAAGCATTTGGAGCGTTTCCCACTCACGTGTGGACTGCTATTAACAATTTGCATTACATGATCCTACCTAAAATTCTGGATATACAATTCCAACTACCAGCTCGTACACATTTCTAGAAACGATCGCAAAACAGAGTCAGGTTCCACCGAGACTCGAACTCGGATCGCTGGATTCAAAGTCCAGAGTGCTAACCATTACACCATGGAACCGGGTGCCTCTAGAAAACTTAAATTGAGCAGCATCTTTACATTAAACCGATAAGCTGCGATTTATTGCATGTAGCGTCCTCAGGAAGTGTTTGCGTGGCTAATGAAGCAACCAAGTAGGCTGAAAGTGGAGGGAGCAACTTGGAATGTAGCGAGAATTCGTGCCAGTATTCGTACATGAAATGATGTCTAAGGGTCAGGTAATCAAAATCGCGGAACAGCCACTTTCGTATGGTGGATGCCTTGTGCTGGAAGCAGCCTAGCTATGAAAACAGCTATGGACACAGAGTACTGTCGAAAAGTGCGTGCTGTCACACAACGCCACGTAGTGGGCGATTGGTGCGTGACACGATAACATTTGCACTTCACACGATCGACATACTGTCACACATTTCAAGCAGCTCTTTCAGCCTTCACATACATTGGTCCTCAGCGCAGCTCATGTTGTTGGTGTCGGATTAAGAAACCTCTTTGAGAATATGGTCCATATTGGATGCTGCAACTAGCAAGTGCGGCAAGATATCAGTAGGTGGCGGGGTGCACACCTGCTTTCTTGTGCGGTCTGTTGGTCTTCGCAGTCGGCTTTCGGCCGTGGTCGCGTGCGGACCGGCTCCGCGCGCCGGTCAGCGCACCGTAGTTTGTTTACTTCCGCGTCGCGGTATTTCGTGTTGTGTAGCGTCCATTTCTATTGCACCTCATGGCGCACTGTTACCGCCGAGCGACAGTTAAAGTAACATTCCAAGCCGAACATGCTAGACCACGCGCTTTTGAAATTGAGCAATTCATTCGCGAAGAGCTACGTCTGGACCCTCAGGAAGTGATAGGTATTCATTTCTCTATCACTGGCAGCATCGTCTATATTAAGATGACGACGGAGGAAGCGTGTGCTAACGTAGTTCGACAACACGCACGCGGACTCAAGTTCAAACATTCTGACGGGCATATTGGAGAGGTGACGGTCGATCACGCTGGTTTCGGACTTCGAACAATCCGGGTTTTTGAGCTCCCTTTCGAAGTGCCGCAAGATGTGGTCGTCGAAGCTTTCCGACCCTATGGCAATGTTGTGGGGCACACCGCGGAGAAATGGCAGACATTCACGACATACAACGTGTTGAATGGTGTCCGCCAAATCAAAATCGAACTCTCCAAACATGTACCATCCTATCTGCTGATAGGTGGCGTGCGAGCCATCGTTATGTATGATGGCCAGCCGCGGACGTGTGCCGGTTGCGGACAGGAGGGCCATGTTCGGTCAGAATGTCTCCGCCGACGTTTGCTCCAGGTCCCGACCAGTGACTCAGCTCCCAAAGTGACGGCCGCTTCTTTACCAGATAGCTACGCCACAGCCGTACGCAGCCCCGATGCGTCACTTCAGGAAGCACCTCTTCTCCACCCGGCACTCCCCACTGGAAATGACGGTGCTGCCATGGCCTCACCGGCACCATCTCCTCTGACGGCTACGACACCACCAACTCTCCAGAGCTCGATGGACATCGACGCGAATGCGGTGCCTACCTCTGCCTTTCTTCAGACTGGCGCGACCTCGGACGTCGAACATCCACATTCTGATTCAGAACAGCACCTCCGAAAGCAACGGTCGCCCAGAAAACGGAAGAAGAGGAGTCAAACGCCATCTGACGACACACTTCTTCATGTGGCATCACAGGCAGTGGAGCTGATACACGACAGTGATCTCCCTTCGAGCGTTCTGACGACAGGAGAGGCTGCTCCTGATGTCCCATCTGAAGAACGATCTCACACGAATATGACGGATTCCAAGGAGGGTGCCTCCCTGGACCCCACTACAGCAGCGTCGCTACAACTCGCCCTCGAGGAGTGTGACAGTCGCTCACCGTCTGTTCCAGTCTCCTGGGCTGATGATATCGACGAAGGAGCAGTTCGAGATGGTGGTCCTCCCATCAGGCAGTGCCCCATGGAGGTGCCTGACCCACCTTCCAGCCAGTGATTACGACAACGGTGACTACGTCAGATGTTACACGCCAGCCAGACATCTCTGCCGGAACATCTGTGCCAATGGTGGGAGCACGCCCCCAACATTACGGCATAGCGACGATGAATCTGGCCACCATTCGGGCCCCCCATAAACTGGCAATGTTCCGTGAGACCATCTATGCTGCTGATGTCGACATTGCCCTCCTCCAAGAAGTGTTTGTCGCCGATTTCCATGCCCCCACTGGCTACGTGGCACACATCTCCCATGCTTCTGACAACGGTAGTGGAGTTGCCATCCTCCTCCGTTCTGGACTCCCTGCTGAAGATGTAGTGTACCTTGCTAATGCTAGGGGTATGGCTCTCACGCTGTTCGGCGTCCGTATCCTCAATGTATATGCGCCGTCCGGCTCCAGTCGACGTCGTGATCGACACACTTTCTTTGCTGACGAGGTAACGCCGCTGTTTGAGGGTCCCCTAGATGATATGGTCCTCGGTGGCGATTTCAACTCCACGCAAAGGCCTGAAGATCAATTACCGCATCATTCCCCTTGTGCGGCCCTCTCCGTCATCATCGACAGACTCCAGCTTGTTGACACATGGACAAAGGTGCATGGCACCCGTGCAGGTTTCACATATTATACGGCGCATTCATCTAGTCGTCTCGATCGTATATACCTCACACGTTCCTTTGCTGCCGACACTCGACATGCCGAAGTATGGCCTCTGGCTTTCTCTGACCATGACGCCTACATCTGCGATGTCGTCCTCGCCCGCCAACAAGTGTGGCACAGCCGCGGCTTGTGGAAATTCAACGTTTCCCACCTGACTGTCCCTGACTGCCGACGAATCGTTGAGGATGCGTGGGCCCTCTGTCATCGTCGTCGCCCCGCCTACGCATCCACCTTATCGTGGTGGGTATCATGCGCGAAACCAGCTCTGCGCAGGGCGCTGATAGGATATGGCAAAGACTTCAAAGCCTGGCAAGCGAGCACCATGGACTTTTATTATGCAGTCCTTCGTGACTGCACTTCGATGGCCTTCTCTCCTGATCGTCAGATGATGGTGCATCGTGCTAAAGCGCAGATCACTTCCCTCACGCGACGGCGCTTAGAAGGGACTCTTGTCAGATCCTGCACCCGTGACCATATGCCTCATGAAACGCCATCGATGTACCACCTTCTCAGGGAACGCCGACGTCGTCGTCGAACCCTCATCCACGATCTCACAGATGCGGAAGGACGACGACACACTACGCAATGCGACATTGGTCACGCTTTCTATTCTCATTTCCGTCAACTGTTCGCTGCCGTCCCTCATCCCCCGACCTTAATTGAGGAGGTGGCAGCAATGACTGTCAACACCATGCCAGAGGATGTGGCTCAAGAACTTCAGGAACAAGTGACCTCTGATGAAGTCCTAGATGCAATCAAGGTGGGGGCTGCCAACAAGTCCCCTGGACCTGACGGCCTCCCCCTCGACTTTTACAAGTATTTTAGCTACCTTTTGTTACCTGCTTGGACGTCCATCTGACGTGAATTGATGTCACCCACAACGATGATCCCAGCCACCTTCCTTGATGGGGTCATCATCCTGGTCCCTAAGCCACATGGGCGATCACGGATCTGTGATTACCGGCCCATCACTCTACTCAACAGTGACATGAAAATTTTCACCCGTTTGTTGGCCTCACGCCTCAAGAAGGCAGCAAGATCCGTCACCTCCCTTGATCAGACTTCGTTGGGCGGTGACAACAACATCCATACGGCCCTTTGCCGTTATAGGGACATGATTGCGCTCGCGCGCTCGCGACATTTACCTGGCGCATTGGCATCGCTTGACTTCCGTCAAGCTTTCGACCGTGTCGACCATACTTTTCTGAAATCGGTCCTCCAACACATGGGTTTTCCGGTTCGTACAATCACCGTGGTAATGCGGCTCTTGAGCGGCGCAACTTCAAGAATACTCTGTAATGGTCGCCTCACCGCGCCTCTAGCGATCGAGCGCTCTGTCCGACAAGGATGCCCACTTTCCACGATACTGTATGCTTTGGCATTAGAGCCCCTCCTACAGGGGCTTCGCCAACGCCTGGTGGGCCTGACATTGCATGGGCACCGCTTCTGTTGTACAGCCTATGCTGACGATCTAGTCCTCTACCTCCGCAATGAAGACGATGTTCGCGCTGCTCTGACTTGGGTGACGACTTATGGGGAGGCATCGGGCAGTTCTCTTAACATTTCCAAATCGAAGGTTCTGCTCATTGGTGAGGGTCTACCAGAAAGATCTGTCGCTCCTCTAAGTGTGGCCACCAGTGTCCGTTGTTTGGGCATTGATTTTATGAATGACCTCCGTCGCTCAGCGGCAACCAACGGTCGACGTCTCCTACAAACGATCAGGGCTGGCCTTGTGGACCACCGGCTTCGATCCCTCGACATTATACAGCGCGCGCAATACGTGAATGTTTATCACGCCTCACGCATCCCCCATGTGGCACAAGTGTTCCCGGTTCCGATTACCCTCGCACGTCGTATGTTGATGGCGATGGGATCCTTTGTCTGTGCCGGGATGTTATTTAAAGTTCAATATTCCTCCCTTGCCCTCCCGCGGGAGCGTGGTGGAGTGGGCTTATTCCATGTGCCAGACAGAGTTACCGCACTTTTTGTTAGCTCCCAACTGAAAGTCTGGCGTCGCTGCCCGACGAGCCTGACCGGACTGCTTTTGCGTGAATACGCACCAGTCTCCATGTCAGCCCCGGTCATGTTATCCGACATTCCACCCCCCTTTTATCACTTTCGGTACTTCTTCTTTGAAATCAGTTACATTCTGCACTCCTTACCCCTTCTCCGTATACTCCAGACAAAGACTGTATACGACACCTTACAAATGTGTCAAACCCCCAACCCCATTGAACACAAGTTTCCCCAGATCATATGGCGCCGTGTGTGGAAAGCAGTGCATGCTGGTTACCTCGACACCAGCGTTCAGTCCACCTGGTATATCACCGTCAATGGCAAACAGGTCAACCAGTCTCGTTTGCACCGCATCCGCCTTGCTGACACACCACTCTGTGTTCACTGTGGTGTAGAGGACACGGATGCTCATCGGTTCTCATGTGGTCCGTCTGCTGACGTCTGGAGGCTCGCGCAGCGTATCCTGGCTTTCCTCACCCGACAGCCGCCTGCTCAGATTATTTTCCTGACGCTTCTATTCCCGGATGTGATTCATTACCCCACAACAAAAACTAATGCCGTGAATTGGATACGCGGTCATACAGTCCGCTACCTTTTTGGGCCCGATGAGAAATCAGAACTAGGTTATTGGACGTACCTTAACGATCGACATTGTGCACTTGTTCGCAACCCCAGATACAAGCAGTTCTTTTCCAATTTTCTACGGAGCGCCTTTCATGACCCGCCTTCCAGCTGGAACGTCCAAGCCATGAGATGCTGATGCTTTTTTGCCGATATGATGTTCTGAACGTACTACACACGGAATCCCCACTAAAATTTCGAGAAGACACGTTTGGATGTTCCGCCAATCAGACGGCGCAAGCGACTCCTAGAATTCTGGTGCAACGACTGCCATAATACAAAAAAAATGAATAAATAAAAACATACATACAAAAAAAACAAAGAAAAATAAAGAAAACAAAAATGCAATACAATAAACTAAAAAAAAAAAGTTCCTGTTCACAACAAATTTCATGCATTTAATTTTATTTTTTTGTTAGAATACAAGTGGCGGTGGCAAATAGCCATTTTTTTTGTAGTTTTTCCTTTCCTGTCCAGATAAAGAAAAAGGGGTAGCGTCTTATAAAAAAAAAAAAAACAGGTCATTCGTTCAAGTCTTCCCTCGAGGGAAAAATTTAATTTTTTATTTTCATACAATTATTATCTGTCCATCCGTCCGTCCGACGCGAAAAAAAAAAAAAAGTTGGTAGAGCACTTGCCCGCAAAAGGCAAAGGTCCCTAGTTCGACTCTCGAGGCGGCACACTGTTTTAATCTGCCAGGAATGTCCAACTCTTAGATGTCTTTGTGGAGGAGAAAGAGCGAGAGTGAACGACAGACATTAACAGCCACGTCTGAAAAAACAGATACATTTAGCTATACACAGCTGTATGAAATAATTCGAAATTAATTAGCTGAAGGCGAATTCCTCAACATAAGCTGTAATAGGTATAAATCTACTAACTAATAATAACATATGGAAGTTTGTACCAGACCTATCCTCAAACTCGGACTTCCCGCTTATAGCAAATCGTTGCTTTAACGACTTCAGCAAAATAAAAAAAAGAAAAAAAAAAGGGGTATGATTCCTGCTTTGGGTGCAGGAGGTCCCGGGTTCAAATCCCGCACCGGCCCTACTTTTCACTTTCGCGACAACCAAGCAATACGATAAACTAGCGAGTCTCTGAAAGTAAGCCATGCAACAGGGCAAACTGCGCGTCGGGCCACCGACCAATGATATTGGCAAGTGCGTCTTGTGAAAAGCAATCTACGAAGCAGGATTAAGCCGTCTTCGATTACTTATATCTATACCTAAAGACTGACACGTACAACGATTCGATTCGTTTCCCAGGAACTAGTACATCGCATGCACGTTTGTTAAATGCACGCGCATGCAGCACCCAAGACGGAGAGATGCAGGGGCAAGCAGCTGAGGATTTCATCTCGCAGTTGAAGCACTTACGTTCCGTTATTAATCCTAGTAGCAAAAGCATAAGCATTTGGAGCGTTCCCCATTCACGTGTGGACTGCTATTAACAATTTGCATTACATGATCCTACCTAAAATTCTGGATATACAATTCCAACTACCAGCTAGTACACATTTCTAGAAACGATCGCAAAACAGAGTCAGGTTCCACCGAGACTCGAACTCGGATCGCTGGATTCAAAGTCCAGAGTGCTAACCATTACACCATGGAACCGGGTGCCTCTAGCAGACTTAAATTGAGCAGCATCTTGACATTAAACCGATAAGCTGCGATTTATTGCATGTAGCGTAATCAGGAAATGTTTGTGTGGCTAATGAAGCAACCAAGTAGGCTAAAAGTGGAAGGAGCAACTTGGAATGTAGCGAGAATTCGTGCCAGTATTCGTACATGAAATGATGTCTAAGGGTCAGGTAATCAAAATCGCGGAACAGCCACTTTCTTATGGTGGATGCCTTGTGCTGGAAGCAGCGTAGCTATGAAAACAGCTATGAACACTGAGTACTGTCGAAAAGTGCGTGCTGTCACACAACGCCACGTAGTGGGCGGATGGTGCGTGACACGATAACATTTGCACTTCACACGATCGACATACTGTCACACAACTCAAGCAGCTCTTTCAGCCATCACACACACTGGCCCTCAGCACAGCTCATGTTGTAGGTGTCGGATTAAGAAACCTCTTTGAGAATATGGTCCATATTGGATGCTGCAACTAGCAAGTGCGGCAAGATCTCAGTAGGTGGCGGGGTGCACACCTGCTACCTTGTGTTGCCTGTTGGTCTAGGGGTATGATTCCTGCTTTGGGTGCAGGAGGTCCCGGGTTCAAATCCCGCAACGGCCCTACTTTTCACTATCGCGACAACCAAGCAATAGGATAAACAAGCGAGTCTCTGAAAGTAAGCCATGCAACAGGGCAAACTGCGCGTCGGGCCACCGACCAATGATATTGGCAAGTGCGTCTTGTGAAAATCAATCTACGAAGCAGGATTAAGCCGTCTTCGATTACTTATATCTGTACCTAAAGACTGACACGTACAACGATTCGATTCGTTTCCCAGGAACTAGTACATCGCATGCACGTTTGTTAAATGCACGCACATGCAGCACCCAAGACGGAGAGATGCTGGGGCAAGCAGCTGAGGTCGTCCTCTAGCAGTTGAACCCCTTACGTGCCGTTATTAATCCTAGTAGCAAAAGCATAAGCATTTGGAGCGTTCCCCATTCACGTGTGGACTGCTATTAACAATTTGCATTACATGATCCTAGCTAAAATTCTGGATATACAATTCCAACTACCAGCTCGTACACATTTCTAGAAACGATCGCAAAACAGAGTCAGGTTCCACCGATTCTCGAACTCGGATCGCTGGATTCAAAGTCCAGAGTGCTAACCATTACACCATTGAACCGGGTGCCTCTAGCAGACTTAAATTGAGCAGCATCTTGACATTAAACCGATAAGCTGCGATTTATTGCATGTAGCGTCCTCAGGAAGTGTTTGCGTGGCTAATGAAGCAACCAAGTAGGCTGAAAGTGGAGGGAGCAACTTGGAATGTAGCGAGAATTCGTGCCAGTATTCGTACATGAAATGATGTCTAAGGGTCAGGTAATCAAAATCGCGGAACAGCCACTTTCTTATGGTGGATGCCTTGTGCTGGAAGCAGCCTAGCTATGAAAACAGCTATGGACACAGAGTACTGTCGAAAAGTGCGTGCTGTCACACAACGCCACGTATTGGGCGGATGGTGCGTGACACGATAACATTTGCACTTCACACGATCGACATACTGTCACACAACTCAAGCAGCTCTTTCAGCCATCACATACACTGGTCTTCAGCACAGCTCATGTTGTAGGTGTCGGATTAAGAAACCTCTTTGAGAATATGGTCCATATTGGATGCTGCAACTAGCAAGTGCGGAAAGATTTCAGTAGGTGGCGGGGTGCACACCTGCTACCTTGTGTTGCCTGTTGGTCTAGGGGTATTTTTCCTGCTTTGGGTGCAGGAGGACCCGGGTTCAAATCCCGCACAGGCCCTACTTTTCACTTTCGCGACAACCAAGCTATACGATAAACTAGCGAGTCTCTGAAAGTAAGCCATGCAACAGGGCAAACTGCGCGTCGGGCCACCGGCCAATGATATTGGCAAGTGCGTCTTGTGAAAAGCAATCTACGAAGAAGGATTAAGCCGTCTTCGATTACTTATATCTATACCTAAAGACTGACACGTACAACGATTCGATTCGTTTCCCAGGAACTAGTACATCGCATGCACGTTTGCTAAATTCAACCGCATGCAGCACCCAAGACGGAGAGATGCTCGGGCAAGCAGCTGAGGTCGTCTTCTCGCAGTTGAACCCCTTACTTGCCGTTATTAATCGTAGTAGCAAAAGCATAAGCATTTGGAGCGTTCCCCATTCACGTGTGGACTGCTATTAACAATTTGCATTACATGATCCTAGCTAAAATTCTGGATATACAATTCCAACTACCAGCTCGTACACATTTCTAGAAACGATCGCAAAACAATGTCAGGTTCCACCGATTCTCGAACTCGGATCGCTGGATTCAAAGTCCAGAGTGCTAACCATTACACCATTGAACCGGGTGCCTCTAGCAGACTTAAATTGAGCAGCATCTTGACATTAAACCGATAAGCTGCGATTTATTGCATGTAGCGTCCTCAGGAAGTGTTTGCGTGGCTAATGAAGCAACCAAGTAGGCTGAAAGTGGAGGGAGCAACTTGGAATGTAGCGAGAATTCGTGCCAGTATTCGTACATGAAATGATGTCTAAGGGTCAGGTAATCAAAATCGCGGAACAGCCACTTTCTTATGGTGGATGCCTTGTGCTGGAAGCAGCCTAGCTATGAAAACAGCTATGGACACAGAGTACTGTCGAAAAGTGCGTGCTGTCACACAACGCCACGTATTGGGCGGATGGTGCGTGACACGATAACATTTGCACTTCACACGATCGACATATTGTCACACAACACAAGCAGCTCTTTCAGCCATCACATACACTGGTCTTCAGCACAGCTCATGTTGTAGGTGTCGGATTAAGAAACCTCTTTGAGAATATGGTCCATATTGAATGCTGCAACTAGCAAGTGCGGAAAGATTTCAGTAGGTGGCGGGGTGCACACCTGCTACCTTGTGTTGCCTGTTGGTCTAGGGGTATTTTTCCTGCTTTGGGTGCAGGAGGACCCGGGTTCAAATCCCGCACAGGCCCTACATTTCACTTTCGCGACAACCAAGCTATACGATAAACTAGCGAGTCTCTGAAAGTAAGCCATGCAACAGGGCAAACTGCGCGTCGGGCCACCGGCCAATGATATTGGCAAGTGCGTCTTGTGAAAAGCAATCTACGAAGAAGGATTAAGCCGTCTTCGATTACTTATATCTGTACCTAAAGACTGACACGTACAACGATTCGATTCGTTTCCCAGGAACTAGTACATCGCATGCACGTTTGTTAAATTCACGCGCATGCAGCACCCAAGACGGAGAGATGCTCGGGCAAGCAGCTGAGGTCGTCTTCTCGCAGTTGAACCCCTTACGTGCCGTTATTAATCCTAGTAGCAAAAGCATAAGCATTTGGAGCGTTCCCCATTCACGTGTGGACTGCTATTAACAATTTGCATTACATGATCCTAGCTAAAATTCTGGATATACAATTCCAACTACCAGCTAGTACACATTTCTAAAAACGATCGCAAAACGCAGAGTCAGGTTCCACCGAGACTCGAACTCGGATCGCTAGATTCAAAGTCCAGAGTGCGAACCATTACACAATGGAACCGGGTGCCTCTAGCACACTTAAATTGAGCAGCATCTTGACATTAAACCGATAAGCTGCGATTTATTGCATGTAGCGTCCTCAGGAAGTGTTTGCGTGGCTAATGAAGCAACCAAGTAGGCTGAAAGTGGAGGGAGCAACTTGGAATGTAGCGAGAATTCGTGCCAGTATTCGTACATGAAATGATGTCTAAGGGTCAGGTAATCAAAGTCGCGGAACAGCCACTTTCGTATGGTGGATGCCTTGTGCTGGAAGCAGCCTAGCTATGAAAACAGCTATGGGCACAGAGTACTGTCGAAAAGTCCGTGCTGTCACACAACGTCACGTAGTGGGCGGATGGTGCGTGACACAATAACATTTGCACTTCACACGATCGACATATTGTCACACAACTCAAGCAGCTCTTTCAGCCATCACATACACTGGTCCTCAGCACAGCTCATGTTGTAGGTGTCGGATTAAGAAACCTCTTTGAGAATATGGTCCATATTGGATGCTGCAACTTGCAAGTGCGGCAAGATCACAGTAGGTGGCGGGGTGCAGACCTGCTACCTTGTGCGTCCTGTTGGTCTAGGGGTATTATTCCTGCTTTGGGTGCAGGAGGTCCCGGGTTCAGATCCCGCACAGGCCCTACTTTTCACTTTCGCGACAACCAAGCAATACGATAAACTAGCAAGTCTCTGAAAGTAAGCCATGCAACAGGGCAAACTGCGTGTCGGGCCACCGGCCAATGATATCGGCAAGTGCGTCTTGTGGAAAGCAATCTACGAAGCAGGATTAAGCCGTCTTCGATTACTTATATCTATACCTAAATACTGGCACGTACAACGATTCGATTCGTTTCCCAGGAACTAGTACATCGCATGAACGTTTGTTAAATTCACGCGCATGCAGCACCCAAGACGGAGAGATGCTCGGGCAAGCAGCTGAGGTCGTCTTCTCGCAGTTGAACCCCTTACGTGCCGTTATTAATCCTAGTAGCAAAAGCATAAGCATTTGGAGCGTTCCCCATTCACGTGTGGACTGCTATTAACAATTTGCATTACATGATCCTAGCTATAATTCTGGATATACAATTCCAACTACCAGCTAGTACACATTTCTAAAAACGATCGCAAAACACAGAGTCAGGTTCCACTGAGACTCGAACTCGGATCGCTAGATTCAAAGTCCAGAGTGCGAACCATTACACCATGGAACCGGGTGCCTCTAGCACACTTAAATTGAGCAGCATCTTGACATTAAACCGATAAGCTGCGATTTATTGCATATAGCGTCCTCAGGAAGTGTTTGCGTGGCTAATGAAGCAACCAAGTAGGCTGAAAGTGGAGGGAGCAACTTGGAATGTAGCGAGAATTCGTGCCAGTATTCGTACATGAAATGATGTCTAAGGGTCAGGTAATCAAAATCGCGGAACAGCCACTTTCTTATGGTGGTTGCCTTGTGCTGGAAGCAGCCTAGCTATGAAAACAGCTATGGACACAGAGTACTGTCGAAAAGTGCGTGCTGTCACACAACGCCACGTAGTGGGCGGATGGTGCGTGACACGATAACATTTGCACTTCACACGATCGACATACTGTCACACAACTCAAGCAGCTCTTTCAGCCATCACATACACTGGTCTTCAGCACAGCTCATGTTGTAGGTGTCGGATTAAGAAACCTCTTTGAGAATATGGTCCATATTGGATGCTGCAACTAGCAAGTGCGGCAAGATTTCAGTAGGTGGCGGGGTGCACACCTGCTACCTTGTGTTGCCTGTTGGTCTAGGGGTATTATTCCTGCTTTGGGTGCAGGAGGTCCCGGGTTCAAATCCCGCACAGGCCCTACTTTTCACTTTCGCGACAAGCAAGCAATACGATAAACTAGCGAGTCTCTGAAAGTAAGCCATGCAACAGGGCAAACTGCGCGTCGGGCCACCGGCCAATGATATTGGCAAGTGCGTCTTGTGAAAAGCAATCTACGAAGCAGGATTAAGCAGTCTTCGATTACTTATATCTATACCTAAAGACTGACACGTACAACGATTCGATTCGTTTCCCAGGAACTAGTACATCGCATGCACGTTTGCTAAATTCAACCGCATGCAGCACCCAAGACGGAGAGATGCTTGGGCAAGCAGCTGAGGTCGTCTTCTCGCAGTTGAACCCCTTACGTGCCGTTATTAATCCTAGTAGCAAAAGCATAAGCATTTGGAGCGTTCCCCATTCACGTGTGGACTGCTATTAACAATTTGCATTACATGATCCTAGCTAAAGTTCTGGATATACAATTCCAACTACCAGCTAGTACACATTTCTAAAAACGATCGCAAAACACAGAGTCAGGTTCCACCGAGACTCGAACACGGATCGCTGGATTCAAAGTCCAAAGTGCTAACCATTACAGCATGGAACCGGGTGCCTCTAGCAGACTTAAATTGAGCAGCTTCTTGACATTAAACCGATAAGCTGCGATTTATTGCATGTAGCGTCCTCAGGAAGTGTTTGCGTGGCTAATGAAGCAACCAAGTAGGCTGAAAGTGGAGGGAGCAACTTGGAATGTAGCGAGAATTCGTGCCAGTATTCGTACATGAAATGATGTCTAAGGGTCAGGTAATCATAATCGCGGAACAGCCACTTTCGTATGGTGGATGCCTTGTGTTGGAAGCAGCCTAGCTATGAAAACAGCTATGGACACAGAGTACTGTCGAAAAGTGAGTGCTGTCACACAACGGCACGTAGTGGGCGGATGGTGCGTGACACGATAACATTTGCACTTCACACGATCGACATACTGTCACACAACTCAAGCAGCTCTTTCAGCCATCACATACACTGGTCCTCAGCACAGCTCATATTGTAGGTGTCGGATTAAGAAACCTCTTTGAGAATATATTCCATATTGGATGCTGCAACTAGCAAGTGCGGCAAGATCTCAGTAGGTGGCGGGGTGCAGACCTGCTACCTTGTGCGGCCTGTTGGTCTAGGGGTATTATTCCTGCATTGAGTGCAGGAGGTCCCGGGTTCAAATCCCGCACAGGCCCTACTTTTCACTTTCGCGACAAGCAAGCAATACGATAAACTAGCGAGTCTCTGAAAGTAAGCCATGCAACAGGGCAAACTGCGTGTCGGGCCACCGGGCAATGATATTGGCAAGTGCGTCTTGTGAAAAGCAATCTACGAAGCAGGATTAAGCCGTCTTTGATTACTTATATCTATACCTAAATACTGGCACGTACAACGATTCGATTCGTTTCCCAGGAACTAGTACATCGCATGAACGTTTGTTAAATTCACGCGCATGCAGCACCCAAGACGGAGAGATGCTGGGGCAAGCAGCTGAGGTCGTCTTCTCGCAGTTGAACCCCTTACGTGCCGTTATTAATCCTAGTAGCAAAAGCATAAGCATTTGGAGCGTTCCCCATTCACGTGTGGACTGCTATTAACAATTTGCATTACATGATCCTAGCTAAAATTCTGGATATACAATTCCAACTACCAGCTCGTACACATTTCTAGAAACGATCGCAAAACAGAGTCAGGTTCCACCGATTCTCGAACTCGGATCGCTGGATTCAAAGTCCAGAGTGCTAACCATTACACCATTGAACCGGGTGCCTCTAGCAGACTTAAATTGAGCAGCATCTTGACATTAAACCGATAAGCTGCGATTTATTGCATGTAGCGTCCTCAGGAAGTGTTTGCGTGGCTAATGAAGCAACCAAGTAGGCTGAAAGTGGAGGGAGCAACTTGGAATGTAGCGAGAATTCGTGCCAGTATTCGTACATGAAATGATGTCTAAGGGAAGGTAATCAAAATCGCGGAACAGCCACATTCTTATGGTGGATGCCTTGTGCTGGAAGCAGCCTAGCTATGAAAACAGCTATGGACACAGAGTACTGTCGAAAAGTGCGTGCTGTCACACAACGCCACGTATTGGGCGGATGGTGCGTGACAGGATAACATTTGCACTTCACACGATCGACATATTGTCACACAACACAGGCAGCTCTTTCAGCCATCACATACACTGGTCTTCAGCACAGCTCATGTTGTAGGTGTCGGATTAAGAAACCTCTTTGAGAATATGGTCCATATTGGATGCTGCAACTAGCAAGTGCGGAAAGATTTCAGTAGGTGGCGGGGTGCACACCTGCTACCTTGTGTTGCCTGTTGGTCTAGGGGTATTTTTCCTGCTTTGGGTGCAGGAGGACCCGGGTTCAAATCCCGCACAGGCCCTACTTTTCACTTTCGCGACAACCAAGCTATACGATAAACTAGCGAGTCTCTGAAAGTAAGCCATGCAACAGGGCAAACTGCGCGTCGGGCCACCGGCCAATGATATTGGCAAGTGCGTCTTGTGAAAAGCAATCTACGAAGAAGGATTAAGCCGTCTTCGATTACTTATATCTATACCTAAAGACTGACACGTACAACGATTCGATTCGTTTCCCAGGAACTAGTACATCGCATGCACGTTTGTTAAATTCACGCGCATGCAGCACCCAAGACGGAGAGATGCTCGGGCAAGCAGCTGAGGTCGTCTTCTCGCAGTTGAACCCCTTACGTGCCGTTATTAATCCTAGTAGCAAAAGCATAAGCATTTGGAGCGTTCCCCATTCACGTGTGGACTGCTATTAACAATTTGCATTACATGATCCTAGCTATAATTCTGGATATACAATTCCAACTACCAGCTAGTACACATTTCTAAAAACGATCGCAAAACACAGAGTCAGGTTCCACCGAGACTCGAACTCGGATCGCTAGATTCAAAGTCCAGAGTGCGAACCATTACACCATGAAACCGGGTGCCTCTAGCACACTTAAATTGAGCAGCATCTTGACATAAAACCGATAAGCTGCGATTTATTGCATGTAGCGTCCTCAGGAAGTGTTTGCGTGGCTAATGAAGCAACCAAGTAGGCTGAAAGTGGAGGCAGCAACTTGGAATGTAGCGAGAGTTCGTGCCAGTATTCGTACATGAAATGATGTCTAAGGGTCAGGTAATCAAAATTGCGGAACAGCCACTTTCTTATGGTGGATGCCTTGTGCTGGAAGCAGCCTAGCTATGAAAACAGCTATGGACACAGAGTACTGTCGAAAAGTGCGTGCTGTCACACAACGCCACGTATTGGGCGGATGGTGCGTGACAGGATAACATTTGCACTTCACACGATCGACATATTGTCACACAACACAGGCAGCTCTTTCAGCCATCACATACACTGGTCTTCAGCACAGCTCATGTTGTAGGTGTCGGATTAAGAAACCTCTTTGAGAATATGGTCCATATTGGATGCTGCAACTAGCAAGTGCGGAAAGATTTCAGTAGGTGGCGGGGTGCACACCTGCTACCTTGTGTTGCCTGTTGGTCTAGGGGTATTTTTCCTGCTTTGGGTGCAGGAGGACCCGGGTTCAAATCCCGCACAGTCCCTACTTTTCACTTTCGCGACAAGCAAGCAATACGATAAACTAGCGAGTCTCTGAAAGTAAGCCATGCAACAGGGCAAACTGCGCGTCGGGCCACCGGCCAATGATATTGGCAAGTGCGTCTTGTGAAAAGCAATCTACGAAGAAGGATTAAGCCGTCTTCGATTACTTATATCTATACCTAAAGACTGACACGTACAACGATTCGATTCGTTTCCCAGGAACTAGTACATCGCATGCACGTTTGCTAAATTCAACCGCATGCAGCACCCAAGACGGAGAGATGCTCGGGCAAGCAGCTGAGGTCGTCTTCTCGCAGTTGAACCCCTTACTTGCCGTTATTAATCCTAGTAGCAAAAGCATAAGCATTTGGAGCGTTCCCCATTCACGTGTGGACTGCTATTAACAATTTGCATTACATGATCCTAGCTAAAATTCTGGATATACAATTCCAACTACCAGCTCGTACACATTTCTAGAAACGATCGCAAAACAGAGTCAGGTTCCACCGATTCTCGAACTCGGATCGCTGGATTCAAAGTCCAGAGTGCTAACCATTACACCATTGAACCGGGTGCCTCTAGCAGACTTAAATTGAGCAGCATCTTGACATTAAACCGATAAGCTGCGATTTATTGCATGTAGCGTCCTCAGGAAGTGTTTGCGTGGCTAATGAAGCAGCCAAGTAGGCTGAAAGTGGAGGGAGCAACTTGGAATGTAGCGAGAATTCGTGCCAGTATTCGTACATGAAATGATGTCTAAGGGTCAGGTAATCAAAATCGCGGAACAGCCACTTTCTTATGGTGGATGCCTTGTGCTGGAAGCAGCCTAGCTATGAAAACAGCTATGGACACAGAGTACTGTCGAAAAGTGCGTGCTGTCACACAACGCCACGTATTGGGCGGATGGTGCGTGACACGATAACATTTGCACTTCACACGATCGACATACTGTCGCACAACTCAAGCAGCACTTTCAGCCATCACATACACTGGTCTTCAGCACAGCTCATGTTGTAGGTGTCGGATTAAGAAACCTCTTTGAGAATATTGTCCATATTGGATGCTGCAACTAGCAAGTGCGGAAAGATTTCAGTAGGTGGCGGGGTGCACACCTGCTACCTTGTGTTGCCTGTTGGTCTAGGGGTATTTTTCCTGCTTTGGGTGCAGGAGGACCCGGGTTCAAATCCCGCACAGGCCCTACTTTTCACTTTCGCGACAACCAAGCAATACGATAAACTAGCGAGTCTCTGAAAGTAAGCCATGCAACAGGGCAAACTACGCGTCGGGCCACCGGCCAATGATATTGGCAAGTGCGTCTTGTGAAAAGCAATCTACGAAGAAGGATTAAGCCGTCTTCGATTACTTATATCTGTACCTAAAGACTGACACGTACAACGATTCGATTCGTTTCCCAGGAACTAGTACATCGCATGCACGTTTGCTAAATTCAACCGCATGCAGCACCCAAGACGGAGAGATGCTCGGGCAAGCAGCTGAGGTCGTCTTCTCGCAGTTGAACCCCTTACGTGCCGTTATTAATCCTAGTAGCAAAAGCATAAGCATTTGGAGCGTTCCCCATTCACGTGTGGACTGCTATTAACAATTTGCATTACATGATCCTAGCTAAAATTCTGGATATACAATTCCAACTACCAGCTCGTACACATTTCTAGAAACGATCGCAAAACAGAGTCAGGTTCCACCGATTCTCGAACTCGGATCGCTGGATTCAAAGTCCAGAGTGCTAACCATTACACCATTGAACCGGGTGCCTCTAGCAGACTTAAATTGAGCAGCATCTTGACATTAAACCGATAAGCTGCGATTTATTGCATGTAGCGTCCTCAGGAAGTGTTTGCGTGGCTAATGAAGCAGCCAAGTAGGCTGAAAGTGGAGGGAGCAACTTGGAATGTAGCGAGAATTCGTGCCAGTATTCGTACATGAAATGATGTCTAAGGGTCAGGTAATCAAAATCGCGGAACAGCCACTTTCTTATGGTGGATGCCTTGTGCTGGAAGCAGCCTAGCTATGAAAACAGCTATGGACACAGAGTACTGTCGAAAAGTGCGTGCTGTCACACAACGCCACGTATTGGGCGGATGGTGCGTGACACGATAACATTTGCACTTCACACGATCGACATACTGTCGCACAACTCAAGCAGCTCTTTCAGCCATCACATACACTGGTCTTCAGCACAGCTCATGTTGTAGGTGTCGGATTAAGAAACCTCTTTGAGAATATTGTCCATATTGGATGCTGCAACTAGCAAGTGCGGAAAGATTTCAGTAGGTGGCGGGGTGCACACCTGCTACCTTGTGTTGCCTGTTGGTCTAGGGGTATTTTTCCTGCTTTGGGTGCAGGAGGACCCGGGTTCAAATCCCGCACAGGCCCTACTTTTCACTTTCGCGACAACCAAGCAATACGATAAACTAGCGAGTCTCTGAAAGTAAGCCATGCAACAGGGCAAACTACGCGTCGGGCCACCGGCCAATGATATTGGCAAGTGCGTCTTGTGAAAAGCAATCTACGAAGAAGGATTAAGCCGTCTTCGATTACTTATATCTGTACCTAAAGACTGACACGTACAACGATTCGATTCGTTTCCCAGGAACTAGTACATCGCATGCACGTTTGCTAAATTCAACCGCATGCAGCACCCAAGACGGAGAGATGCTCGGGCAAGCAGCTGAGGTCGTCTTCTCGCAGTTGAACCCCTTACGTGCCGTTATTAATCCTAGTAGCAAAAGCATAAGCATTTGGAGCGTTCCCCATTCACGTGTGGACTGCTATTAACAATTTGCATTACATGATCCTAGCTAAAATTCTGGATATACAATTCCAACTACCAGCTAGTACACATTTCTAAAAACGATCGCAAAACGCAGAGTCAGGTTCCACCGAGACTCGAACTCGGATCGCTAGATTCAAAGTCCAGAGTGCGAACCATTACACAATGGAACCGGGTGCCTCTAGCACACTTAAACTGAGCAGCATCTTGACATTAAACCGATAAGCTGCGATTTATTGCATGTAGCGTCCTCAGGAAGTGTTTGCGTGGCTAATGAAGCAACCAAGTAGGCTGAAAGTGGAGGCAGCAACTTGGAATGTAGCGAGAATTCGTGCCAGTATTCGTACATGAAATGATGTCTAAGGGTCAGGTAATCAAAGTCGCGGAACAGCCACTTTCGTATGGTGGATGCCTTGTGCTGGAAGCAGCCTAGCTATGAAAACAGCTATGGGCACAGAGTACTGTCGAAAAGTCCGTGCTGTCACACAACGTCACGTAGTGGGCGGATGGTGCGTGACACAATAACATTTGCACTTCACACGATCGACATATTGTCACACAACTCAAGCAGCTCTTTCAGCCATCACATACACTGGTCCTCAGCACAGCTCATGTTGTAGGTGTCGGATTAAGAAACCTCTTTGAGAATATGGTCCATATTGGATGCTGCAACTTGCAAGTGCGGCAAGATCACAGTAGGTGGCGGGGTGCAGACCTGCTACCTTGTGCGGCCTGTTGGTCTAGGGGTATTATTCCTGCTTTGGGTGCAGGAGGTCCCGGGTTCAAATCCCGCACAGGCCCTACTTTTCACTTTCGCGACAACCAAGCAATACGATAAACTAGCAAGTCTCTGAAAGTAAGCCATGCAACAGGGCAAACTGCGTGTCGGGCCACCGGCCAATGATATCGGCAAGTGCGTCTTGTGGAAAGCAATCTACGAAGCAGGATTAAGCCGTCTTCGATTACTTATATCTATACCTAAATACTGGCACGTACAACGATTCGATTCGTTTCCCAGGAACTAGTACATCGCATGAACGTTTGTTAAATTCACGCGCATGCAGCACCCAAGACGGAGAGATGCTCGGGCAAGCAGCTGAGGTCGTCTTCTCGCAGTTGAACCCCTTACGTGCCGTTATTAATCCTAGTAGCAAAAGCATAAGCATTTGGAGCGTTCCCCATTCACGTGTGGACTGCTATTAACAATTTGCATTACATGATCCTAGCTATAATTCTGGATATACAATTCCAACTACCAGCTAGTACACATTTCTAAAAACGATCGCAAAACACAGAGTCAGGTTCCACCGAGACTCGAACTCGGATCGCTAGATTCAAAGTCCAGAGTGCGAACCATTACACCATGGAACCGGGTGCCTCTAGCACACTTAAATTGAGCAGCATCTTGACATTAAACCGATAAGCTGCGATTTATTGCATATAGCGTCCTCAGGAAGTGTTTGCGTGGCTAATGAAGCAACCAAGTAGGCTGAAAGTGGAGGGAGCAACTTGGAATGTAGCGAGAATTCGTGCCAGTATTCGTACATGAAATGATGTCTAAGGGTCAGGTAATCAAAATCGCGGAACAGCCACTTTCTTATGGTTGTTGCCTTGTGCTGGAAGCAGCCTAGCTATGAAAACAGCTATGGACACAGAGTACTGTCGAAAAGTGCGTGCTGTCACACAACGCCACGTAGTGGGCGGATGGTGCGTGACACGATAACATTTGCACTTCACACGATCGACATACTGTCACACAACTCAAGCAGCTCTTTCAGCCTTCACATACACTGGTCTTCAGCACAGCTCATGTTGTAGGTGTCGGATTAAGAAACCTCTTTGAGAATATGGTCCATATTGGATGCTGCAACTAGCAAGTGCGGAAAGATTTCAGTAGGTGGCGGGGTGCAGACCTGCTACCTTGTGTTGCCTGTTGGTCTAGGGGTATTATTCCTGCTTTGGGTGCAGGAGGTCCCGGGTTCAAATCCCGCACAGGCCCTACTTTTCACTTTCGCGACAAGCAAGCAATACGATAAACTAGCGAGTCTCTGAAAGTAAGCCATGCAACAGGGCAAACTGCGCGTCGGGCCACCGGCCAATGATATTGGCAAGTGCGTCTTGTGAAAAGCAATCTACGAAGCAGGATTAAGCAGTCTTCGATTACTTATATCTATACCTAAAGACTGACACGTACAACGATTCGATTCGTTTCCCAGGAACTAGTACATCGCATGCACGTTTGCTAAATTCAACCGCATGCAGCACCCAAGACGGAGAGATGCTTGGGCAAGCAGCTGAGGTCGTCTTCTCGCAGTTGAACCCCTTACGTGCCGTTATTAATCCTAGTAGCAAAAGCATAAGCATTTGGAGCGTTCCCCATTCACGTGTGGACTGCTATTAACAATTTGCATTACATGATCCTAGCTAAAGTTCTGGATATACAATTCCAACTACCAGCTAGTACACATTTCTAAAAACGATCGCAAAACACAGAGTCAGGTTCCACCGAGACTCGAACTCGGATCGCTAGATTCAAAGTCCAGAGTGCTAACCATTACACCACGGCACCGGGTGCCTCTAGCACACTTAAATTGAGCAGCATCTTGACATTAAACCGATAAGCTGCGATTTATTGCATGTAGCGTCCTCAGGAAGTGTTTGCGTGGCTAATGAAGCAACCAAGTAGGCTGAAAGTGGAGGGAGCAACTTGGAATGTAGCGAGAATTCGTGCCAGTATCCGTACATGAAATGATGTCTAAGGGTCAGGTAATCAAAGTCGCGGAACAGCCACTTTCGTATGGTGGATGCCTTGTGCTGGAAGCAGCCTAGCTATGAAAACAGCTATGGACACAGAGTACTGTCGAAAAGTGCGTGCTGTCACACAACGTCACGTAGTGGGCGGATGGTGCGTGACACGATAACATTTGCACTTCACACGATCGACATACTGTCACACAACTCAAGCAGCTCTTTCAGCCATCACATACACTGGTCCTCAGCACAGCTCATGTTGTAGGTGTCGGATTAAGAAACCTCTTTGAGAATATGGTCCATATTGGATGCTGCAACTAGCAAGTGCGGCAAGATCTCAGTAGGTGGCGGGGTGCACACCTGCTACCTTGTGCGGCCTGTTGGTCTAGGGGTATTATTCCTGCTTTGGGTGCAGGAGGTCCCGGGTTCAAATCCCGCACAGTCCCTACTTTTCACTTTCGCGACAAGCAAGCAATACGATAAACTAGCGAGTCTCTGAAAGTAAGCCATGCAACAGGGCAAACTGCGTGTCGGGCCACCGGCCAATGATATTGGCAAGTGCGTCTTGTGAAAAGCAATCTACGAAGCAGGATTAAGCCGTCTTTGATTACTTATATCTATACCTAAAGACTGACACGTACAACGATTCGATTCGTTTCCCAGGAACTAGTACATCGCATGCACGTTTGTTAAATTCACGCGCATGCAGCACCCAAGACGGAGAGATGCTCGGGCAAGCAGCTGAGGTCGTCTTCTCGCAGTTGAACCCCTTACGCGCCGTTATTAATCCTAGTAGCAAAAGCATAAGCATTTGGAGCGTTCCCCACTCACGTGTGGACTGCTATTAACAATTTGCATTACATGATTATAGCTAAAATTCTGTATATACAATTCCAACTACCAGCTCGTACACATTTCTAGAAACGATCGCAAAACAGAGTCAGGTTCCACCGAGACTCGAACACGGATCGCTGGATTCAAAGTCCAGAGTGCTAACCATTACACCATGGAACCGGGTGCCTCTAGCAGACTTAAATTGAGCAGCTTCTTGACATTAAACCGATAAGCTGCGATTTATTGCATGTAGCGTCCTCAGGAAGTGTTTGCGTGGCTAATGAAGCAACCAAGTAGGCTGAAAGTGGAGGGAGCAACTTGGAATGTAGCGAGAATTCGTGCCAGTATTCGTACATGAAATGATGTCTAAGGGTCAGGTAATCATAATCGCGGAACAGCCACTTTCGTATGGTGGATGCCTTGTGCTGGAAGCAGCCTAGCTATGAAAACAGCTATGGACACAGAGTACTGTCGAAAAGTGCGTGCTGTCACACAACGGCACGTAGTGGGCGAATGGTGCGTGACACGATAACATTTGCACTTCACACGATCGACATACTGTCACACAACTCAAGCAGCTCTTTCAGCCATCACATACACTGGTCCTCAGCACAGCTCATGTTGTAGGTGTCGGATTAAGAAACCTCTTTGAGAATATGGTCCATATTGGATGCTGCAACTAGCAAGTGCGGCAAGATCTCAGTAGGTGGCGGGGTGCACACCTGCTACCTTGTGCGGCCTGTTGGTCTAGGGGTATTATTCCTGCTTTGGGTGCAGGAGGTCCCGGGTTCAAATCCCGCACTGGCCCTACTTTTCACTTTCGCGACAACCAAGCAATACGATAAACTAGCGAGTCTCTGAAAGTAAGCCATGCAACAGGGCAAACTGCGTGTCGGGCCACCGGCCAATGATATTGGCAAGTGCGTCTTGTGAAAAGGAATCTACGAGGCAGGATTAAGCCGTCTTTGATTACTTATATCTATACCTAAAGACTGACACGTACAACGATTCGATTCGTTTCCCAGGAACTAGTACATCGCATGCACGTTTGCTAAATTCAACCGCATGCAGCACCCAAGACGGAGAGATGCTCGGGCAAGCAGCTGAGGTCGTCTTCTCGCAGTTGAACCCCTTACGTGCCGTTATTAATCCTAGTAGCAAAAGCATAAGCATTTGGAGCGTTCCCCATTCACGTGTGGACTGCTATTAACAATTTGCATTACATGATCCTAGCTAAAATTCTGGATATACAATTCCAACTACCAGCTAGTACACATTTCTAAAAACGATCGCAAAACGCAGAGTCAGGTTCCACCGAGACTCGAACTCGGATCGCTAGATTCAAAGTCCAGAGTGCGAACCATTACACAATGGAACCGGGTGCCTCTAGCACACTTAAACTGAGCAGCATCTTGACATTAAACCGATAAGCTGCGATTTATTGCATGTAGCGTCCTCAGGAAGTGTTTGCGTGGCTAATGAAGCAACCAAGTAGGCTGAAAGTGGAGGCAGCAACTTGGAATGTAGCGAGAATTCGTGCCAGTATTCGTACATGAAATGATGTCTAAGGGTCAGGTAATCAAAGTCGCGGAACAGCCACTTTCGTATGGTGGATGCCTTGTGCTGGAAGCAGCCTAGCTATGAAAACAGCTATGGGCACAGAGTACTGTCGAAAAGTCCGTGCTGTCACACAACGTCACGTAGTGGGCGGATGGTGCGTGACACAATAACATTTGCACTTCACACGATCGACATATTGTCACACAACTCAAGCAGCTCTTTCAGCCATCACATACACTGGTCCTCAGCACAGCTCATGTTGTAGGTGTCGGATTAAGAAACCTCTTTGAGAATATGGTCCATATTGGATGCTGCAACTTGCAAGTGCGGCAAGATCACAGTAGGTGGCGGGGTGCACACCTGCTACCTTGTGCGGCCTGTTGGTCTACGGGTATTATTCCTGCTTTGGGTGCAGGAGGTCCCGGGTTCAAATCCCGCACAGGCCCTACTTTTCACTTTCGCGACAACCAAGCAATACGATAAACTAGCAAGTCTCTGAAAGTAAGCCATGCAACAGGGCAAACTGCGTGTCGGGCCACCGGCCAATGATATCGGCAAGTGCGTCTTGTGGAAAGCAATCTACGAAGCAGGATTAAGCCGTCTTCGATTACTTATATCTATACCTAAATACTGGCACGTACAACGATTCGATTCGTTTCCCAGGAACTAGTACATCGCATGAACGTTTGTTAAATTCACGCGCATGCAGCACCCAAGACGGAGAGATGCTCGGGCAAGCAGCTGAGGTCGTCTTCTCGCAGTTGAACCCCTTACGTGCCGTTATTAATCCTAGTAGCAAAAGCATAAGCATTTGGAGCGTTCCCCATTCACGTGTGGACTGCTATTAACAATTTGCATTACATGATCCTAGCTATAATTCTGGATATACAATTCCAACTACCAGCTAGTACACATTTCTAAAAACGATCGCAAAACACAGAGTCAGGTTCCACCGAGACTCGAACTCGGATCGCTAGATTCAAAGTCCAGAGTGCGAACCATTACACCATGGAACCGGGTGCCTCTAGCACACTTAAATTGAGCAGCATCTTGACATTAAACCGATAAGCTGCGATTTATTGCATATAGCGTCCTCAGGAAGTGTTTGCGTGGCTAATGAAGCAACCAAGTAGGCTGAAAGTGGAGGGAGCAACTTGGAATGTAGCGAGAATTCGTGCCAGTATTCGTACATGAAATGATGTCTAAGGGTCAGGTAATCAAAATCGCGGAACAGCCACTTTCTTATGGTTGTTGCCTTGTGCTGGAAGCAGCCTAGCTATGAAAACAGCTATGGACACAGAGTACTGTCGAAAAGTGCGTGCTGTCACACAACGCCACGTAGTGGGCGGATGGTGCGTGACACGATAACATTTGCACTTCACACGATCGACATACTGTCACACAACTCAAGCAGCTCTTTCAGCCTTCACATACACTGGTCTTCAGCACAGCTCATGTTGTAGGTGTCGGATTAAGAAACCTCTTTGAGAATATGGTCCATATTGGATGCTGCAACTAGCAAGTGCGGAAAGATTTCAGTAGGTGGCGGGGTGCAGACCTGCTACCTTGTGTTGCCTGTTGGTCTAGGGGTATTATTCCTGCTTTGGGTGCAGGAGGTCCCGGGTTCAAATCCCGCACAGGCCCTACTTTTCACTTTCGCGACAAGCAAGCAATACGATAAACTAGCGAGTCTCTGAAAGTAAGCCATGCAACAGGGCAAACTGCGCGTCGGGCCACCGGCCAATGATATTGGCAAGTGCGTCTTGTGAAAAGCAATCTACGAAGCAGGATTAAGCAGTCTTCGATTACTTATATCTATACCTAAAAACTGACACGTACAACGATTCGATTCGTTTCCCAGGAACTAGTACATCGCATGCACGTTTGCTAAATTCAACCGCATGCAGCACCCAAGACGGAGAGATGCTTGGGCAAGCAGCTGAGGTCGTCTTCTCGCAGTTGAACCCCTTACGTGCCGTTATTAATCCTAGTAGCAAAAGCATAAGCATTTGGAGCGTTCCCCATTCACGTGTGGACTGCTATTAACAATTTGCATTACATGATCCTAGCTAAAGTTCTGGATATACAATTCCAACTACCAGCTAGTACACATTTCTAAAAACGATCGCAAAACACAGAGTCAGGTTCCACCGAGACTCGAACTCGGATCGCTAGATTCAAAGTCCAGAGTGCTAACCATTACACCACGGCACCGGGTGCCTCTAGCACACTTAAATTGAGCAGCATCTTGACATTAAACCGATAAGCTGCGATTTATTGCATGTAGCGTCCTCAGGAAGTGTTTGCGTGGCTAATGAAGCAACCAAGTAGGCTGAAAGTGGAGGGAGCAACTTGGAATGTAGCGAGAATTCGTGCCAGTATCCGTACATGAAATGATGTCTAAGGGTCAGGTAATCAAAGTCGCGGAACAGCCACTTTCGTATGGTGGATGCCTTGTGCTGGAAGCAGCCTAGCTATGAAAACAGCTATGGACACAGAGTACTGTCGAAAAGTGCGTGCTGTCACACAACGTCACGTAGTGGGCGGATGGTGCGTGACACGATAACATTTGCACTTCACACGATCGACATACTGTCACACAACTCAAGCAGCTCTTTCAGCCATCACATACACTGGTCCTCAGCACAGCTCATGTTGTAGGTGTCGGATTAAGAAACCTCTTTGAGAATATGGTCCATATTGGATGCTGCAACTAGCAAGTGCGGCAAGATCTCAGTAGGTGGCGGGGTGCACACCTGCTACCTTGTGCGGCCTGTTGGTCTAGGGGTATTATTCCTGCTTTGGGTGCAGGAGGTCCCGGGTTCAAATCCCGCACAGTCCCTACTTTTCACTTTCGCGACAAGCAAGCAATACGATAAACTAGCGAGTCTCTGAAAGTAAGCCATGCAACAGGGCAAACTGCGTGTCGGGCCACCGGCCAATGATATTGGCAAGTGCGTCTTGTGAAAAGCAATCTACGAAGCAGGATTAAGCCGTCTTTGATTACTTATATCTATACCTAAAGACTGACACGTACAACGATTCGATTCGTTTCCCAGGAACTAGTACATCGCATGCACGTTTGTTAAATTCACGCGCATGCAGCACCCAAGACGGAGAGATGCTCGGGCAAGCAGCTGAGGTCGTCTTCTCGCAGTTGAACCCCTTACGCGCCGTTATTAATCCTAGTAGCAAAAGCATAAGCATTTGGAGCGTTCCCCACTCACGTGTGGACTGCTATTAACAATTTGCATTACATGATTATAGCTAAAATTCTGTATATACAATTCCAACTACCAGCTCGTACACATTTCTAGAAACGATCGCAAAACAGAGTCAGGTTCCACCGAGACTCGAACACGGATCGCTGGATTCAAAGTCCAGAGTGCTAACCATTACACCATGGAACCGGGTGCCTCTAGCAGACTTAAATTGAGCAGCTTCTTGACATTAAACCGATAAGCTGCGATTTATTGCATGTAGCGTCCTCAGGAAGTGTTTGCGTGGCTAATGAAGCAACCAAGTAGGCTGAAAGTGGAGGGAGCAACTTGGAATGTAGCGAGAATTCGTGCCAGTATTCGTACATGAAATGATGTCTAAGGGTCAGGTAATCATAATCGCGGAACAGCCACTTTCGTATGGTGGATGCCTTGTGCTGGAAGCAGCCTAGCTATGAAAACAGCTATGGACACAGAGTACTGTCGAAAAGTGCGTGCTGTCACACAACGGCACGTAGTGGGCGAATGGTGCGTGACACGATAACATTTGCACTTCACACGATCGACATACTGTCACACAACTCAAGCAGCTCTTTCAGCCATCACATACACTGGTCCTCAGCACAGCTCATGTTGTAGGTGTCGGATTAAGAAACCTCTTTGAGAATATGGTCCATATTGGATGCTGCAACTAGCAAGTGCGGCAAGATCTCAGTAGGTGGCGGGGTGCACACCTGCTACCTTGTGCGGCCTGTTGGTCTAGGGGTATTATTCCTGCTTTGGGTGCAGGAGGTCCCGGGTTCAAATCCCGCACTGGCCCTACTTTTCACTTTCGCGACAACCAAGCAATACGATAAACTAGCGAGTCTCTGAAAGTAAGCCATGCAACAGGGCAAACTGCGTGTCGGGCCACCGGCCAATGATATTGGCAAGTGCGTCTTGTGAAAAGGAATCTACGAGGCAGGATTAAGCCGTCTTTGATTAACTATATATATACCTAAAGACTGACACGTACAACGATTCGATTCGTTTCCCAGGAACTAGTACATCACATGCACGTTTGTTAAATTCACGCGCATGCAGCACCCAAGACGGAGAGATGCTCGGGCAAGCAGCTGAGGTCGTCTTCTCGCAGTTGAACCCCTTACGCGCCGTTATTAATCCTAGTAGCAAAAGCATAAGCATTTGGAGCGTTCCCCATTCACGCGTGAACTGCTATTAACAATTTGCATTACATGATCCTAGCTAAAATTCTGGATATACAATTCCAACTACCAGCTCGTACACATTTCTAGAAGCGATCGCAAAACAGAGTCAG
This sequence comes from Schistocerca gregaria, assembly GCF_023897955.1. Classification (NCBI taxonomy): domain Eukaryota; kingdom Metazoa; phylum Arthropoda; class Insecta; order Orthoptera; family Acrididae; genus Schistocerca; species Schistocerca gregaria. Next base: position 968,393,098 of record NC_064921.1, on the reverse strand, counting down.
GTTCCACCGAGACACGAACTCGGATCGCTGGATTCAAAGTCCAGAGTGCTAACCATTACACCATGGAACCGGGTGCCTCTAGCATACTTAAATTGAGCAGCTTCTTGACATTAAACCGATAAGCTGCGATTTATTGCATGTAGCGTCCTCAGGAAGTGTTTGCGTGGCTAATGAAGCATCCAAGTAGGCTGAAAGTGGAGGGAGCAACTTGGAATGTAGCGAGAATTCGTGCCAGTATTCGTACATGAAATGATGTCTAAGGGTCAGGTAATCAAAATTGCGGAACAGCCACTTTCTTATGGTGGATGCCTTGTGCTGGAAGCAGCCTAGCTATGAAAACAGCTATGGACACAGAGTACTGTCGAAAAGTGCGTGCTGTCACACAACGCCACGTAGTGGGCGGATGGTGCGTGACACGATAATATTTGCACTTCACACGATCGACATACTGTCACACAACTCAAGCAGCTCTTTCAGCCATCACATACACTGGTCCTCAGCACAGCTCATGTTGTAGGTGTCGGATTAAGAAACCTCTTTGAGAATATGGTCCATATTGGATGCTGCAACTAGCAAGTGCGGCAAAATCTCAGTAGGTGGCGGGGTGCACACCTGCTACCTTGTGCGGCCTGTTGGTCTAGGGGTATTATTCCTGCTTTGGGTGCAGGAGGTCCCGGGTTCAAATCCCGCACAGGAGCTACTTTTCACTTTCGCGACAAGCAAGCAATACGATAAACTAGCGAGTCTCTGAAAGTAAGCCATGCAACAGGGCAAACTGCGTGTCGGGCCACCGGCCAATGATATTGGCAAGTGCGTCTCGTGAAAAGCAATCTACGAAGCAGGATTAAGCCGTCTTTGATTACTTATATCTATACCTAAAGACTGACACGTACAACTATTCGATTCGTTTCCCAGGAACTAGTACATCGCATGCACGTTTGTTAAATTCACGCGCATGCAGCACCCAAGACGGAGAGATGCTCGGGCAAGCAGCTGAGGTCGTCTTCTCGCAGTTGAACCCCTTACGTGCCGTTATTAATCCTAGTAGCAAAAGCATAAGAATTTGGAGCGTTCCCCATTCACGTGTGGACTGCTATTAACAATTTGCATTACATGATCCTAGCTAAAATTCTGTATTTACAATTCCAACTACCAGCTCGTACACATTTCTAGAAACGATCGCAAAACAGAGTCAGGTTCCACCGAGACTCGAACTCGGATCGCTGGATTCAAAGTCCAGAGTGCTAACCATTACACCATGGAACCGGGTGCCTCTAGCAAACTTAAATTGAGCAGCTTCTTGACATTAAACCGATAAGCTGCGATTTATTGCATGTAGCGTCCTCAGGAAGTGTTTGCGTGGCTAATGAAGCAACCAAGTAGGCTGAAAGTGGAGGGAGCAACTTGGAATGTAGCGAGAATTCGTGCCAGTATTCGTACATGAAATGATGTCTAAGGGTCAGGTAATCATAATCGCGGAACAGCCACTTTCGTATGGTGGATGCCTTGTGCTGGAAGCAGCCTAGCTATGAAAACAGCTATGGACACAGAGTACTGTCGAAAAGTGCGTGCTGTCACACAACGGCACGTAGTGGGCGGATGGTGCGTGACACGATAACATTTGCACTTCACACGATCGACATACTGTCACACAACTCAAGCATCTCTTTCAGCCATCACATACACTGGTCCTCAGCACAGCTCATGTTGTAGGTGTCGGATTAAGAAACCTCTTTGAGAATATGGTCCATATTGGATGCTGCAACTAGCAAGTGCGGCAAGATCTCAGTAGGTGGCGGGGTGCACACCTGCTACCTTGTGCGGCCTGTTGGTCTAGGGGTATTATTCCTGCTTTGGGTGCAGGAGGTCCCGGGTTCAAATCCCGCACTGGCCCTACTTTTCACTTTCGCGACAAGCAAGCAATACGATAAACTAGCGAGTCTCTGAAAGTAAGCCATGCAACAGGGCAAACTGCGTGTCGGGCCACCGGCCAATGATATTGGCAAGTGCGTCTTGTGAAAAGCAATCTACGAAGCAGGATTAAGCCGTCTTTGATTACTTATATCTATACTTAAAGACTGACACGTACAACGATTCGATTCGTTTCCCAGGAACTAGTACATCACATGCACGTTTGTTAAATTCACGCGCATGCAGCACCCAAGACGGAGAGATGCTCGGGCAAGCAGCTGAGGTCGTCTTCTCGCAGTTGAACCCCTTACGTGCCGTTATTAATCCTAGTAGCAAAAGCATAAGCATTTGGAGCGTTCCCCATTCACGTGTGGACTGCTATTAACAATTTGCATTACATGATCCTAGCTAAAATTCTGGATATACAATTCCAACTACCAGCTCGTACACATTTCTAGAAGCGATCGCAAAACAGAGTCAGGTTCCACCGAGACACGAACTCGGATCGCTGGATTCAAAGTCCAGAGTGTTAACCATTACACCATGGAACCGGGTGCCTCTAGCATACTTAAATTGAGCAGCTTCTTTACATTAAACCGATAAGCTGAGATTTATTGCATGTAGCGTCCTCAGGAAGTGTTTGCGTGGCTAATGAAGCAACCAAGTAGGCTGAAAGTGGAGGGAGCTACTTGGAATGTAGCGAGAATTCGTGCCAGTATTCGTACATGAAATGATGTCTAAGGGTCAGGTAATCAAAATCGCGGAACAGCCACTTTCGTATGGTGGATGCCTTGTGCTGGAAGCAGCCTAGCTATGAAAACAGCTATGGACACAGAGTACTGTCGAAAAGTGCGTGCTGTCACACAACGCCACGTAGTGGGCGGATGGTGCGTGACACGATAACATTTGCACTTCACACGATCGACATACTGTCACACAACTCAAGCAGCTCTTTCAGCCATCACATACACTGGTCCTCAGCACAGCTCATGTTGTAGGTGTCGGATTAAGAAACCTCTTTGAGAATATGGTCCATATTGGATGTTGCAACTAGCAAGTGCGGCAAGATCTCAGTAGGTGGCGGGGTGCACACCTGCTACCTTGTGCGGCCTGTTGGTCTAGGGGTATTATTCCTGCTTTGGGTGCAGGAGGTCCCGGGTTCAAATCCCGCACAGGCCCTACTTTTCACTTTCGCGACAAGCAAGCAATACGATAAACTAGCGAGTCTCTGAAAGTAAGCCATGCAACAGGGCAAACTGCGTGTCGGGCCACCGGCCAATGATATTGGCAAGTGCGTCTTTTGAAAAGCAATCTACGAAGCAGGATTAAGCCGTCTTTGATTACTTATATCTATACCTAAAGACTGACACGTACAACGATTCGATTCGTTTCCCAGGAACTAGTACATCGCATGCACGTTTGTTAAATTCACGCGCATGCAGCACCCAAGACGGAGAGATGCTCGGGCAAGCAGCTGAGGTCGTCTTCTCGCAGTTGAACCCCTTACGCGCCGTTATTAATTCTAGTAGCAAAAGCATAAGCATTTGGAGCGTTCCCCATTCACGTGTGGACTGCTATTAACAATTTGCATTACATGATCCTAGCTAAAATTCTGTATTTACAATTCCAACTACCAGCTCGTACACATTTCTAGAAACGATCGCAAAACAGAGTCAGGTTCCACCGAGACTCGAACTCGGATCGCTGGATTCAAAGTCCAGAGTGCGTACCATTACACCATGGAACCGGGTGCCTCTAGCAAACTTAAATTGAGCAGCTTCTTGACATTAAACCGATAAGCTGCGATTTATTGCATGTAGCGTCCTCAGGAAGTGTTTGCGTGGCTAATGAAGCAACCAAGTAGGCTGAAAGTGGAGGGAGCAACTTGGAATGTAGCGAGAATTCGTGCCAGTATTCGTACATGAAATGATGTCTAAGGGTCAGGTAATCATAATCGCGGAACAGCCACTTTCGTATGGTGGATGCCTTGTGCTGGAAGCAGCCTAGCTATGAAAACAGCTATGGACACAGAGTACTGTCGAAAAGTGCGTGCTGTCACACAACGGCACGTAGTGGGCGGATGGTGCGTGACACGATAACATTTGCACTTCACACGATCGACATACTGTCACACAACTCAAGCATCTCTTTCAGCCATCACATACACTGGTCCTCAGCACAGCTCATGTTGTAGGTGTCGGATTAAGAAACCTCTTTGAGAATATGGTCCATATTGGATGCTGCAACTAGCAAGTGCGGCAAGATCTCAGTAGGTGGCGGGGTGCACACCTGCTACCTTGTGCGGCCTGTTGGTCTAGGGGTATTATTCCTGCTTTGGGTGCAGGAGGTCCCGGGTTCAAATCCCGCACTGGCCCTACTTTTCACTTTCGCGACAAGCAAGCAATACGATAAACTAGCGAGTCTCTGAAAGTAAGCCATGCAACAGGGCAAACTGCGTGTCGGGCCACCGGCCAATGATATTGGCAAGTGCGTCTTGTGAAAAGCAATCTACGAAGCAGGATTAAGCCGTCTTTGATTACTTATATCTATACTTAAAGACTGACACGTACAACGATTCGATTCGTTTCCCAGAAACTAGTACATCACATGCACGTTTGTTAAATTCACGCGCATGCAGCACCCAAGACGGAGAGATGCTCGGGCAAGCAGCTGAGGTCGTCTTCTCGCAGTTGAACCCCTTACGTGCCGTTATTAATCCTAGTAGCAAAAGCATAAGCATTTGGAGCGTTCCCCATTCACGTGTGGACTGCTATTAACAATTTGCATTACATGATCCTAGCTAAAATTCTGGATATACAATTCCAACTACCAGCTCGTACACATTTCTAGAAGCGATCGCAAAACAGAGTCAGGTTCCACCGAGACACGAACTCGGATCGCTGGATTCAAAGTCCAGAGTGCTAACCATTACACCATGGAACCGGGTGCCTCTAGCATACTTAAATTGAGCAGCTTCTTTACATTAAACCGATAAGCTGAGATTTATTGCATGTAGCGTCCTCAGGAAGTGTTTGCGTGGCTAATGAAGCAACCAAGTAGGCTGAAAGTGGAGGGAGCTACTTGGAATGTAGCGAGAATTCGTGCCAGTATTCGTACATGAAATGATGTCTAAGGGTCAGGTAATCAAAATCGCGGAACAGCCACTTTCGTATGGTGGATGCCTTGTGCTGGAAGCAGCCTAGCTATGAAAACAGCTATGGACACAGAGTACTGTCGAAAAGTGCGTGCTGTCACACAACGCCACGTAGTGGGCGGATGGTGCGTGACACGATAACATTTGCACTTCACACGATCGACATACTGTCACACAACTCAAGCAGCTCTTTCAGCCATCACATACACTGGTCCTCAGCACAGCTCATGTTGTAGGTGTCGGATTAAGAAACCTCTTTGAGAATATGGTCCATATTGGATGTTGCAACTAGCAAGTGCGGCAAGATCTCAGTAGGTGGCGGGGTGCACACCTGCTACCTTGTGCGGCCTGTTGGTCTAGGGGTATTATTCCTGCTTTGGGTGCAGGAGGTCCCGGGTTCAAATCCCGCACAGGCCCTACTTTTCACTTTCGCGACAAGCAAGCAATACGATAAACTAGCGAGTCTCTGAAAGTAAGCCATGCAACAGGGCAAACTGCGTGTCGGGCCACCGGCCAATGATATTGGCAAGTGCGTCTTTTGAAAAGCAATCTACGAAGCAGGATTAAGCCGTCTTTGATTACTTATATCTATACCTAAAGACTGACACGTACAACGATTCGATTCGTTTCCCAGGAACTAGTACATCGCATGCACGTTTGTTAAATTCACGCGCATGCAGCACCCAAGACGGAGAGATGCTCGGGCAAGCAGCTGAGGTCGTCTTCTCGCAGTTGAACCCCTTACGCGCCGTTATTAATTCTAGTAGCAAAAGCATAAGCATTTGGAGCGTTCCCCATTCACGTGTGGACTGCTATTAACAATTTGCATTACATGATCCTAGCTAAAATTCTGTATATACAATTCCAAATACCAGCTCGTACACATTTCTAGAAACGATCGCATAACAGAGTCGGGTTCCACCGAGACTCGAACTCGGATCGCTGGATTCAAAGTCCAGAGTGCTAACCATTACACCATGGAACCGGGTGCCTCTAGCAGACTTAAATTGAGCAGCATCTTGACATTAAACCGATAAGCTGCGATTTATTGCATGTAGCGTCCTCAGGAAGTGTTTGCGTGGCTAATGAAGCAACCAAGTAGGCTGAAAGTGGAGGGAGCAACTTGGAATGTAGCGAGAATTCGTGCCAGTATTCGTACATGAAATGATGTCTAAGGGTCAGGTAATCAAAATCGCGGAACAGCCACTTTCCTATGGTGGATGCCTTGTGCTGGAAGCAGCCTAGCTATGAAAACAGCTATGGACACAGAGTACTGTCGAAAAGTGAGTGCTGTCACACAACGCCACGTAGTGGGCGGATGGTGCGTGACACGATAACTTTTGCACTTCACACGATCGACATACTGTCACACAACTCAAGCAGCTCTTTCAGCCATCACATACACTGGTCCTCAGCACAGCTCATGTTGTAGGTGTCGGATTAAGAAACCTCTTTGAGAATATGGTCCATATTGGATGCTGCAACTAGCAAGTGCGGCAAGATCTCAGTAGGTGGCGGGGTGCACACCTGCTACCTTGTGCGGCCTGTTGGTCTAGGGGTATTATTCCTGCTTTGGGTGCAGGAGGTCCCGGGTTCAAATCCCGCACAGGCCCTACTTTTCAATTCCGCGACAACCAAGCAATACGATAAACTAGCGAGTCTCTGAAAGTAAGCCATGCAACAGGGCAAACTGCGCGTCGGGCCACCGGCCATTGATATTGGCAAGTGCGTCTTGTGAAAAGCAATCTACGAAGCAGGATCAAGCCGTCTTCGACTACTTATATCTATACCTAAAGACTGACACGTACAACGATTCGATTCGTCTCCCAGGAACTAGTACATCGCATGCACGTTTGTTAAATTCACGCGCATGCAGCACCCAAGACGGAGAGATGCTCGGGCAAGCAGCTGAGGTCGTCTTCTCGCAGTTGAACCCCTTACGTGCCGTTATTAATCCTAGTAGCAAAAGCATAAGCATTTGGAGCGTTCCCCATTCACGTGTGGACTGCTATTAACAATTTGCATTACATGATCCTAGCTAAAATTCTGGATATACAATTCCAACTACCAGCTCGTACACATTTCTAGAAACGATCGCAAAACAGAGTCAGGTTCCACCGAGACTCGAACTCGGATCGCTGGATTCAAAGTCCAGAGTGCTAACCATTACACCATAGAACCGGGTGCCTCTAGCAGACTTAAATTGAGCAGCATCTTGACATTAAACCGATAAGCTGCGATTTATTGCATGTAGCGTCCTCAGGAAGTGTTTGCGTGGCTAATGAAGCAACCAAGTAGGCTGAAAGTGGAGGGAGCAACTTGGAATGTAGCGAGAATTCGTGCCAGTATTCGTACATAAAATGATGTCTAAGGGTCAGGTAATCAAAATCGCGGAACAGCCACTTTCGTATGGTGGATGCCTTGTGCTGGAAGCAGCCTAGCTATGAAAACAGCTATGGACACAGAGTACTGTCGAAAAGTGAGTGCTGTCACACAACTCCACGTAGTGGGCGGATGGTGCGTGACACGATAACATTTGCACTTCACACGATCGACATACTGTCACACAACTCAAGCAGCTCTTTCAGCCATCACATACACTGGTCCTCAGCACAGCTCATGTTGTAGGTGTCGGATTAAGAAACCTCTTTGAGAATATGGTCCATATTGGATGCTGCAACTAGCAAGTGCGGCAAGATCTCAGTAGGTGGCGGGGTGCACACCTGCTACCTTGTGCGGCCTGTTGGTCTAGGGGTATTATTCCTGCTTTGGGTGCAGGAGGTCCCGGGTTCTAATCCCGCACAGGCCCTACTTTTCACTTCCGCGACAACCAAGCAATACGATAAACTAGCGAGTCTCTGAAAGTAAGCCATGCAACAGGGCAAACTGCGTGTCGGGCCACCGGCCAATGATATTGGCAAGTGCGTCTTGTGAAAAGCAATCTACGAAACAGGATCAAGCCGTCTTCGATTACTTGTATCTATACCTAAAGACTGACACGTACAACGATTCGATTCGTCTCCCAGGAACTAGTACATCGCATGCACGTTTGTTAAATTCACGCGCATGCAGCACCCAAGACGGAGAGATGCTCGGGCAAGCAGCTGAGGTCGTCTTCTCGCAGTTTAACCCCTTACGTGACGTTATTAATCCTAGTAGCAAAAGCATAAGCATTTGGAGCGTTCCCCATTCACGTGTGGACTGCTATTAACAATTTGCATTACATGATCCTAGCTAAAATTCTGGATATACAATTCCAAATACCAGCTCGTACACATTTCTAGAAACGATCGTAAAACAGAGTTGGGTTCCACCGAGACTCGAACTCGGATCGCTGGATTCAAAGTCCAGAGTGCTAACCATTACACCATGGAACCGGGTGCCTCTAGCAGACTTAAATTGAGCAGCATCTTGACATTAAACCGATAAGCTGCGATTTATTGCATGTAGCGTCCTCAGGAAGTGTTTGCGTGGCTAATGAAGCAACCAAGTAGGCTGAAAGTGGAGGGAGCAACTTGGAATGTAGCGAGAATTCGTGCCAGTATTCGTACATGAAATGATGTCTAAGGGTCAGGTAATCAAAATCGCGGAACAGCCGCTTTCGTAAGGTGGATGCCTTGTGCTGGAAGCAGCCTAGCTATGAAAACAGCTATGGACACAGAGTACTGTCGAAAAGTGAGTGCTGTCACACAACGCTACGTAGTGGGCGGATGGTGAATGACACGATAACATTTGCACTTCACACGATCGACATACTGTCACACAACTCAAGCAGCTCTTTCAGCCATCACGTACACTGGTCCTCAGCACAGCTCATGTTGTAGGTGTCGGATTAAGAAACCTCTTTGAGAATATGGTCCATATTGGATGCTGCAACTAGCAAGTGCGGCAAGATCTCAGTAGGTGGCGGGGTGCACACCTGCTTCCTTGTGCGGCCTGTTGGTATAGGGGTATTATTCCTGCTTTGGGTGCAGGAGGTCCCGGGTTCAAATCGCGCACAGGCACTACTTTTCACTTTCGCGACAACCAAGCAATACGATAAACCAGCGAGTCTCTGAAAGTAAGCCATGCAACAGGGCACACTGCGTGTCGGGCCACCGGCCAATGATATTGGCAAGTGCGTCTTGTGAAAAGCAATCTACGAAGCAGGATTAAGCCGTCTTCGATTACTTATATCTATACCTAAAGACTGACACGTACAACGATTCGATTCGTTTCCCAGGAACTAGTACATCGCATGCACGTTTGTTAAATGCACGCGCATGCAGCACCCAAGACGGAGAGATGCCCGGGCAAGCAGCTGAGGTCGTCTTTTCGCAGTTGAACCCCTTACGTGCCGTTATTAATCTTAGTAGCAAAAGCATAAGCATTTGGAGTGTTCCCCATTCACGTGTGGACTGCTATTACCAATTTGAATTACATGATCCTAACTAACATTCTGGTTATACAATTCCAACTACCAGCTCGTACACATTTCTAGAAACGATCGCAAAACAGAGTCAGGTTCCACCAAGACTCGAACTTGGATCGCTGGATTCAAAGTCCAGAGTGCTAACCATTACACCATGGAACCGGGTGACTCTAGCAGCCTTAAACTGAGCAGTATCTTGACATTAAACCGATAAGCTGCGATTTATTGCATGTAGCGTCCTCAGGAAGTGTTTGCGTGGCTAATGAAGCAAATAAGTAGGCTGAAAGTGGAGGGAGCTACTTGGAATGTAGCGAGAATTCGTGCCAGTATTCGTACATGAAATGATGTCTAAGGGTCAGGTAATCAAAATCGCGGAACAGCCACTTTCGTATGGTGGATGCCTTGTGCTGGAAGCAGCCTAGCTATGAAAACAGCTATGGACACAGAGTACTGTCGAAAAGTGCGTGCTGTCACACAACGCCACGTAGTGGGCGGATGGTGCGTGACACGATAACATTTGCACTTCACACGATCGACATACTGTCACACAACTCAAGCAGCTCTTTCAGCCATCACATACACTGGTCCTCAGCACAGCTCATGTTGTAGGTGTCGGATTAAGAAACCTCTTTGAGAATATGGTCCATATTGGATGCTGCAACTAGCAAGTGCGGCAAGATCTCAGTAGGTGGCGGGGTGCACACCTGCTTCCTTGTGCGGCCTGTTGGTATAGGGGTATTATTCCTGCTTTGGGTGCAGGAGGTCCTGGGTTGAAATCGCGCACAGGCCCTACTTTTCACTTTCGCGACAACCAAGCAATACGATAAACCAGCGAGTCTCTGAAAGTAAGCCATGCAACAGGGCAAACTGCGTGTCGGGCCACCGGCCAATGATATTAGCAAGTGCGTCTTGTGAAAAGCAATCTACGAAGAAGGATTAAGCCGTCTTCGATTACTTATATCTATACCTAAAGACTGACACGTACAACGATTCGATTCGGCTCCCAGGAACTAGTACATCGCATGCACGTTTGTTAAATGCACGCGCATGCAGCACCCAAGACGGAGAGATGCCCGGGCAAGCAGCTGAGGTCGTCTTCTCTCAGTTGAACCCCTTACGTGCCGTTATTAATCCTAGTAGCAAAAGCATAAGCATTTGGAGTGTTCCCCATTCACGTGTGGACTGCTATTACCAATTTGAATTACATGATCCTAACTAACATTCTGGTTATACAATTCCAACTACCAGCTCGTACACATTTCTAGAAACGATCGCAAAACACAGAGTCAGTTTCCACCGAGACTTGAACTCATATCGCTGGATTCAAAGTCCAGAGTGCTAACCACTACACCATGGAACCGGGTGGCTCTAGCGGACTTAAATTGAGCAGCATCTTGACATTAAACCGATAAGCTGCGATTTATTACATGTAGCGTCCTCAGGAAGTGTTTGCGTGGCTAATGAAGCAACCAAGTAGGCTGAAAGTGGAGGGAGCAACTTGGAATGTAGCGAGAATTCGTGCCAGTATTCGTACATGGAGTGATGTCTAAGGATCAGGTAATCAAAATCGCGGAATAGCCGCTTTCGTATGGTGGATGCTTTGTGCTGGAAGCAGCCTAGCTATGAAAACAGCTATGGACACAGAGTACTGTCGAAAAGTGCGTGCTGTCACACAACGCTACGTAGTGGGCGGATGGTGCGCGACACGATAACATTTGCACTTCACATGATCGACATACTGTTACACAACTCAAGCAGTTCTTTCAGCCTTCACATACACTGGTCCTCAGCACAGCTCATGTTGTAGGAGTCGGATTAAGAAACCTCTTTGAGAATATGGTCCAGATTGGATGCTGCAACTAGCAAGTGCGGCAAGATCTCATTAGGTGGCGGGGTGCACACATGCTTCCTTGTGCGGCCTGTTGGTCTAGGGGTATGATTCCTGCTTTGGGTGCAGGAGGTCCCGGTTTCAAATCCCGCACAGGCCCTACTTTTCACTTTCGCGACAGCCAAGGACTACGATAAACTAGCGAGTCTCTGAAAGTAAGCCATGCAACAGGGCAAACTGTGTGTCGGGCCACCGGCCAATGATATTGGCATGTGCGTCTTGTGAAAAGCAATCTACGAAGCAGGATTAAGCCGTCTTCGATTACTTATATCTATACCTAAAGACTGACACGTACAACGATTCGATTCGTTTCCCAGGAACTAGTACATCGCATGAACGTTTGTTAAATGCACGCGCATGCAGCACCCAAGACGGAGAGATGCTGGGGCCAGGAGCTGAGGTCGTCTTCTCGCAGTTGAACCCCTTACGTACCGTTATTAATCCTAGTAGCAAAAGCATAAGCATTTGGAGTGTTCCCCATTCACGTGTGGACTGCTATTAACAATTTGCATTACATGATCCTAGCTAAAATTCTGGATATATAATTCCAACTACCAGCTCGTACCCATTTCTAGAAACGATCGCTAAACAGAGTCAGGTTCCACCGACACTCGAACTCAGATCGCTGGATTCAAAGTCCAGAGTGCTAACCATTACACCATGGAACCGGGTGCCTCTAGCAGACTTAAATTGAGCAGCATCTTGACATTAAACCGATAAGCTGCGATTTATTGCATGTAGCGTCCTCAGGAAGTGTTTGCGTGGCTAATGAAGCAACCAAGTAGGCTGAAAGTGGAGGGAGCAACTTGGAATGTAGCGAGAATTTGTGCCAGTATTCGTACATGAAATGATGTCTAAGGGTCAGGTAATCAAAATCGCGGAACAGCCACTTTCGTATGGTGGATGCCTTGTGCTGGAAGCAGCCTAGCTATGAAAACAGCTATGGACACAGAGTACTGTCGAAAAGTGCGTGCTGTCACACAACGCTACGTAGTGGGCGAATGGTGCGTGACACGATAACATTTGCACTTCACATGATCGACATACTGTTACACAACTCAAGCAGTTCTTTCAGCCTTCACATACACTGGTCCTTAGCACAGCTCATGTTGTAGGAGTCGGATTAAGAAACCTCTTTGAGAATATGGTAAAGATTGGATGCTGCAACTAGCAAGTGCGGCAAGATCTCATTAGGTGGCGGGGTGCACACATGCTTCCTTGTGCGGCCTGTTGGTCTAGAGGTATGATTCCTGCTTTGGGTGCAGGAGGTACCGGGTTCAAATCCCACACAGGCCCTACTTTTCACTTACGCGACAACCAAGCAATACGATAAACTAGCGAGTCTCTGAAAGTAAGCCATGCAACAGGGCAAACTGCGTGTCGGGCCACCGGCCACTGATATTGGCAAGTGCGTCTTGTGGAAAGCAATCTACGAAGCAGGATTACGCCGTCTTCGATTACTTATATCTATACCTAAAGACTGACACGTACAACGATTCGATTCGTTTCCCAGGAACTAGTACATCGCATGCACGTTTGTTAAATGCACGCGCATGCAGCACCCAAGACGGAGAGATGCTGGGGCCAGCAGCTGAGGTCGTCTTCTCGCAGTTGAACCCCTTACGTACCGTTATTAATCCTAGTAGCAAAAGCATAAGCATTTGGAGTGTTCCCCATTCACGTGTGGACTGCTATTAACATTTTGCATTACATGATCCTAGCTAAAATTCTGGATATACAATTCCAACACCCAGCTCGTACACATTTCTAGAAACGATCGCAAAACAGAGTCAGGTTCCACCGAGACTCGAACTCAGATCGCTGGATTCAAAGTCCAGAGTGCTAACCATTACACCATGGAACCGGGTGCCTCTAGCAGACTTAAATTGAGCAGCAACTTGACATTAAACCGATAAGCTGCGATTTATTGCATGTAGCGTCCTCAGGAAGTGTTTGCGTGGCTAATGAAGCAACCAAGTAGGCTGAAAGTGGAGGGAGCAACATGGATTGTAGCGAGAAATCGTGCCAGTATTCGTACATGAAATGATGTCTAAGGGTCAGGTAATCAAAATCGCGGAACAGCCACTTTCGTATGGTGGATGCCTTGTGCTGCAAGCAGCCTAGCTATTAAAACAGCTATGGACACAGAGTACTGTCGAAAAGTGCGTGCTGTCACACAACGCCACGTAGTGGGCGGATGGTGCGTGACACGATAACATTTGCACTTCACACGATCGACATACTGTCACACAACTCAAGCAGCTCTTTCAGCCTTCACATACACTGGTCCTCAGCACAGCTCATGTTGTAGGTGTCGGATTAAGAAACCTCTTTGAGAATATGGTCCATACTGGATGCTGCAACTAGCAAGTGCGGCAAGATCTCAGTAGGTGGCGGGGTGCACACCTGCTACCTTGTGCGGCCTGTTGGTCTAGGGGTATTATTCCTGCTTTGGGTGCAGGAGGTCCCTGGTTCAAATCCCGCACAGGCCCTACTTTTCACTTTCGCGACAACCAAGCAATACGATAAACCAGCGAGTCTCTGAAAGTAAGCCATACAACAGGGCAAACTGCGCGTCGGGCCACCGGCCAATGATATTGGCAAGTGCGTCTTGTGAAAAGCAATCTACGAAGCAGGATTAAGCCGTCTTCGATTACTTATATCTATACCTAAATACTGACACGTACAACGATTCGATTCGTTTCCCAGGAACTAGTACATCGCATGAACGTTTGTTAAATGCACGCGCATGCAGCACCCAAGACGGAGAGATGCTGGGGCAAGCAGCTGATGTCGTCTTCTCGCAATTGAACATCTTACGTGCCGTTATTAATCCTAGTAGCAAAAGCATAAGCATTTGGAGCGTTCCCCATTCACGTGTGGACTGCTATTAACAATTTGCATTACATGATCCTAGCTAAAATTCTGGATATACAATTCCAACTACCAACTAGTACACATTTCTAGAAACGATCGCAAAAGACAGAGTCAGGTTCCACCGAGACTCGAACTCGGATCGCTGGATACAAAGTCCAGAGTGCTAACCATTACACCATGGAACCGGGTGCCTCTAGCAGACTTAAATTGAGCAGCATCTTGACATTAAACCGATAAGCTGCGATTTATTGCATGTAGCGTTCTCAGGAAGTGTTTGCGTGGCTAATGAAGCAACCAAGTAGGCTGAAAGTGGAGGGAGCAATTTGGAATGTAGCGAGAATTCGTGCCAGTATTCGTACATGAAATGATGTCTAAGGGTCAGGTAATCAAAATCGCGGAACAGCCACTTTCGTATGGTGGATGCCTTGTGCTGGAAGCAGCCTAACAATGAAAACAGCTATGGACACAGAGTACTGTCGAAAAGTGCGTGCTGTCACACAACGTCACGTATTGGGCGGATGGTGCGTGACACGATAACATTTGCACTTCACACGATCGACATATTGTCACACAACTCAAGCAGCTCTTTCAGCCATCACATACACTGGTCCTCAGCACAGCTCATGTTGTAGGTGTCGGATTAAGAAACCTCTTTGAGAATATGGTCCATATTGGATGCTGCAACTAGCAAGTGCGGCAAGATCTCAGTAGGTGGCGGGGTGCACACCTGCTTCCTTGTGCGGCCTGTTGGTATAGGGGTATTATTCCTGCTTTGGGTGCAGGAGGTCCTGGGTTCAAATCGCGCACAGGCCCTACTTTTCACTTTCGCGACAACCAAGCAATACGATAAACCAGCGAGTCTCTGAAAGTAAGCCATGCAACAGGGCAAACTGCGTGTCGGGCCACCGGCCAATGATATTGGCAAGTGCGTCTTGTGAAAAGCAATCTACGAAGCAGGATTAAGCCGTCTTCGATTACTTATATCTATACCTAAAGACTGACACGTACAACGATTCGATTCGTTTCCCAGGAACTAGTACATCGCATGCACGTTTGTTAAATGCACGCGCATGCAGCACCCAAGACGGAGAGATGCCCGGGCAAGCAGCTGAGGTCGTCTTCTCTCAGTTGAACCCCTTACGTGCCGTTATTAATCCTAGTAGCAAAAGCATAAGCATTTGGAGTGTTCCCCATTCACGTGTGGACTGCTATTACCAATTTGAATTACATGATCCTAGCTAAAATTCTGGATATACAATTCCAACTACCAGCTCGTACACATTTCCAGATACGATCGAAAAACAGAGTCACGTTCCACCGAGACTTGAACTCATATCGCTGGATTCAAAGTCCAGAGTGCTAACCACTACACCATGGAACCGGGTGGCTCTAGCGGACTTAAATTGAGCAGCATCTTGACATTAAACCGATAAGCTGCGATTTATTACATGTAGCGTCCTCAGGAAGTGTTTGCGTGGCTAATGAAGCAACCAAGTAGGCTGAAAGTGGAGGGAGCAACTTGGAATGTAGCGAGAATTCTTGCCAGTTTTCGTACATGGAGTGATGTCTAAGGATCAGGTAATCAAAATCGCGGAACAGCCGCTTTCGTATGGTGGATGCTTTGTGCTGGAAGCAGCCTAGCTATGAAAACAGCTATGGACACAGAGTACTGTCGAAAAGTGCGTGCTGTCACACAACGCTACGTAGTGGGCGGATGGTGCGTGACACGATAACATTTACACTTCACATGATCGACATACTGTTACACAACTCAAGCAGTTCTTTCAGCCTTCACATACACTGGTCCTCAGCACAGCTCATGTTGTAGGAGTCGGATTAAGAAACCTCTTTGAGAATATGGTCCAGATTGGATGCTGCAACTAGCAAGTGCGGTAAGATCTGATTAGGTGGCGGGGTGCACACATGCTTCCTTGTGCGGCCTGTTGGTCTAGGGGTATGATTCCTGCTTTGGGTGCAGGAGGTCCCGGTTTCAAATCCCGGACAGGCACTACTTTTCACTTTCGCGGCAGCCAAGGACTACGATAAACTAGCGAGTCTCTGAAAGTAAGCCATGCAACAGGGCAAACTGTGTGTCGGGCCACCGGCCAATGATATTGGCATGTGCGTCTTGTGAAAAGCAATCTACGAAGCAGGATTAAGCCGTCTTCGATTACTTATACCTATACCTAAATACTGACACGTACAACGATTCGATTCGTTTCCCAGGAACTAGTACATCGCATGAACGTTTGTTAAATGCACGCGCATGCAGCACCCAAGACGGAGAGATGCTGGGGCAAGCAGCTGAGGTCGTCTTCTCGCAGTTGAACCCCTTACGTGCCGTTATTAATCCTAGTAGCGAAAGCATAAGCATTTGGAGCGTTCCCCTTTCACGTGTGGACTGCTAATAACAATTTGCATTACATGATCCTAGCTAAAATTCTGGATATACAATTCCAACTACCAGCTCGTACACATTTCTAGAAACGATCGCAAAACACAGAGTCAGTTTCCACCGAGACTTGAACTCGGATCGCTGGATTCAAAGTCCAGAGTGCTAACCATTACACCATGGAACCGGGTGGCTCTAGCGGACTTAAATTGAGCAGCAACTTGACATTAAACCGATAATCTGCGATTTATTGCATGTAGCGTCCTCAGGAAGTGTTTGCGTGGCTAATGAAGCAACCAAGTAGGCTGAAAGTGGAGGGAGCAACTTGGAATGTAGCGAGAATTCGTGCCAGTATTCGTACATGAAATGATGTCTAAGGGTCAGGTAATCAAAATCGCGGAACAGCCACTTTCGTATGGTGGATGCCTTGTGCTGGAAGCAGCCTAACAATGAAAACAGCTATGGACACAGAGTACTGTCGAAAAGTGCGTGCTGTCACACAACGCTACGTTGTGGGCGAATGGTGCGTGACACGATAACATTTGCACTTCACATGATCGACATACTGTTACACAACTCAAGCAGTTCTTTCAGCCTTCACATACACTGGTCCTTAGCACAGCTCATGTTGTAGGAGTCGGATTAAGAAACCTCTTTGAGAATATGGTAAAGATTGGATGCTGCAACTAGCAAGTGCGGCAAGATCTCATTAATTGGCGGGGTGCACACATGCTTCCTTGTGCGGCCTGTTGGTCTAGAGGTATGATTCCTGTTTTGGGTGCAGGAGGTACCGGGTTCAAATCCCGCACAGGCCCTACTTTTCACTTTCGCGACAACCAAGCAATACGATAAACTAGCGAGTCTCTGAAAGTAAGCCATGCAACAGGGCAAACTGAGTGTCGGGCCACCGGCCACTGATATTGGCAAGTGCGTCTTGTGGAAAGCAATCTACGAAGCAGGATTACGCCTTCTTCGATTACTTATATCTATACCTAAAGACTGACACGTACAACGATTCGATTCGTTTCCCAGGAACTAGTACATCGCATGCACGTTTGTTAAATGCACGCGCATGCAGCACCCAAGACGGAGAGATGCTGGGGCCAGCAGCTGAGGTCGTCTTCTCGCAGTTGAACCCCTTACGTACAGTTATTAATCCTAGTAGCAAAAGCATAAGCATTTGGAGCGTTCCCCATTCACGTGTGGACTTCTATTAACAATTTGCATTACATGATCCTAGCTAAAATTCTGGATATACAATTCCAACACCCAGCTCGTACACATTTCTAGAAACGATCCCAAAACACAGAGTCAGTTTCCACCGAGACTTGAACTCGGATCGCTGGATTCAAAGTCCAGAGTGCTAACCATTACACCATGGAACCGGGTGGCTCTAGCGGACTTAAATTGGGCAGCATCTTGACATTAAACCGATAAGCTGCGATTTATTACATGTAGCGTCCTCAGGAAGTGTTTGCGTGGCTAATGAAGCAACCAAGTAGGCTGAAAGTGGAGGGAGCAACTTGGAATGTAGCGAGAATTCTTGCCAGTATTCGTACATGAAATGATGTCTAAGGGTCAGGTAATCAAAATCGCGGAACAGCCGCTTTCGTATGGTGGATGCTTTGTGCTGGAAGCAGCCTAGCTATGAAAACAGCTATGGACACAGAGTACTGTCGAAAAGAGCGTGCTGTCACACAACGCTACGTAGTGGGCGGATGGTGCGTGACACGATAACATTTGCACTTCACATGATCGACATACTGTTACACAACTCAAGCTGTTCTTTCAGCCTTCACATACACTGGTCCTCAGCACAGCTCATGTTGTAGGAGTCGGATTAAGAAACCTCTTTGAGAATATGGTCCAGATTGGATGCTGCAACTAGCAAGTGCGGCAAGATCTCAGTAGGTGGCGGGGTGCACATCTGCTTCCTTGTGCGGCCTGTTGTTATAGGGGTATTATTCCTGCTTTGGGTGCAGGTAGTCCCTAGTTCAAATCCCGGACAGGCCCTACTTTTCACTTTCGCGACAACCAAGCAATACGATAAACTAGCGAGTCTCTGAAAGTAAGCCATGCAACAGGGCAAACTGCGTGTCGGGCCACCGGCCACTGATATTGGCAAGTGCGTCTTGTGGAAAGCAATCTACGAAGCAGGATTACGCCGTCTTCGATTACTTATATCTATACCTAAAGACTGACACGTACAACGATTCGATTCGTTTCCCAGGAACTAGTACATCGCATGCACGTTTGTTAAATGCACGCGCATGCAGCACCCAAGACGGAGAGATGCTGGGGCCAGCAGCTGAGGTCGTCTTCTCGCAGTTGAACCCCTTACGTACAGTTATTAATCCTAGTAGCAAAAGCATAAGCATTTGGAGCGTTCCCCATTCACGTGTGGACTTCTATTAACAATTTGCATTACATGATCCTAGCTAAAATTCTGGATATACAATTCCAACACCCAGCTCGTACACATTTCTAGAAACGATCCCAAAACACAGAGTCAGTTTCCACCGAGACTTGAACTCGGATCGCTGGATTCAAAGTCCAGAGTGCTAACCATTACACCATGGAACCGGGTGGCTCTAGCGGACTTAAATTGGGCAGCATCTTGACATTAAACCGATAAGCTGCGATTTATTACATGTAGCGTCCTCAGGAAGTGTTTGCGTGGCTAATGAAGCAACCAAGTAGGCTGAAAGTGGAGGGAGCAACTTGGAATGTAGCGAGAATTCTTGCCAGTATTCGTACATGAAATGATGTTTAAGGGTCAGGTAATCAAAATCGCGGAACAGCCGCTTTCGTATGGTGGATGCTTTGTGCTGGAAGCAGCCTAGCTATGAAAACAGCTATGGACACAGAGTACTGTCGAAAAGTGCGTGCTGTGACACAACGCTACGTAGTGGGCGGATGGTGCGTGACACGATAACATTTGCACTTCACATGATCGACATACTGTTACACAACTCAAGCTGTTCTTTCAGCCTTCACATACACTGGTCCTCAGCACAGCTCATGTTGTAGGAGTCGGATTAAGAAACCTCTTTGAGAATATGGTCCAGATTGGATGCTGCAACTAGCAAGTGCGGCAAGATCTCAGTAGGTGGCGGGGTGCACATCTGCTTCCTTGTGCGGCCTGTTGTTATAGGGGTATTATTCCTGCTTTGGGTGCAGGTAGTCCCTAGTTCAAATCCCGGACAGGCCCTACTTTTCACTTTCGCGACAACCAAGCAATACGATAAACTAGCGAGTCTCTGAAAGTAAGCCATGCAACAGGGCAAACTGCGTGTCGGGCCACCGGCCACTGATATTGGCAAGTGCGTCTTGTGGAAAGCAATCTACGAAGCAGGATTACGCCGTCTTCGATTACTTATATCTATACCTAAAGACTGACACGTACAACGATTCGATTCGTTTCCCAGGAACTAGTACATATCATGCACGTTTGTTAAATGCACGCGCATGCAGCACCCAAGACGGGGAGATGCTGGGGCCAGCAGCTGAGGTCGTCTTCTCGCAGTTGAACCCCTTACGTGCCGTTATTAATCCTAGTAGCAAAAGCATAAGCATTTGGAGCGTTCCCCATTCACGTGTGGACTGCTATTAACAATTTGCATTACATGATCCTAGCTGAAATTCTGGATATACAATTCCAACTCCCAGCTCGTACACATTTCTAGAAACGATCGCAAAACAGAGTCAGGTTCCACCGAGACTCGAACTCGAATCGCTGGATTCAAAGTCCAGAGTGCTAAACATTACACCATGGAACCGGGTGCCTCTAGCAGACTTAAATTGAGCAGCATCTTGACATTAAACCGATAAGCTGCGATTTATTACATGTAGCGTCCTCAGGAAGTGTTTGCGTGGCTAATGAAGCAACCAAGTCGGCTGAAAGTGGAGGGAGCAACTTGGATTGTAGCGAGAATTCCTGCCAGTATTCGTACATGAAATGATGTCTAAGGGTCAGGTAATCAAAATCGCGGAACAGCCACATTCGTATGGTGGATGCCTTGTGCTGGAAGCAGCCTAGCTATGAAAACAGCTATGGACACAGAGTACTGTCGAAAAGTGCGTGCTGTCACACAACGCTACGTAGTGGGCGGATGGTGCGTGACACGATAACATTTGCACTTCACATGATCGACATACTGTTACACAACTCAAGCAGTTCTTTCAGCCTTCACATACACTGGTCCTCAGCACAGCTCATGTTGTAGGAGTCGGATTAAGAAACCTCTTTGAGAATATGGTCCAGATTGGATGCTGCAACTAGCAAGTGCGGCAAGATCTCAGTAGGTGGCGGGGTGCACATCTGCTTCCTTGTGCGGCCTGTTGTTATAGGGGTATTATTCCTGCTTTGGGTGCAGGTAGTCCCTAGTTCAAATCCCGGACAGGCCCTACTTTTCACTTTCGTGACAACCAAGCAATACGATAAACTAGCGAGTCTCTGAAAGTAAGCCATGCAACAGGGCAAACTGTGTGTCGGGCCACCGGCCAATAATATTGGCATGTGCGTCTTGTGAAAAGCAATCTACGAAGCAGGATTAAGCCGTCTTCGATTACTTATACCTATACCTAAATACTGACACGTACAACGATTCGATTCGTTTCCCAGGAACTAGTACATCGCATGAACGTTTGTTAAATGCAAGCGCATGCAGCACCCAAGACGGAGAGATGCTGGGGCAAGCACCTGAGGTCGTCTTCTCGCAGTTGAACCCCTTACGTGCCGTTATTAATCCTAGTAGCAAAAGCATAAGCATTTGGAGCGTTCCCCATTCACGTGTGGACTGCTATTAACAATTTGCATTACATGATCCTAGCTGAAATTCTGGATATACAATTCCAACTACCAACTAGTACACATTTCTAGAAACGATCGCAAAACACAGAGTCAGGTTCCACCGAGACTCGAACTCGGATCGCTGGATTCAAAGTCCAGAGTGCTAACCATTACACCATGGAACCGGGTGCCTCTAGCGGACTTAAATTGAGCAGCATCTTGACATTAAACCGATAAGCTGCGATTTATTGCATGTAGCGTCCTCAGGAAGTGTTTGCGTGGCTAATGAAGCAACCAAGTAGGCTGAAAGTGGAGGGAGCAACTTGGAATGTAGCGAGAATTCGTGCCAGTATTCGTACATGAAATGATGTCTAAGGGTCAGGTAATCAAAATCGCGGAACAGCCACTTTCGTATGGTGGATGCCTTGTGCTAGAAGCAGCCTAACAATGAAAACAGCTATGGACACAGAGTACTGTCGAAAAGTGCGTGCTGTCACACAACGTCACGTAGTGGGCGGATGGTGCGTGACACGATAACATTTGCACTTCACACGATCGACATATTGTCACACAACTCAAGCAGCTCTTTCAGCCATCACATACACTGGTCCTCAGCACAGCTCATGTTGTAGGTGTCGGATTAAGAAACCTCTTTGAGAATATGGTTCATATTGGATGCTGCAACTAGCAAGTGCGGCAAGATCTCAGTAGGTGGCGGGGTGCACACCTGCTTCCTTGTGCGGCCTGTTGGTATAGGGGTATTATTCCTGCTTTGGGTGCAGGAGGTCCTGGGTTCAAATCGCGCACAGGCCCTACTTTTCACTTTCGCGACAACCAAGCAATACGATAAACCAGCGAGTCTCTGAAAGTAAGCCATGCAACAGGGCAAACTGCGCGTCGGGCCACCGGCCAATGATATTGGCAAGTGCGTCTTGTGAAAAGCAATCTACGAAGCAGGATTAAGCCGTCTTCGATTACTTATATCTATACCTAAAGACTGACACGTACAACTATTCGATTCGTTTCCCAGGAACTAGTACATCGCATGCACGTTTGTTAAATGCACGCGCATGCAGCACCCAAGACGGAGAGATGCCCGGGCAAGCAGCTGAGGTCGTCTTCTCTCAGTTGAACCCCTTACGTGCCGTTATTAATCCTAGTAGCAAAAGCATAAGCATTTGGAGTGTTCCCCATTCACGTGTGGACTGCTATTACCAATTTGAATTACATGATCCTAACTAACATTCTGGTTATACAATTCCAACTACCAGCTCGTACACATTTCTAGAAACGATCGCAAAACACAGAGTCAGTTTCCACCGAGACTTGAACTCATATCGCTGGATTCAAAGTCCAGAGTGCTAACCACTACACCATTTTTTTTTTTTTTATCAGGACAGGGAAGGAAAAACTACAAAAAAATGTCTATTTGCCACCGCCACTTGTATTCTAACAAAAAAAATAAAATTAAATGCACCTCTTCAGGCGTTGGCACCTATCTACACCTATTCCAAAACAACTAACCCATTACTGCAAAGGTGTAGGAAAGGAAGAAAGTAGGGGGGAAGAAACATAGAGAGTAGCGATAAAAAAATGAGATTTGTTGTGAACAGGAACTTTTTTTTTAGTTTATTGTATTGCATTTTTGTTTTCTTTATTTTTCTTTTTTTCTTTTTTTTTGTATGTTTTTATTTATTCATTTTTTTTTTATTATTATGGCAGTCGTTGCACCAGAATTCTAGGAGTCGCTTGCGCCGTCTGATTGGCGGAACATCCAAACGTGTCTTCTCGAAATTTTAGTGGGGATTCCGTGTGTAGTACGCTCAGAACATCATATCGGCAAAAAAGCATCAGCATCTCATGGCTTGGACGTTCCAGCTGGAAGGCGGGTCATGAAAGGCGCTCCGTAGAAAATTGGAAAAGAACTGCTTGTATCTGGGGTTGCGAACAAGTGCACAATGTCGATCGTTAAGGTACGTCCAATAACCTAGTTCTGATTTCTCATCGGGCCCAAAAAGGTAGCGGACTGTATGACCGCGTATCCAATTCACGGCATTAGTTTTTGTTGTGGGGTAATGAATCACATCCGGGAATAGAAGCGTCAGGAAAATAATCTGGGCAGGCGGCTGTCGGGTGAGGAAAGCCAGGATACGCTGCGCGAGCCTCCAGACGTCAGCAGACGGACCACATGAGAACCGATGAGCGTCCGTGTCCTCTACACCACAGTGAACACAGAGTGGTGTGTCGGCAAGGCGGATGCGGTGCAAACGAGACTGGTTGACCTGTTTGCCATTGACGGTGATGTACCAGGTGGACTGAACGCTGGTGTCGAGGTAACCAGCATGCACTGCTTTCCACACACGGCGCCATATGATCTGGGGAAACTTGTGTTCAATGGGGTTGGGGGTTTGACACATTTGTAAGGTGTCGTACACAGTCTTTGTCTGGAGTATACGGAGAAGGGGTAAGGAGTGCAGAATGTAACTGATTTCAAAGAAGAAGTACCGAAAGTGATAAAAGGGGGGTGGAATGTCGGATAACATGACCGGGGCTGACATGGAGACTGGTGCGTATTCACGCAAAAGTAGTCCGGTCAGGCTCGTCGGGCAGCGACGCCAGACTTTCAGTTGGGAGCTAACAAAAAGTGCGGTAACTCTGTCTGGCACATGGAATAAGCCCACTCCACCACGCTCCCGCGGGAGGGCAAGGGAGGAATATTGAACTTTAAATAACATCCCGGCACAGACAAAAGATCCCATCGCCATCAACATACGACGTGCGAGGGTAATCGGAACCGGGAACACTTGTGCTACATGGGGGATGCGTGAGGCGTGATAAACATTCACGTATTGCGCGCGCTGTATAATGTCGAGGGATCGAAGCCGGTGGTCCACAAGGCCAGCCCTGATCGTTTGTAGGAGACGTCGACCGTTGGTTGCCGCTGAGCGACGGAGGTCATTCATAAAATCAATGCCCAAACAGCGGACACTGGTGGCCACACTTAGAGGAGCGACAGATCTTTCTGGTAGACCCTCACCAATGAGCAGAACCTTCGATTTGGAAATGTTAAGAGAACTGCCCGATGCCTCCCCATAAGTCGTCACCCAAGTCAGAGCAGCGCGAACATCGTCTTCATTGCGGAGGTAGAGGACTAGATCGTCAGCATAGGCTGTACAACAGAAGCGGTGCCCATGCAATGTCAGGCCCACCAGGCGTTGGCGAAGCCCCTGTAGGAGGGGCTCTAATGCCAAAGCATACAGTATCGTGGAAAGTGGGCATCCTTGTCGGACAGAGCGCTCGATCGCTAGAGGCGCGGTGAGGCGACCATTACAGAGTATTCTTGAAGTTGCGCCGCTCAAGAGCCGCATTACCACGGTGATTGTACGAACCGGAAAACCCATGTGTTGGAGGACCGATTTCAGAAAAGTATGGTCGACACGGTCGAAAGCTTGACGGAAGTCAAGCGATGCCAATGCGCCAGGTAAATGTCGCGAGCGCGCGAGCGCAATCATGTCCCTATAACGGCAAAGGGCCGTATGGATGTTGTTGTCACAGCCCAACGAAGTCTGATCAAGGGAGGTTACGGATCTTGCTGCCTTCTTGAGGCGTGAGGCCAACAAACGGGTGAAAATTTTCATGTCACTGTTGAGTAGAGTGATGGGCCGGTAATCACAGATCCGTGATCGCCCATGTGGCTTAGGGACCAGGATGATGACCCCATCAAGGAAGGTGGCTGGGATCATCGTTGTGGGTGACATCAATTCACGACAGATGGACGTCCAAGCAGGTAACAAAAGGTAGCTAAAATACTTGTAAAAGCCGAGGGGGAGGCCGTCAGGTCCAGGGGACTTGTTGGCAGCCCCCACCTTGATTGCATCTAGGACTTCATCAGAGGTCACTTGTTCCTGAAGTTCTTGAGCCACATCCTCTGGCATGGTGTTGACAGTCATTGCTGCCACCTCTTCAATTAAGGTCGGGGGATGAGGGACGGCAGCGAACAGTTGACGGAAATGAGAATAGAAAGCGTGACCAATGTCGCATTGCGTAGTGTGTCGTCGTCCTTCCGCATCTGTGAGATCGTGGATGAGGGTTCGACGACGACGTCGGCGTTCCCTGAGAAGGTGGTACATCGATGGCGTTTCATGAGGCATATGGTCACGGGTGCAGGATCTGACAAGAGTCCCTTCTAAGCGCCGTCGCGTGAGGGAAGTGATCTGCGCTTTAGCACGATGCACTATCATCTGACGATCAGGAGAGAAGGCCATCGAAGTGCAGTCACGAAGGACTGCATAATAAAAGTCCATGGTGCTCGCTTGCCAGGCTTTGAAGTCTTTGCCATATCCTATCAGCGCCCTGCGCAGAGCTGGTTTCGCGCATG
This sequence comes from Schistocerca gregaria, assembly GCF_023897955.1. Taxonomy (NCBI): domain Eukaryota; kingdom Metazoa; phylum Arthropoda; class Insecta; order Orthoptera; family Acrididae; genus Schistocerca; species Schistocerca gregaria. Next base: position 968,367,295 of record NC_064921.1, on the reverse strand, counting down.
ATACCCACCACGATAAGGTGGAGGCGTAGGCTGGGCGACGACGATGACAGAGGGCCCACGCATCCTCAACGATTCGTCGGCAGTCAGGGACAGTCAGGTGGGAAACGTTGAATTTCCACAAGCCGCGGCTGTGCCACACTTGTTGGCGGGCGAGGACGACATCGCAGATGTAGGCGTCATGGTCAGAGAAAGCCAGAGGCCATACTTCGGCATGTCGAATGTCGGCAGCAAGGGAACGTGTGAGGTATATACGATCGAGACGACTAGATGAATGCGCCGTATAATATGTGAAACCTGCACGGGTGCCATGCACCTTTGTCCATGTGTCAACAAGCTGGAGTCTGTCGATGATGACGGAGAGGGCCGCACAAGGGGAATGATGCGGTAATTGATCTTCAGGCCTTTGCGTGGAGTTGAAATCGCCACCGAGGACCATATCATCTAGGGGACCCTCAAACAGCGGCGTTACCTCGTCAGCAAAGAAAGTGTGTCGATCACGACGTCGACTGGAGCCGGACGGCGCATATACATTGAGGATACGGACGCCGAACAGCGTGAGAGCCATACCCCTAGCATTAGCAAGGTACACTACATCTTCAGCAGGGAGTCCAGAACGGAGGAGGATGGCAACTCCACTACCGTTGTCAGAAGCATGGGAGATGTGTGCCACGTAGCCAGTGGGGGCATGGAAATCGGCGACAAACACTTCTTGGAGGAGGGCAATGTCGACATCAGCAGCATAAATGGTCTCACGGAACATTGCCAGTTTATGGGGGGCCCGAATGGTGGCCAGATTCATCGTCGCTATGCGGTAATGTTGGGGGCGTGCTCCCACCATTGGCACAGATGTTCCGGCAGAGATGTCTGGCTGGCGTGTAACATCTGACGTAGTCACCGTTGTTGTAATCACTGGCTGGAAGGTGGGTCAGGCACCTCCATGGGGCACTGCCTGATGGGAGGACCACCATCTCAAAACTGCTCCTTCGTCGATATCATCAGCCCAGGAGACTGGAACAGACGGTGAGCGACTGTCACACTCCTCGAGGGCGAGTTGTAGCGACGCTGCTGTAGTGGGGTCCAGGGAGGCACCCTCCTTGGAATCCGTCATATTCGTGTGAGATCGTTCTTCAGATGGGACATCAGGAGCAGCCTCTCCTGTCGTCAGAACGCTCGAAGGGAGATCACTGTCGTGTATCAGCTCCACTGCCTGTGATGCCACATGAAGAAGTGTGTCGTCAGATGGCGTTTGACTCCTCTTCTTCCGTTTTCTGGGCGACCGTTGCTTTCGGAGGTGCTGTTCTGAATCAGAATGTGGATGTTCGATGTCCGAGGTCGCGCCAGTCTGAAGAAAGGCAGAGGTAGGCACCGCATTCGCGTCGATGTCCATCGAGCTCTGGAGAGTTGGTGGTGTCGTAGCCGTCAGAGGAGATGGTGCCGGTGAGGCCATGGCAGCACCGTCATTTCCAGTGGGGAGTGCCGGGTGGAGAAGAGGTGCTTCCTGAAGTGACGCATCGGGGCTGCGTACGGCTGTGGCGTAGCTATCTGGTAAAAAAGCGGCCGTCACTTTGGGAGCTGAGTCACTGGTCGGGACCTGGAGCAAACGTCGGCGGAGACATTCTGACCGAACATGGCCCTCCTGTCCGCAACCGGCACACGTCCGCGGCTGGCCATCATACATAACGATGGCTCGCACGCCACCTATCAGCAGATAGGATGGTACATGTTTGGAGAGTTCGATTTTGATTTGGCGGACACCATTCAACACGTTGTATGTCGTGAATGTCTGCCATTTCTCCGCGATGTGCCCCACAACATTGCCATAGGGTCGGAAAGCTTCGACGACCACATCTTGCGGCACTTCGAAAGGGAGCTCAAAAACCCGGATTGTTCGAAGTCCGAAACCAGCGTGATCGACCGTCACCTCTCCAATATGCCCGTCAGAATGTTTGAACTTGAGTCCGCGTGCGTGTTGTCGAACTACGTTAGCACACGCTTCCTCCGTCGTCATCTTAATATAGACGATGCTGCTAGTGATAGAGAAATGAATACCTATCACTTCCTGAGGGTCCAGACGTAGCTCTTCGCGAATGAATTGCTCAATTTCAAAAGCGCGTGGTCTAGCATGTTCGGCTTGGAATGTTACTTTAACTGTCGCTCGGCGGTAACAGTGCGCCATGAGGTGCAATAGAAATGGACGCTACACAACACGAAATACCGCGACGCGGAAGTAAACAAACTACGTTGCGCTGTCCGGCGCGCGGAGCCGGTCCGCACGCGACCACGGCCGAAAGCCGACTCCACCATGGAACCGGGTGGCTCTAGCGGACTTAAATTGAGCAGCATCTTGACATTAAACCGATAAGCTGCGATTTATTACATGTAGCGTCCTCAGGAAGTGTTTGCGTGGCTAATGAAGCAACCAAGTAGGCTGAAAGTGGAGGGAGCAACTTGGAATGTAGCGAGAATTCTTGCCAGTTTTCGTACATGGAGTGATGTCTAAGGATCAGGTAATCAAAATCGCGGAACAGCCGCTTTCGTATGGTGGATGCTTTGTGCTGGAAGCAGCCTAGCTATGAAAACAGCTATGGACACAGAGTACTGTCGAAAAGTGCGTGCTGTCAAACAACGCTACGTAGTGGGCGGATGGTGCGTGACACGATAACATTTACACTTCACATGATCGACATACTGTTACACAACTCAAGCAGTTCTTTCAGCCTTCACATACACTGGTCCTCAGCACAGCTCATGTTGTAGGAGTCGGATTAAGAAACCTCTTTGAGAATATGGTCCAGATTGGATGCTGCAACTAGCAAGTGCGGTAAGATCTGATTAGGTGGCGGGGTGCACACATGCTTCCTTGTGCGGCCTGTTGGTCTAGGGGTATGATTCCTGCTTTGGGTGCAGGAGGTCCCGGTTTCAAATCCCGGACAGGCACTACTTTTCACTTTCGCGACAGCCAAGGACTACGATAAACTAGCGAGTCTCTGAAAGTAAGCCATGCAACAGGGCAAACTGTGTGTCGGGCCACCGGCCAATGATATTGGCATGTGCGTCTTGTGAAAAGCAATCTACGAAGCAGGATTAAGCCGTCTTCGATTACTTATACCTATACCTAAATACTGACACGTAAAACGATTCGATTCGTTTCCCAGGAACTAGTACATCGCATGAACGTTTGTTAAATGCACGCGCATGCAGCACCCAAGACGGAGAGATGCTGGGGCAAGCAGCTGAGGTCGTCTTCTCGCAGTTGAACCCCTTACGTGCCGTTATTAATCCTAGTAGCAAAAGCATAAGCATTTGGAGCGTTCCCCATTCACGTGTGGACTGCTAATAACAATTTGCATTACATGATCCTAGCTAAAATTCTGGATATACAATTCCAACTACCAGTTCGTACACATTTCTAGAAACGATCGCAAAACACAGAGTCAGTTTCCACCGACACTTGAACTCGGATCGCTGGATTCAAAGTCCAGAGTGCTAACCATTACACCATGGAACCGGGTGGCTCTAGCGGACTTAAATTGAGCAGCATCTTGACATTAAACCGATAAGCTGCGATTTATTGCATGTAGCGTCCTCAGGAAGTGTTTGCGTGGCTAATGAAGCAACCAAGTAGGCTGAAAATGGAGGGAGCAACTTGGAATGTAGCGAGAATTCGTGCCAGTATTCGTACATGAAATGATGTCTAAGGGTCAGGTAATCAAAATCGCGGAACAGCCACTTTCGTATGGTGGATGCCTTGTGCTGGAAGCAGCCTAACAATGAAAACAGCTATGGACACAGAGTACTGTCGAAAAGTGCGTGCTGTCACACAACGCTACGTAGTGGGCGAATGGTGCGTGACACGATAACATTTGCACTTCACATGATCGACATACTGTTACACAACTCAAGCAGTTCTTTCAGCCTTCACATACACTGGTCCTTAGCACAGCTCATGTTGTAGGAGTCGGATTAAGAAACCTCTTTGAGAATATGGTAAAGATTGGATGCTGCAACTAGCAAGTGCGGCAAGATCTCATTAGGTGGCGGGGAGCACACATGCTTCCTTGTGCGGCCTGTTGGTCTAGAGGTATGATTCCTGCTTTGGGTGCAGGAGGTACCGGGTTCAAATCCCGCACAGGCCCTACTTTTCACTTTCGCGACAACCAAGCAATACGATAAACTAGCGAGTCTCTGAAAGTAAGCCATGCAACAGGGCAAACTGAGTGTCGGGCCACCGGCCACTGATATTGGCAAGTGCGTCTTGTGGAAAGCAATCTACGAAGCAGGATTACGCCGTCTTCGATTACTTATATCTATACCTAAATACTGACACGTACAACGATTCGATTCGTTTCCCAGGAACTAGTACATCGCATGAACGTTTGTTAAATGCACGCGCATGCAGCACCCAAGACGGAGAGATGCCCGGGCAAGCAGCTAAGGTCGTCTTCTCGCAGTTGAACCCCTTACGTGCCGTTATTAATCCTAGTAGCAAAAGCATAAGCATTTGGAGTGTTCCCCATTCACGTGTGGACTGCTATTACCAATTTGCATTACATGATCCTAACTAACTTTCTGGTTATACAATTCCAACTACCAGCTCGTACACATTTCTAGAAACGATCGCAAAACACAGAGTCAGTTTCCACAGAGACTTGAACTCGGATCGCTGGATTCAAAGTCCAGAGTGCTAACCATTACACCATGGAACCGGGTGGCTCTAGCGGACTTAAATTGAGCAGCATCTTGACATTAATCCGATAATCTGCGATTTATTGCATGTAGCGTCCTCAGGAAGTGTTTGCGTGGCTAATGAAGCAACCAAGTAGGCTGAAAGTGGAGGGAGCAACTTGGAATGTAGCGAGAATTCGTGCCAGTATTCGTACATGAAATGATGTCTAAGGGTCAGGTAATCAAAATCGCGGAACAGCCACTTTCGTATGGTGGATGCCTTGTGCTGGAAGCAGCCTAACAATGAAAACAGCTATGGACACAGAGTACTGTCGAAAAGTGCGTGCTGTCACACAACGCTACGTAGTGGGAGAATGGTGCGTGACACGATAACATTTGCAATTCACATGATCGACATACTGTTACACAACTCAAGCAGTTCTTTCAGCCTTCACATACACTGGTCCTTAGCACAGCTCATGTTGTAGGAGTCGGATTAAGAAACCTCTTTGAGAATATGGTAAAGATTGGATGCTGCAACTAGCAAGTGCGGCAAGATCTCATTAGGTGGCGGGGTGCACACATGCTTCCTTGTGCGGCCTGTTGGTCTAGAGGTATGATTCCTGCTTTGCGTGCAGGAGGTACCGGGTTCAAATCCCGCACAGGCCCTACTTTTCACTTTCGCGACAAGCAAGCAATACGATATACTAGCGAGTCTCTGAAAGTAAGCTGTGCAACAGGGCAAACTGACTGTCGGGCCACCGGCCACTGATATTGGCAAGTGCGTCTTGTGGAAAGCAATCTACGAAGCAGGATTACGCCTTCTTCGATTACTTATATCTATACCTAAAGACTGACACGTACAACGATTCGATTCGTTTCCCAGGAACTAGTACATCGCATGCACGTTTGTTAAATGCACGCGCATGCAGCACCCAAGACGGAGAGATGCTGGGGCCAGCAGCTGAGGTCGTCTTCTCGCAGTTGAACCCCTTACGTACCGTTATTAATCCTAGTAGCAAAAGCATAAGCATTTGGAGTGTTCCCCATTCACGTGTGGACTGCTAATAACAATTTGCATTACATGATCCTAGCTAAAATTCAGGATATACAATTCCAACACCCAGCTCGTACACATTTCTAGAAACGATCGCAAAACAGAGTCAGGTTCCACCGAGACTCGAACTCGGATCGCTGGATTCAAAGTCCAGAGTGCTAACCATTACACCATGGAACCGGGTGCCTCTAGCAGACTTAAATTGAGCAGCAACTTGACATTAAACCGATAAGCTGCGATTTATTGCATGTAGCGTCCTCAGGAAGTGTTTGCGTGGCTAATGAAGCAACCAAGTAGGCTGAAAGTGGAGGGAGCAACTTGGATTGTAGCGAGAATTCGTGCCAGTATTCGTACATGAAATGATGTCTAAGGGTCAGGTAATCAAAATCGCGGAACAGCCACTTTCGTATGGTGGATGCCTTGTGCTGGAAGCAGCCTAGCTATGAAAACAGCTATGGACACAGAGTACTGTCGAAAAGTGCGTGCTGTCACACAACGCCACGTAGTGGGCGGATGGTGCGTGACACGATAACATTTGCACTTCACACGATCGACATACTGTCACACAACTCAAGCAGCTCTTTCAGCCGTCACATACACTGGTCCTCAGCACAGCTCATGTTGTAGGAGTCGGATTAAGAAACCTCTTTGAGAATATGGTCCAGATTGGATGCTGCAACTAGCATGTGCGGCAAGATCTCAGTAGGTGGCGGGGTGCACATCTGCTTCCTTGTGCGGCCTGTTGTTATAGGGGTATTATTCCTGCTTTGGGTGCAGGTAGTCCCTAGTTCAAATCCCGGACAGGCCCTACTTTTCACTTTCGCGACAACCAAGCAATACGATAAACTAGCGAGTCTCTGAAAGTAAGCCATGCAACAGGGCAAACTGCGCGTCGGGCCACCGGCCAATGATATTGGCAAGTGCGTCTTGTGAAAAGCAATCTACGAAGCAGGATTAAGCCGTCTTCGATTACTTATATCTATACCTAAAGACTGACACGTACAACGATTCGATTCGTTTCCCAGGAACTAGTACATCGCATGCACGTTTGTTAAATGCACGCGCATGCAGCACCCAAGACGGAGAGATGCCCGGGCAAGCAGCTGAGGTCGTCTTCTCTCAGTTGAACCCCTTACGTGCCGTTATTAATCCTAGTAGCAAAAGCATAAGCATTTGGAGTGTTCCCCATTCACGTGTGGACTGCTATTACCAATTTGAATTACATGATCCTAACTAACATTCTGGTTATACAATTCCAACTACCAGCTCGTACACATTTCTAGAAACGATCGCAAAACACAGAGTCAGTTTCCACCGAGACTTGAACTCATATCGCTGGATTCAAAGTCCAGAGTGCTAACCACTACACCATGGAACCGGGTGGCTCTAGCGGACTTAAATTGAGCAGCATCTTGACATTAAACCGATAAGCTGCGATTTATTACATGTAGCGTCCTCAGGAAGTGTTTGCGTGGCTAATGAAGCAACCAAGTAGGCTGAAAGTGGAGGGAGCAACTTGGAATGTAGCGAGAATTCTTGCCAGTTTTCGTACATGGAGTGATGTCTAAGGATCAGGTAATCAAAATCGCGGAACAGCCGCTTTCGTATGGTGGATGCTTTGTGCTGGAAGCAGCCTAGCTATGAAAACAGCTATGGACACAGAGTACTGTCGAAAAGTGCGTGCTGTCACACAACGCTACGTAGTGGGCGGATGGTGTGTGACACGATAACATTTGCACTTCACATGATCGACATACTGTTACACAACTCAAGCAGTTCTTTCAGCCTTCACATACACTGGTCCTTAGCACAGCTCATGTTGTAGGAGTCGGATTAAGAAACCTCTTTGAGAATATGGTAAAGATTGGATGCTGCAACTAGCAAGTGCGGCAAGATCTCATTAGGTGGCGGGGAGCACACATGCTTCCTTGTGCGGCCTGTTGGTCTAGAGGTATGATTCCTGCTTTGGGTGCAGGAGGTACCGGGTTCAAATTACGCACAGGCCCTACTTTTCACTTTCGCGACAACCAAGCAATACGATAAACTAGCGAGTCTCTGAAAGTAAGCCATGCAACAGGGCAAACTGCGTGTCGGGCCACCGGCCACTGATATTGGCAAGTGCGTCTTGTGGAAAGCAATCTACGAAGCAGGATTACGCCGTCTTCGATTACTTATATCTATACCTAAATACTGACACGTACAACGATTCGATTCGTTTCCCAGGAACTAGTACATCGCATGAACGTTTGTTAAATGCACGCGCATGCAGCACCCAAGACGGAGAGATGCCCGGGCAAGCAGCTAAGGTGGTCTTCTCGCAGTTGAACCCCTTACGTGCCGTTATTAATCCTAGTAGCAAAAGCATAAGCATTTGGAGTGTTCCCCATTCACGTGTGGACTGCTATTACCAATTTGCATTACATGATCCTAACTAACTTTCTGGTTATACAATTCCAACTACCAGCTCGTACACATTTCTAGAAACGATCGCAAAACACAGAGTCAGTTTCCACCGACACTTGAACTCGGATCGCTGGATTCAAAGTCCAGAGTGCTAACCATTACACCATGGAACCGGGAGGCTCTAGCGGACTTAAATTGAGCAGCATCTTGACATTAAACCGATAATCTGCGATTTATTGCATGTAGCGTCCTCAGGAAGTGTTTGCGTGGCTAATGAAGCAACCAAGTAGGCTGAAAGTGGAGGGAGCAACTTGGAATGTAGCGAGAATTCGTGCCAGTATTCGTACATGAAATGATGTCTAAGGGTCAGGTAATCAAAATCGCGGAACAGCCACTTTCGTATGGTGGATGCCTTGTGCTGGAAGCAGCCTAACAATGAAAACAGCTATGGACACAGAGTACTGTCGAAAAGTGCGTGCTGTCACACAACGCTACGTAGTGGGAGAATGGTGCGTGACACGATAACATTTGCACTTCACATGATCGACATACTGTTACACAACTCAAGCAGTTCTTTCAGCCTTCACATACACTGGTCCTTAGCACAGCTCATGTTGTAGGAGTCGGATTAAGAAACCTCTTTGAGAATATGGTAAAGATTGGATGCTGCAACTAGCAAGTGCGGCAAGATCTCATTAGGTGGCGGGGTGCACACATGCTTCCTTGTGCGGCCTGTTGGTCTAGAGGTATGATTCCTGCTTTGGGTGCAGGAGGTACCGGGTTCAAATCCCGCACAGGCCCTACTTTTCACTTTCGCAACAAACAAGCAATACGATAAACTAGCGAGTCTCTGAAAGTAAGCCATGCAACGGGGCAAACTGAGTGTCGGGCCACCGGCCACTGATATTGGCAAGTGCGTCTTGTGGAAAGCAATCTACGAAGCAGGATTACGCCTTCTTCGATTACTTATATCTATACCTAAAGACTGACACGTACAACGATTCGATTCGTTTCCCAGGAACTAGTACATCGCATGCACGTTTGTTAAATGCACGCGCAAGCAGCACCCAAGACGGAGAGATGCTGGGGCCAGCAGCTGAGGTCGTCTTCTCGCAGTTGAACCCCTTACGTACCGTTATTAATCCTAGTAGCAAAAGCATAAGCATTTGGAGCGTTCCCCATTCACGTGTGGACTGCTATTAACAATTTGCATTACATGATCCTAGCTAAAATTCTGGATATACAATTCCAACACCCAGCTCGTACACATTTCTAGAAACGATCGCAAAACAGAGTCAGGTTCCACCGAGACTCGAACTCGGATCGCTGGATTCAAAGTCCAGAGTGCTAACCATTACACCATGGAACCGGGTGCCTCTAGCAGACTTAAATTGAGCAGCAACTTGACATTAAACCGATAAGCTGCGATTTATTGCATGTAGCGTCCTCAGGAAGTGTTTGCGTGGCTAATGAAGCAACCAAGTAGGCTGAAAGTGGAGGGAGCAACTTGGATTGTAGCGAGAATTCGTGCCAGTATTCGTACATGAAATGATGTCTAAGGGTCAGATAATCAAAATTGCGGAACAGCCACTTTCGTATGGTGGATGCCTTGTGCTGGAAGTAGCCTAGCTATTAAAACAGCTATGGACACAGAGTACTGTCGAAAAGTGCGTGCTGTCACACAACGCCACGTAGTGGGCGGATGGTGCGTGACACGATAACATTTGCACTTCACACGATCGACATATTGTCACACAACTCAAGCAGCTCTTTCAGCCATCACATACACTGGTCCACAGCACAGCTCATGTTGTAGGTGTCGGATTAAGAAACCTCTTTGAGAATATGGTCCATATTGGATGCTGCAACTAGCAAGTGCGGCAAGATCTCAGTAGGTGGCGGGGTGCACACCTGCTTCCTTATGCGGCCTGTTGGTCTAGAGGTATGATTCCTGCTTTGGGTGCAGGAGGTCCCGGGTTCAAATCCCGCACAGGCCCTACTTTTCACTTTCGCGACAACCAAGCAATACGATAAACTAGCGAGTCTCTGAAAGTAAGCCATGCAACAGGGCAAACTGCGTGTCGGGCCACCGGCCACTGATATTGGCAAGTGCGTCTTGTGGAAAGCAATCTACGAAGCAGGATTACGCCGTCTTCGATTACTTATATCTATACCTAAAGACTGACACGTACAACGATTCGATTCGTTTCCCAGGAACTAGTACATCGCATGCACGTTTGTTAAATGCACGCGCATGCAGCACCCAAGACGGTGAGATGCTGGGGCCAGCAGCTGAGGTCGTCTTCTCGCAGTTGAACCCCTTACGTGCCGTTATTAATCCTAGTAGCAAAAGCATAAGCATTTGGAGCGTTCCCCATTCACGTGTGGACTGCTATTAACAATTTGCATTACATGATCCTAGCTAAAATTCTGGATATACAATTCCAACTCCCAGCTCGTACACATTTCTAGAAACGATCGCAAAACAGAGTCAGGTTCCACCGAGACTCGAACTCGGATCGCTGGAATCAAAGTCCAGAGTGCTAAACATTACACCATGGAACCGGGTGCCTATAGCAGACTTAAATTGAGCAGCATCTTGACATTAAACCGATAAGCTGCGATTTATTGCATGTAGCGTCCTCAGGAAGTGTTTGCGTGGCTAATGAAGCAACCAAGTAGGCTGAAAGTGGAGGGAGCAACTTGGAATGTAGCGAGAATTCGTGCCAGTATTCGTACATGAAATGATGTCTAAGGGTCAGGTAATCAAATTCGCGGAACAGCCACTTTCGTATGGTGGATGCCTTGTGCTGGAAGCAGCCTAGCTATGAAAACAGCTATGGACACAGAGTACTGTCGAAAAGTGCGTGCTGTCACACAACGCCACGTAGTGGGCGGATGGTGCGTGACACGATAACATTTGCACTTCACACGATCGACATACTGTCACACAACTCAAGCAGCTCTTTCAGCCATCACATACACTGGTCCTCAGCACAGCTCATGTTGTAGGAGTCGGATTAAGAAACCTCTTTGAGAATATGGTCCATATTGGATGCTGCAACTAGCAAGTGCGGCAAGATCTCATTAGGTGGCGGGGTGCACACATGCTTCCTTGTGCGGCCTGTTGGTCTAGAGGTATGATTCCTGCTTTGGGTGCAGGAGGTACCGGGTTCAAATCCCGCACAGGACCTACTTTTCACTTTCGCGACAACCAAGCAATACGATAAACTAGCGAGTCTCTGAAAGTAAGCCATGCAACAGGGCAAACTGAGTGTCGGGCCACCGGCCACTGATATTGGCAAGTGCGTCTTGTGGAAAGCAATCTACGAAGCAGGATTACGCCGTCTTCGATTACTTATATCTATACCTAAAGACTGACACGTACAACGATTCGATTCGTTTTCCAGGATCTAGTACATCGCATGCACGTTTGTTAAATGCACGCGCATGCAGCACCCAAGACGGAGAGATGCTGGGGCAAGCAGCTGAGGTCGTCTTCTCGCAGTTGAACCCCTTACGTGCCGTTATTAACCCTAGTAGCAAAAGCATAAGCATTTGGAGCGTTCCCCATTCACGTGTGGACTGCTATTAACAATTTGCATTACATGATCCTAGCTAAAATTCTGGATATACAATTCCAACTACCAGCTCGTACACATTTCTAGAAACGATCGCAAAACAGAGTCAGGTTCCACCGAGACTCGAACTCGGATCGCTGGAATCAAAGTCCAGAGTGCTAAACATTACACCATGGAACCGGGTGCCTATAGCAGACTTAAATTGAGCAGCATCTTGACATTAAACGGATAAGCTGCGATTTATTGCATGTAGCGTCCTCAGGAAGTGTTTGCGTGGCTAATGAAGCAACCAAGTAGGCTGAAAGTGGAGGGAGCAACTTGGAATGTAGCGAGAATTCGTGCCAGTATTCGTACATGAAATGATGTCTAAGGGTCAGGTAATCAAAATCGCGGAACAGCCACTTTCGTATGGTGGATGCCTTGTGCTGGAAGCAGCCTAGCTATGAAAACAGCTATGGACACAGAGTACTGTCGAAAAGTGCGTGCTGTCACACAACGCCACGTAGTGGGCGGATGGTGCGTGACACGATAACATTTGCACTTCACACGATCGACATACTGTCACACAACTCAAGCAGCTCTTTCAGCCATCACATACACTGGTCCTCAGCACAGCTCATGTTGTAGGTGTCGGATTAAGAAACCTCTTTGAGAATATGGTAAAGATTGGATGCTGCAACTAGCAAGTGCGGCAAGATCTCATTAGGTGGCGGGGTGCACACATGCTTCCTTGTGCGGCCTGTTGGTCTAGAGGTATGATTCCTGCTTTGGGTGCAGGAGGTACCGGGTTCAAATCCCGCACAGGACCTACTTTTCACTTTCGCGACAACCAAGCAATACGATAAACTAGCGAGTCTCTGAAAGTAAGCCATGCAACAGGGCAAACTGAGTGTCGGGCCACCGGCCACTGATATTGGCAAGTGCGTCTTGTGGAAAGCAATCTACGAAGCAGGATTACGCCGTCTTCGATTACTTATATCTATACCTAAAGACTGACACGTACAACGATTCGATTCGTTTTCCAGGATCTAGTACATCGCATGCACGTTTGTTAAATGCACGCGCATGCAGCACCCAAGACGGAGAGATGCTGGGGCAAGCAGCTGAGGTCGTCTTCTCGCAGTTGAACCCCTTACGTGCCGTTATTAACCCTAGTAGCAAAAGCATAAGCATTTGGAGCGTTCCCCATTCACGTGTGGACTGCTATTAACAATTTGCATTACATGATCCTAGCTAAAATTCTGGATATACAATTCCAACACCCAGCTCGTACACATTTCTAGAAACGATCGCAAAACAGAGTCAGGTTCCACCGAGACTCGAACTCGGATCGCTGGACTCAAAGTCCAGAGTGCTAACCATTACACCATGGAACCGGTTGCCTCTAGCAGACTTAAATTGAGCAGCAACTTGACATTAAACCGATAAGCTGCGATTTATTGCATGTAGCGTCCTCAGGAAGTGTTTGCGTGGCTAATGAAGCAACCAAGTAGGCTGAAAGTGGAGGGAGCAACTTGGATTGTAGCGAGAATTCGTGCCAGTATTCGTACATGAAATGATGTCTAAGGGTCAGGTAATCAAAATCGCGGAACAGCCACTTTCGTATGGTGGATGCCTTGTGCTGGAAGCAGCCTAGCTATTAAAACAGCTATGGACACAGAGTACTGTCGAAAAGTGCGTGCTGTCACACAACGCCACGTAGTGGGCGGATGGTGCGTGACACGATAACATTTGCACTTCACACGATCGACATACTGTCACACAACTCAAGCAGCTCTTTCAGCCTTCACATACACTGGTCCTCAGCACAGCTCATGTTGTAGGTGTCGGATTAAGAAACCTCTTTGAGAATATGGTCCATACTGGATGCTGCAACTAGCAAGTGCGGCAATATCTCAGTAGGTGGCGGGGTGCACACCTGGTACCTTGTGCGGCCTGTTGGTCTAGGGGTATTATTCCTGCTTTGGGTGCAGGAGGTCCCGGGTTCAAATCCCGCACAGGCCCTACTTTTCACTTTCGCGACAACCAAGCAATACGATAAACCAGCGAGTCTCTGAAAGTAAGCCATACAACAGGGCAAACTGCGCGTCGGGCCACCGGCCAATGATATTGGCAAGTGCGACTTGTGAAAAGCCATCTACGAAGCAGGATTAAGCCGTCTTCGATTACTTATATCTATACCTAAATACTGACACGTACAACGATTCGATTCGTTTCCCAGGAACTAGTACATCGCATGAACGTTTGTTAAATGCACGCGCATGCAGCACCCAAGACGGAGAGGTGCTGGGGCAAGCAGCTGAGGTCGTCTTCTCGCAGTTGAACTCCTTACGTGCCGTTATTAATCCTAGTAGCAAAAGCATAAGCATTTGGAGCGTCCCCCATTCACGTGTGGACTGCTATTAAGAATTGGCATTACATGATCCTAACTAACATTCTGGTTATACAATTCCAACTACCAGCTCGTACACATTTCTAGAAACGATCGCAAAACACAGAGTCAGTTTCCACCGAGACTTGAACTCGGATCGCTGGATTCAAAGTCCAGAGTGCTAACCATTACACCATGGAACCGGGTGGCTCTAGCGGACTTAAATTGAGCAGTATCTTGACATTAAACCGATAAGCTGCGATTTATTACATGTAGCGTCCTCAGGAAGTGTTTGCGTGGCTAATGAAGCAACCAAGTAGGCTGAAAGTGGAGGGAGCAACTTGGAATGTAGCGAGAATTCTTGCCAGTATTCGTACATGAAATGATGTCTAAGGGTCAGGTAATCAAAATCGCGGAACAGCCGCTTTCGTATGGTGGATGCTTTGTGCTGGAAGCAGCCTAGCTATGAAAACAGCTATGGACACAGAGTACTGTCGAAAAGAGCGTGCTGTCACACAACGCTACGTAGTGGGCGGATGGTGCGTGACACGATAACATTTGCACTTCACATGAGCGACATACTGTTACACAACTCAAGCAGTTCTTTCAGCCTTCACATACACTGGTCCTCAGCACAGCTCATGTTGTAGGAGTCGGATTAAGAAACCTCTTTGAGAATATGGTCCAGATTGGATGCTGCAACTAGCAAGTGCGGCAAGATCTCAGTAGGTGGCGGGGTGCACATCTGCTTCCTTGTGCGGCCTGTTGTTATAGGGGTATTATTCCTGCTTTGGGTGCAGGTAGTCCCTAGTTCAAATCCCGGACAGGCCCTACTTTTCACTTTCGCGACAACCAAGCAATACGATAAACTAGCGAGTCTCTGAAAGTAAGCCATGCAACAGGGCAAACTGTGTGTCGGGCCACCGGCCAATGATATTGGCATGTGCGTCTTGTGAAAAGCAATCTACGAAGCAGGATTAAGCCGTCTTCGATTACTTATACCTATACCTAAATACTGACACGTACAACGATTCGATTCGTTTCCCAGGAACTAGTACATCTCATGAACGTTTGTTAAATGCACGCGCATGCAGCACCCAAGACGGAGAGATGCTGGGGCAAGCACTTGAGGTCGTCTTCTCGCAGTTGAACCCCTTACGTGCCGTTATTAATCCTAGTAGCAAAAGCATAAGCATTTGGAGCGTTCCCCATTCACGTGTGGGCTGCTATTAACAATTTGCATTACATGATCCTAGCTAAAATTCTGGATATACAATTTCAACTACCAACTAGTACACATTTCTAGAAACGATCGCAAAACACAGAGTCAGGTTCCACCGAGACTCGAACTCGGATCGCTGGATTCAAAGTCCAGAATGCTAACCATTACACCATGGAACCGGGTGCCTCTAGCACACTTAAATTGAGCAGCATCTTCACATTAAACCGATAAGCTGCGATTTATTGCATGTAGCGTCCTCAGAAAGTGTTTGCGTGGCTAATGAAGCAACCAAGTAGGCTGAAAGTGGAGGGAGCAACTTGGAATGTAGCGAGAATTCGTGCCAGTATTCGTACATGAAATGATGTCTAAGGGTCAGGTAATCAAAATCGCGGAACAGCCACTTTCGTATGGTGGATGCCTTGTGCTGGAAGCAGCCTAGCTATGAAAACAGCTATGGACACAGAGTACTGTCGAAAAGTGCGTGCTGTCACACAACGCCACGTAGTGGGCGGATGGTGCGTGACACGATAACATTTGCACTTCACACGATCGACATACTGTCACACAACTCAAGCAGCTCTTTCAGCCATCACATACACTGGTCCTCAGCACAGCTCATGTTGTAGGTGTCGGATTAAGAAACCTCTTTGAGAATATGGTCCATACTGGATGCTGCAACTAGCAAGTGCGGCAAGATCTCAGTAGGTGGCGAGGTGCACACCTGCTACCTTGTGCGGCCTCTTGGTCTAGGGGTATTATTCCTGCTTTGGGTGCAGGAGGTCCCGGGTTCAAATCCCGCACAGGCCCTACTTTTCACTTTCGCGACAACCAAGCAATACGATAAACCAGCGAGTCTCTGAAAGTAAGCCATACAACAGGCAATCTGCGCGTCGGGCCACCGGCCAATGATATTGGCAAGTGCGTCTTGTGAAAAGCAATCTACGAAGCAGGATTAAGCCGTCTTCGATTACTTATATCTATACCTAAATACTGACACGTACAACGATTCGATTCGTTTCCCAGGAACTAGTACATCGCATGCACGTTTGTTAAATGTACGCGCATGCAGCACCCAAGACGGAGAGATGCTGGGGCCAGCAGCTGAGGTCGTCTTCTCGCAGTTGAACCCCTTACGTGCCGTTATTAATCCTAGTAGCAAAAGCATAAGCATTTGGAGCGTTCCCCATTCACGTGTGGACTGCTATTAACAATTGGCATTACATGATCCTAACTAACATTCTGGTTATACAATTCCAACTACCAGCTCGTACACATTTCTAGAAACGATCGCAAAACACAGAGTCAGTTTCCACCGAGACTTGAACTCGGATCGCTGGATTCAAAGTCCAGAGTGCTAACCATTACACCATGGAACCGGGTGGCTCTAGCGGACTTAAATTGAGCAGCATCTTGACATTAAACCGATAAGCTGCGATTTATTACATGTAGCGTCCTCAGGAAGTGTTTGCGTGGCTAATGAAGCTACCAAGTAGGCTGAAAGTGGAGGGAGCAACTTGGAATGTAGCGAGAATTCGTGCCAGTATTCGTACATGAAATGATGTCTAAGGGTCAGGTAATCAAAATCGCGGAACAGCCACTTTCGTATGGTGGATGCCTTGTGCTGGAAGCAGCCTAGCTATGAAAACAGCTATGGACACAGAGTACTGTCGAAAAGTGCGTGCTGTCACACAACGCTACGTAGTGGGCGGATGGTGCGTGACACGATAACATTTGCACTTCACATGATCGACATACTGTTACACAACTCAAGCAGTTCTTTCAGCCTTCACATACACTGGTCCTCAGCACAGCTCATGTTGTAGGAGTCGGATTAAGAAACCTCTTTGAGAATATGGTCCAGATTGGATGCTGCAACTAGCAAGTGCGGCAAGATCTCAGTAGGTGGCGGGGTGCACACCTGCTTCCTTGTGCGGCCTGTTGTTATAGGGGTATTATTCCTGCTTTGGGTGCAGGTAGTCCCTAGTTCAAATCCCGGACAGGCCCTACTTTTCACTTTCGCGACAACCAAGCAATACGATAAACTAGCGAGTCTCTGAAAGTAAGCCATACAACAGGGCAAAGTGTGTCGGGCCACCGGCCAATGATATTGGCAAGTGCGTCTTGTGAAAAGCAATCTACGAAGCAGGATTAAGCCGTCTTCGATTACTTATATCTATACCTAAAGACTGACACGTACAACGATTCGATTCGTTTCCCAGGAACTAGTACATCGCATGCACGTTTGTTAAATGCACGCGCATGCAGCACCCAAGACGGAGAGATGCTGGGGCCAGCAGCTGAGGTCGTCTTCTCGCAGATGAACCCCTTACGTACCTTTATTAATCCTAGTAGCAAAAGCATAAGCATTTGGAGCGTTCCCCATTCACGTGTGGACTGCTATTAACAATTTGCATTACATGATCCTAGCTAAATTTCTGGATATACAATTCCAACTACCAACTAGAACACATTTCTAGAAACGATCGCAAAACAGAGTCAGGTTCCACCGAGACTCGAACTCGGATCGCAGCATTCAAAGTCCAGAGTGCTAACCATTACACCATGGAACCGGGTGCCTCTAGCAGACTTAAATTGAGCAGCATCTTGACATTAAACCGATAAGCTGCGATTTATTACATGTAGCGTCCTCAGGAAGTGTTTGCGTGGCTAATGAAGCAACCAAGTAGGCTGAAAGTGGAGGGAGCAACTTGGAATGTAGCGAGAATTCGTGCCAGTATTCGTACATGAAATGATGTCTAAGGGTCAGGTAATCAAAATCGCGGAACAGCCACTTTCGTATGGTGGATGCCTTGTGCTGGAAGCAGCCTAGCTATGTAAACAGCTATGGACACAGAGTACTGTCGAAAAGTGCGTGCTGTCACACAACGCTACGTAGTGGGCGGATGGTGCGTGACACGATAACATTTGCACTTCACATGATCGACATACTGTTACACAACTCAAGCAGTTCTTTCAGCCTTCACATACACTGGTCCTCAGCACAGCTCATGTTGTAGGAGTCGGATTAAGAAACCTCTTTGAGAATATGGTCCAGATTGGATGCTGCAACTAGCAAGTGCGGCAAGATCTCATTAGGTGGGGGGTGCACACCTGCTTCCTTGTGCGGCCTGTTGTTATAGGGGTATTATTCCTGCTTTGGGTGCAGGTAGTCCCTAGTTCAAATCCCGGACAGGCCCTACTTTTCACTTTCGCGACAACCAAGCAATACGATAAACTAGCGAGTCTCTGAAAGTAAGCCATACAACAGGGCAAAGTGTGTCGGGCCACCGGCCAATGATATTGGCAAGTGCGTCTTGTGAAAAGCAATCTACGAAGCAGGATTAAGCCGTCTTCGATTACTTATATCTATACCTAAAGACTGACACGTACAACGATTCGATTCGTTTCCCAGGAACTAGTACATCGCATGCACGTTTGTTAAATGCACGCGCATGCAGCACCCAAGACGGAGAGATGCTGGGGCCAGCAGCTGAGGTCGTCTTCTCGCAGATGAACCCCTTACGTACCTTTATTAATCCTAGTAGCAAAAGCATAAGCATTTGGAGCGTTCCCCATTCACGTGTGGACTGCTATTAACAATTTGCATTACATGATCCTAGCTAAATTTCTGGATATACAATTCCAACTACCAACTAGAACACATTTCTAGAAACGATCGCAAAACAGAGTCAGGTTCCACCGAGACTCGAACTCGGATCGCAGCATTCAAAGTCCAGAGTGCTAACCATTACACCATGGAACCGGGTGCCTCTAGCAGACTTAAATTGAGCAGCATCTTGACATTAAACCGATAAGCTGCGATTTATTACATGTAGCGTCCTCAGGAAGTGTTTGCGTGGCTAATGAAGCAACCAAGTAGGCTGAAAGTGGAGGGAGCAACTTGGAATGTAGCGAGAATTCGTGCCAGTATTCGTACATGAAATGATGTCTAAGGGTCAGGTAATCAAAATCGCGGAACAGCCACTTTCGTATGGTGGATGCCTTGTGCTGGAAGCAGCCTAGCTATGTAAACAGCTATGGACACAGAGTACTGTCGAAAAGTGCGTGCTGTCACACAACGCTACGTAGTGGGCGGATGGTGCGTGACACGATAACATTTGCACTTCACATGATCGACATACTGTTACACAACTCAAGCAGTTCTTTCAGCCTTCACATACACTGGTCCTCAGCACAGCTCATGTTGTAGGAGTCGGATTAAGAAACCTCTTTGAGAATATGGTCCAGATTGGATGCTGCAACTAGCAAGTGCGGCAAGATCTCATTAGGTGGGGGGTGCACACCTGCTTCCTTGTGCGGCCTGTTGTTATAGGGGTATTATTCCTGCTTTGGGTGCAGGTAGTCCCTAGTTCAAATCCCGGACAGGCCCTACTTTTCACTTTCGCGACAACCAAGCAATACGATAAACTAGCGAGTCTCTGAAAGTAAGCCATGCAACAGGGCAAACTGTGTGTCGGGCCACCGGCCAATGATATTGGCAAGTGCGTCTTGTGAAAAGCAATATACGAAGCAGGATTAAGCCGTCTTCGATTACTTATATCTATACCTAAAGACTGACACGTACAACGATTCGATTCGTTTCCCAGGAACTAGTACATCGCATGCACGTTTGTTAAATGCACGCGCATGCAGCACCCAAGACGGAGAGATGCTGGGGCCAGCAGCTGAGGTCGTCTTCTCGCAGATGAACCCCTTACGTACCTTTATTAATCCTAGTAGCAAAAGCATAAGCATTTGGAGCGTTCCCCATTCACGTGTGGACTGCTATTAACAATTTGCATTACAAGATCCTAGCTAAATTTCTGGATATACAATTCCAACTACCAACTAGAACACATTTCTAGAAACGATCGCAAAACAGAGTCAGGTTCCACCGAGACTCGAACTCGGATCGCAGCATTCAAAGTCCAGAGTGCTAACCATTACACCATGGAACCGGGTGCCTCTAGCAGACTTAAATTGAGCAGCATCTTGACATTAAATCGATACGCTGCGATTTATTACATGTAGCGTCCTCAGGAAGTGTTTGCGTGGCTAATGAAGCAACCAAGTAGGCTGAAAGTGGAGGGATCAACTTGGAATGTAGCGAGAATTCTTGCCAGTATTCGTACATGAAATGATGTCTAAGGATCAGGTAATCAAAATCGCGGAACAGCCGCTTTCGTATGGTGGATGCTTTGTGCTGGAAGCAGCCTAGCTATGAAAACAGCTATGGACACAGAGTACTGTCGAAAAGTGCGTGCTGTCACACAACGCTACGTAGTGGGCGGATGGTGCGTGACACGATAACATTTGCACTTCACATGATCGACATACTGTTACACAACTCAAGCAGTTCTTTCAGCCTTCACATACACTGGTCCTCAGCACAGCTCATGTTGTAGGAGTCGGATTAAGAAACCTCTTTGAGAATATGGTCCAGATTGGATGCTGCAACTAGAAAGTGCGGCAAGATCTCATTAGGTGGTGGGGTGCACACGTGCTTCCTTGTGCGGCCTGTTGGTCTAGGGGTATGATTCCTGCTTTGGGTGCAGGAGGTCCCGGTTTCAAATCCCGGACAGGCACTACTTTTCACTTTCGCGACAACCAAGCAATACGATAAACTAGCGAGTCTCTGAAAGTAAGCCATGCAACAGGGCAAACTGTGTGTCGGGCCACCGGCCAATGATATTGGCAAGGGCGTCTTGTGAAAAGCAATCTACGAAGCAGGATTAAGCCGTCTTCGATTACTTATATCTATACCTAAATACTGACACGTACAACGATTCGATTCGTTTCCCAGGAACTAGTACATCGCATGAACGTTTGTTAAATGCACGCGCATGCAGCACCCAAGACGGAGAGATGCTGGGGCAAGCAGCTGAGGTCGTCTTCTCGCAGTTGAACCCCTTACGTGCCGTTATTAATCCTAGTAGCAAAAGCATAAGCATTTGGAGCGTTCCCCATTCACGTGTGGACTGCTAATAACAATTTGCATTACATGATCCTAGCTAAGATTCTGGATATACAATTCCATCTACCAGCTCGTACACATTTCCAGATACGATCGAAAAACAGAGTCAGGTTACACCGAGACTCGAACTCGGATCGCAGCATTTAAAGTCCAGAGTGCTAACCATTACACCATGGAACCGGGTGCCTCTAGCAGACTTAAATTGAGCAGCATCTTGACATTAAACCGATAAGCTGCGATTTATTACATGTAGCGTCCTCAGGAAGCGTTTGCGTGGCTAATGAAGCAACCAAGTAGGCTGAAATTGGAGGGAGCAACTTGGAATGTAGCGAGAATTCGTGCCAGTATTCGTACATGAAATGATGTCTAAGGGTCAGGTAATTAAAATCGCGGAACAGCCACTTTCGTATGGTGGATGCCTTGTGCTGGAAGCAGCCTAGCTATGAAAACAGCTATGGACACAGAGTACTGTCGAAAAGTGCGTGCTGTCACACAACGCTACGTAGTGGGCGGATGGTACGTGACACGATAACATTTGCACTTCACATGATCGACATACTGTTACACAACTCAAGCAGCTCTTTCAGCCTTCACATACACTGGTCCTCAGCACAGCTCATGTTGTAGGAGTCGGATTAAGAAACCTCTTTGAGAATATGGTCCATATTGGATGCTGCATCTAGCAAGTGCGGCAAGATCTCATTAGGTGGCGGGGTGCACACATGCTTCCTTGTGCGGCCTGTTGGTCTAGCGGTATGATTCCTGCTTTGGGTGCTGGAGGTCCCGGTTTCAAATTCCGGACAGGCACTACTTTTCACTTTCGCGACAGCCAAGGACTACGTTAAACAAGTGAGTCTCTGAAAGTAAGCCATGCAACAGGGCAAACTGAGTGTCGGGCCACCGGCCAATGATATTGGCAAGGGCGTCTTGTGAAAAGCAATCTACGAAGCAGGATTAAGCCGTCTTCGATTACTTATAGCTATACCTAAATACTGACACGTACAACGATTCGATTCGTTTCCCAGGAACTAGTACATCGCATGAACGTTTGTTAAATGCACGCGCATGCAGCACCCAAGACGGAGAGATGCTGGGGCAAGCAGCTGAGGTCGTCTTCTCGCAGTTGAACCCCTTACGTGCCGTTATTAATCCTAGTAGCAAAAGCATATGCATTTGGAGCGTTCCCCATTCACGTGTGGACTGCTAATAACAATTTGCATTACATGATCCTAGCTAAAATTCTGGATATACAATTCCAACTACCAGCTCGTACACATTTCTAGAAACGATCGCAAAACAGAGTCAGGTTCCACCGAGACTCGAACTCGGATCGCTGGATTCAAAGTCCAGAGTGCTAACCATAACACCATGGAACCGGGTGCCTCTAGCAGACTTAAATTGAGCAGCATCTTGACATTAAACCGATAAGCTGCGATTTATTGCATGTAGCGTCCTCAGGAAGTGTTTGCGTGGCTAATGAAGCTACCAAGTAGGCTGAAAGTGGAGGGAGCAACTTGGAATGTAGCGAGAATTCGTGCCAGTATTCGTACATGAAATGATGTCTAAGGGTCAGGTAATCAAAATCGCGGAACAGCCACTTTCGTATGGTGGATGCCTTGTGCTGGAAGCAGCCTAGCTATGAAAACAGCTATGGACACAGAGTTCTGTCGAAAAGTGCGTGCTGTCACACAACGCCACGTAGTGGGCGGATGGTGTGTGACACGATAACATTTGAACTTCACACGATCGACATACTGTCACACAACTCAAGCAGCTCTTTCAGCCATCACATACACTGGTCCTCAGCACAGCTCATGTTGTAGTTGTCGGATTAAGAAACCTCTTTGAGAATATGGTCCATATTGGATGATGCAACTAGCAAGTGCGGCAAGATCTCAGTAGGTGGCGGGGTGCACACCTGCTTCCTTGTGCGGCCTGTTGGTATAGGGGTATTATTCCTGCTTTGGGTGCAGGTAGTCCCGGGTTCAAATCCCGGACAGGCCCTACTTTTCACTTTCGCGACAACCAAGCAATACGATAAACTAGCGAGTCTCTGAAAGTAAGCCATGCAACAGGGCAAACTGCGTGTCGGGCCACCGGCCAATGAAATTGGCAAGTGCGTCTTGTGGAAAGCAATCTACGAAGCAGGATTAAGCCGTCTTCGATTACTTATATCTATACCTAAAGACTGACACGTACAACGATTCAATTCGTTTTCCAGGATCTAGTACATCGCATGCACGTTTGATAAATGCACGCGCATGCAGCACCCAAGACGGAGAGATGCTGGGGCAAGCAGCTGAGGTCGTCTTCTCGCAGTTGAACCCCTTACGTGCCGTTATTAACCCTAGTAGCAAAAGCATAAGCATTTGGAGCGTTCCCCATTCACGTGTAGACTGCTATTAACAATTTGCATTACATGATCCTAGCTAAGATTCTGGATATACAATTCCAACTACCAGCTCGTACACATTTCCAGATACGATCGAAAAACAGAGTCAGGTTCCACCGAGACTCGAACTCGGATCGCAGCATTCAAAGTCCAGAGTGCTAACCATTACACCATGGAACCGGGTGCCTCTAGCACACTTAAATTGAGCAGCATCTTGACATTAAACCGATAAGCTGCGATTTATTGCATGTAGCATACAAAGGAAGTGTTTGCGTGGCTAATGAAGCAACCAAGTAGGCTGAAATTGGAGGGAGCAACTTGGAATGTAGCGAGAATTCGTGCCAGTATTCGTACATGAAATGATGTCTAAGGGTCAGGTAATCAAAATCGCGGAACAGACACTTTCGTATGGTGGATGCTTTGTGCTGGAAGCAGCCTAGCTATGAAAACTGCTATGGACACAGAGTACTGTCGAAAAGTGCGTGCTGTCACACAACGCTACGTAGTGGGCGGATGGTGCGTGACACGATAACATTTGCACTTCACATGATCGACATACTGTTACACAACTCAAGCAGTTCTTTCAGCCTTCACATACACTGGTCCTCAGCACAGCTCATGTTGTAGGAGTCGGATTAAGAAACCTCTTTGAGAATATGGTCCATATTGGATGCTGCAACTAGCAAGTGCGGCAAGATCTCAGTAGGTGGCGGGGTACACACCTGCTTCCTTGTGCGGCCTGTTGGTATAGGGGTATTATTCCTGCTTTGCGTGCAGGAGGTCGCGGGATCAAATCCCGGACAGGCCCTACTTTTCACTTTCGCGGCAACCAAGCACTACGATAAACTAGCGAGTCTCTGAAAGTAAGCCATGCAACAGGGCAAACTGCGTGTCGGGCCACCGGCCAATGATATTGGCAAGTGCGTCTTGTGGAAAGCAATCTACGAAGCAGGATTAAGCCGTCTTCGATTACTTATATCTATACCTAAAGGGTGACGCGTACAACGATTCGATTCGTTTCCCAGGAACTAGTACATCGCATGCACGTTTGTTAAATGCACGCGCATGCAGCACCCAAGACGGAGAGATGCTGGGACAAGCAGCTGAGGTCGTCTTCTCGCAGTTGAACCCCTTACGTGCCGTTATTAATCCTAGTAGCAAAAGCATAAGCATTTGGAGCGTTCCCCATTCACGTGTGGACTGCTATTAACAATTTGCATTACATGATCCTAGCTAAAATTCTGGATATACAATTCCAACTACCAGCTCGTACACATTTCTAGAAACGATCGCAAAACAGAGTCAGGTTCCACCGAGACTCGAATTCGGATCGCTGGATTCAAAGTCCAGAGTGCTAACCATTACACCATGGAACCGGGCGCCTCTAGCAGACTTAAATTGAGCAGCATCTTGACTTTAAACCGATAAGCTGCGATTTATTGCATGTAGCGTCCTCAGGAAGTGTTTGCGAGGCTAATGAAGCAACCAAGTAGGCTGAAAGTGGAGGGAGCAACTTGGAATGTAGCGAGAATTCGTGCCAGTATTCGTACATGAAATGATGTGTAAGGGTCAGGTAATCTAAATCGCGGAACAGCCACTTTCGTATGGTGGATGCCTTGTGCTGGAAGCAGCCTAGCTATGAAAACAGCTATGGACACAGAGTACTGTCGAAAAGTGCGTGCTGTCACACAACGCCACGTAGTGGGCGGATGGTGCGTGACACGATAACATTTGCACTTTACACGATCGACATACTGTCACACAACTCAAGCAGCTCTTTCAGCCATCACATACACTGGTCCTCAGCACAGCTCATGTTGTAGGTGTCGGATTAAGAAACCTCTTTGAGAATATGGTCCATATTGGATGCTGCAACTAGCAAGTGCGGCAAGATCTCAGTAGGTGGCGGGGTGCACACCTGCTTCCTTGTGCGGCCTGTTGGTATAGGGGTATTATTCCTGCTTTGCGTGCAGGAGGTCGCGGGATCAAATCCCGGACAGGCCCTACTTTTCACTTTCGCGGCAACCAAGCACTACGATAAACTAGCGAGTCTCTGAAAATAAGCCATGCAACAGGGCAAACTGCGTGTCGGGCCACCGGCCAATGATATTGGCAAGTGCGTCTTGTGGAAAGCAATCTACGAAGCAGGATTAAGCCGTCTTCGATTACTTATATCTATACCTAAAGGGTGACGCGTACAACGATTCGATTCGTTTCCCAGGAACTAGTACATCGCATGCACGTTTGTTAAATGCACGCGCATGCAGCACCCAAGACGGAGAGATGCTGGGACAAGCAGCTGAGGTCGTCTTCTCGCAGTTGAACCCCTTACGTGCCGTTATTAATCCTAGTAGCAAAAGCATAAGCATTTGGAGCGTTCCCCATTCACGTGTGGACTGCTATTACCAATTTGCACACATGCACACATGCTTCCTTGTGCGGCCTGTTGGTCTAGGGGTGTGATTCCTGCTTTGGGTGCAGGAGGTACCGGTTTCAAACCCCGGACAGGCACTACTTTTCACTTTCGCGACAGCCAAGCACTACGATAAACTAGCGAGTCTCTGAAAGTAAGCCATGCCACAGGGCAAACTATGTGTCGGGCCACCGGCCAATGATATTGGCAAGTGCGTGTTGTGAAAAGCAATCTACGAAGCAGCATTAAGCCGTCTTCGATTACTTATATCTATACCTAAATACTGACTCGTACAACGATTCGATTCGTTTCCCAGGAACTAGTACATCGCATGAACGTTTGTTAAATGCACGCGCATGCAGCACCCAAGACGGAGAGATGCTGGGGCAAGCAGCTGAGGTCGTCTTCTCGCAGTTGAACATTTTTCGTGCCGTTATTAATCCTAGTAGCAAAAGCATAAGCATTTGGAGCGTTCCCCATTCACGTGTGGACTGCTATTAACAATTTGCATTACATGATCCTAGCTAAAATTCCGGATATACAATTCCAACTACCAGCTCGTACACATTTCTAGAAACGATCGCAAAACAGAGTCAGGTTCCACCGAGACTCGAACTCGGATCGCTGGATTCAAAGTCCAGAGTGCTAACCATTACACCATGGAACCGGGTGCCTCTAGCAGACTTAAATTGAGCAGAATCTTGACATTAAACCGATAAGCTGCGATTTATTACATGTAGCGTCCTCAGGAAGTGTTTGCGTGGCTAATGAAGCAACCAAGTAGGCTGAAAGTGGAGGGAGCAACTTGGAATGTAGCGAGAATTCTTGCCAGTATTCGTACATGAAATGATGTCTAAGGGTCAGGTAATCAAAATCGCAGAACAGCCGCTTTCGTATGGTGGATGCTTTGTGCTGGAAGCTGCCTAGCTATGAAAACAGATATGGACACAGAGTACTGTCGAAAAGTGCGTGCTGTCACACAACGCTACGTAGTGGGCGGAAGGTGCGTGACACGATAACATTTGCACTTCACATGATCGACATACTGTTACACAACTAAAGCAGTTCTTTCAGCCTTCACATACACTGGTCCTCAGCACAGCTCATGTTGTAGGAGTCGGATTAAGAAACCTCTTTGAGAATATGGTCCAGATTGGATGCTGCAACTAGCAAGTGCGGCAAGATCTCATTAGGTGGGGGGTGCACACATGCTTCCTTGTGCGGCCTGTTGGTCTAGGGGTATGATTCCTGCTTTGGGTGCAGGAGGTCCCGGTTTCAAATCCCGGACAGGCACTACTTTTCACTTTCGCGACAGCCAAGCACTACGATAAACTAGCGAGTCTCTGAAAGTAAGCCATGCAACAGGGCAAACTGTGTGTCGGGCCACCGGCCAATGATATTGGCAAGTGCGTCTTGTGAAAATCAATCTACGAAGCAGGATTAAGCCGTCTTCGATTACGTATATCTATACCTAAAGACTGACACGTACAACGATTAGATTCGTTTTCCAGGAACAAGTACATCGCATGCACGTTTGTTAAATGCACGCGCATGCAGCACCCAAGACGGAGAGATGCTGGGACAAGCAGCTGAGGTCGTATTCTCGCAGTTGAACCCCTTACGTGCCGTTATTAATCCTAGTAGCAAAAGCATAAGCATTTGGAGCGTTCCCCATTCACGTGTGGACTGCTATTAACAATTTGCATTCCATGATCCTAGCTAAGATTCTGGATATACAATTCCAACAACCAGCTCGTACACATTTCCAGATACGATCGAAAAACAGAGTCAGGTTCCACAGAGACTCGAACTCGGATCGCTGGATTCAAAGTCCAGAGTGCTAACCATTACACCATGGAACCGGGTGCCTCTAGCAGACTTAAATTGAGCAGCATCTTGACATTAAACCGATAAGCTGCGATTTATTACATGTAGCGTCCTCAGGAAGTGTTTGCGTGGCTAATGAAGCAACCAAGTAGGCTGAAATTGGAGGGAGCAACTTGGAATGTAGCGAGAATTCGTGCCAGTATTCGTACATGAAATGATGTGTAAGGGCCAGGTAATCAAAATCGCGGAACAGCCACTTTCGTATGGTGGATGCTTTGTGCTGGAAGCAGCCTAGCTATGAAAACAGCTATGGACACAGAGTACTGTCGAAAAGTGCGTGCTGTCACACAACGCTACGTAGTGGGCGGAAGGTGCGTGACACGACAACATTTGCACTTCACATGATCGACATACTGTTACACAACTCAAGCAGTTCTTTCAGCCTTCACATACACTGGTCCTCAGCACAGCTCATGTTGTAGGAGTCGGATTAAGAAACCTCTTTGAGAATATGGTCCAGATTGGATGCTGCAACTAGCAAGTGCGGCAAGATCTCATTAGGTGGCGGGGTGCACACATGCTTCCTTGTGCGGCCTGTTGGTCTAGCGGTATGATTCCTGCTTTGGGTGCTGGAGGTCCCGGTTTCAAATCCCGGACAGGCACTACTTTTCACTTTCGCGAAAGCCAAGGACTACGTTAAACAAGCGAGTCTCTGAAAGTAAGCCATGCAACAGGGCAAACTGTGTGTCGGGCCACCGGCCAATGATATTGGCAAGGGCGTCTTGTGAAAAGCAATCTACGAAGCAGGATTAAGCCGTCTTCGATTACTTATATCTATACCTAAATACTGACACGTACAACGATTCTATTCGTTTCCCAGGAACTAGTACATCGCATGAACGTTTGTTAAATGCACGCGCATGCAGCACCCAAGGCGGAGAGATGCTGGGGCAAGCAGCTGAGGTCGTCTTCTCGCAGTTGAACCCCTTACGTGCCGTTATTAATCCTAGTAGCAAAAGCATAAGCATTTGGAGCGTTCCCCATTCACGTGTGGACTGCTAATAACAATTTGCATTACATGATCCTAGCTAAAATTCTGGATATACAATTCCAACTACCAGCTCGTACACATTTCTAGAAACGATCGCAAAACAGAGTCAGGTTCCACCGAGACTCGAACTCGGATCGCTGGATTCAAAGTCCAGAGTGCTAACCATTACACCATGGAACCGGGTGCCTCTAGCAGACTTAAATTGAGCAGCATCTTGACATTAAACCGATAAGCTGCGATTTATTGCATGTAGCGTCCTCAGGAAGTGTTTGCGTGGCTAATGAACCAACCAAGTAGGCTGAAAGTGGAGGGAGCAACTTGGAATGTAGCGAGAATTCGTGCAAGTATTCGTACATGAAATAGTGTCTAAGGGTTAGGTAATCAAAATCGCGGAACAGCCACTTTCGTATGGTGGATGCCTTTTGCTGGAAGC
This sequence comes from Schistocerca gregaria, assembly GCF_023897955.1. Taxonomy (NCBI): domain Eukaryota; kingdom Metazoa; phylum Arthropoda; class Insecta; order Orthoptera; family Acrididae; genus Schistocerca; species Schistocerca gregaria. The sequence continues at coordinate 968,337,906 of NC_064921.1, read as the reverse complement.
AGCCTAGCTATGAAAACAGCTATGGACACAGAGTACTGTCGAAAAGTGCGTGCTGTCACGCAACGCTACGTAGTGGGCGGATGGTGCGTGACACGATAACATTTGCACTTCACACGATCGACATACTGTCACACAACTCAAGCAGCTCTTTCAGCCATCACATACACTGGTCCTCAGCACAGCTCATGTTGTAGGTGTCGGATTAAGAAACCTCTTTGAGAATATGGTCCATATTGGATGCTGCAACTAGCAAGTGCGGCAAGATCTCAGTAGGTGGCGGGGTGCACACCTGCTTCCTTGTGCGGCCTGTTGGTATAGGGGTATTATTCCTGCTTTGCGTGCAGGTGGTCCCGGGATCAAATCCCGGACAGGCCCTACTTTTCACTTTCGCGGCAACCAAGCACTACGATAAACTAGCGAGTCTCTGAAAGTAAGCCATGCAACAGTGCAAACTGCATGTCGGGCCACCGGCCAATGATATTGGCAAATGCGTCTTGTGGAAAGCAATCTACGAAGCAGGATTAAGCCGTCTTCGATTACTTATATCTATACCTAAACGCTGACGCGTACAACGATTCGATTCGTTTCCCAGGAACTAGTACATCGCATGCACGTTTGTTAAATGCACGCGCATGCAGCACCCAAGATGGAGAGATGCTGGGACAAGCAGCTGAGGTCGTCTTCTCGCAGTTGAACCCCTTACGTGCCGTTATTAATCCTAGTAGCAAAAGCATAAGCATTTGGAGCGTTCCCCATTCACGTGTGGACTGCTATTACCAATTTGCACACATGCACACATGCACACATGCTTCCTTGTGCGGCATGTTGGTCTAGGGGTATGATTCCTGCTTTGGGTGCAGGAGGTACCGGTTTCAAACCCCGGACAGGCACTACTTTTCACTTTCGCGACAGCCAAGCACTACGATAAACTAGCGAGTCTCTGAAAGTAAGCCATGCAACAGGGCAAACTATGTGTCGGGCCACCGGCCAATGATATTGGCAAGTGCGTCTTGTGAAAAGCAATCTACGAAGCAGCATTAAGCCGTCTTCGATTACTTATATCTATACCTAAATACTGACTCGTACAACGATTCGATTCGTTTCCCAGGAACTAGTACATCGCATGAACGTTTGTTAAATGCACGCGCATGCAGCACCCAAGACGGAGAGATGCTGGGGCAAGCAGCTGAGGTCGTCTTCTCGCAGTTGAACCCCTTACGTGCCGTTATTAATCCTAGTAGCAAAAGCATAAGCATTTGGAGCGTTCCCCATTCACGTGTGGACTGCTATTAACAATTTGCATTACATGATCCTAGCTAAAATTCCGGATATACAATTCCAACTACCAGCTCGTACACATTTCTAGAAACGATCGCAAAACAGAGTCAGGTTCCACCGAGACTCGAACTCGGATCGCTGGATTCAAAGTCCAGAGTGCTAACCATTACACCATGGAACCGGGTGCCTCTAGCAGACTTAAATTGAGCAGCATCTTGACATTAAACCGATAAGCTGCGATTTATTACATGTAGCGTCCTCAGGAAGTGTTTGCGTGGCTAATGAAGCAACCAAGTAGGCTGAAAGTGGAGGGAGCAACTTGGAATGTAGCGAGAATTCTTGCCAGTATTCGTACATGAAATGATGTCTAAGGGTCAGGTAATCAAAATCGCGGAACAGCCGCTTTCGTATGGTGGATGCTTTGTGCTGGAAGCTGCCTAGCTATGAAAACAGATATGGACACAGAGTACTGTCGAAAAGTGCGTGCTGTCACACAACGCTACGTAGTGGGCGGAAGGTGCGTGACACGATAACATTTGCACTTCACATGATCGACATACTGTTACACAACTAAAGCAGTTCTTTCAGCCTTCACATACACTGGTCCTCAGCACAGCTCATGTTGTAGGAGTCGGATTAAGAAACCTCTTTGAGAATATGGTCCAGATTGGATGCTGCAACTAGCAAGTGCGGCAAGATCTCATTAGGTGGGGGGTGCACACATGCTTCCTTGTGCGGCCTGTTGGTCTAGGGGTATGATTCCTGCTTTGGGTGCAGGAGGTCCCGGTTTCAAATCCCGGACAGGCACTACTTTTCACTTTCGCGACAGCCAAGCACTACGATAAACTAGCGAGTCTCTGAAAGTAAGCCATGCAACAGGGCAAACTGTGTGTCGGGCCACCGGCCAATGATATTGGCAAGTGCGTCTTGTGAAAATCAATCTACGAAGCAGGATTAAGCCGTCTTCGATTACGTATATCTATACCTAAAGACTGACACGTACAACGATTAGATTCGTTTTCCAGGAACAAGTACATCGCATGCACGTTTGTTAAATGCACGCGCATGCAGCACCCAAGACGGAGAGATGCTGGGACAAGCAGCTGAGGTCGTATTCTCGCAGTTGAACCCCTTACGTGCCGTTATTAATCCTAGTAGCAAAAGCATAAGCATTTGGAGCGTTCCCCATTCACGTGTGGACTGCTATTAACAATTTGCATTCCATGATCCTAGCTAAGATTCTGGATATACAATTCCAACAACCAGCTCGTACACATTTCCAGATACGATCGAAAAACAGAGTCAGGTTCCACAGAGACTCGAACTCGGATCGCTGGATTCAAAGTCCAGAGTGCTAACCATTACACCATGGAACCGGGTGCCTCTAGCAGACTTAAATTGAGCAGCATCTTGACATTAAACCGATAAGCTGCGATTTATTACATGTAGCGTCCTCAGGAAGTGTTTGCGTGGCTAATGAAGCAACCAAGTAGGCTGAAATTGGAGGGAGCAACTTGGAATGTAGCGAGAATTCGTGCCAGTATTCGTACATGAAATGATGTCTAAGGGTCAGGTAATCAAAATCGCGGAACAGCCACTTTCGTATGGTGGATGCTTTGTGCTGGAAGCAGCCTAGCTATGAAAACAGCTATGGACACAGAGTACTGTCGAAAAGTGCGTGCTGTCACACAACGCTACGTAGTGGGCGGAAGGTGCGTGACACGACAACATTTGCACTTCACATGATCGACATACTGTTACACAACTCAAGCAGTTCTTTCAGCCTTCACATACACTGGTCCTCAGCACAGCTCATGTTGTAGGAGTCGGATTAAGAAACCTCTTTGAGAATATGGTCCAGATTGGATGCTGCAACTAGCAAGTGCGGCAAGATCTCATTAGGTGGCGGGGTGCACACATGCTTCCTTGTGCGGCCTGTTGGTCTATCGGTATGATTCCTGCTTTGGGTGCTGGAGGTCCCGGTTTCAAATCCCGGACAGGCACTACTTTTCACTTTCGCGAAAGCCAAGGACTACGTTAAACAAGCGAGTCTCTGAAAGTAAGCCATGCAACAGGGCAAACTGTGTGTCGGGCCACCGGCCAATGATATTGGCAAGGGCGTCTTGTGAAAAGCAATCTACGAAGCAGGATTAAGCCGTCTTCGATTACTTATATCTATACCTAAAGACTGACACGTACAACGATTCTATTCGTTTCCCAGGAACTAGTACATCGCATGAACGTTTGTTAAATGCACGCGCATGCAGCACCCAAGGCGGAGAGATGCTGGGGCAAGCAGCTGAGGTCGTCTTCTCGCAGTTGAACCCCTTACGTGCCGTTATTAATCCTAGTAGCAAAAGCATAAGCATTTGGAGCGTTCCCCATTCACGTGTGGACTGCTAATAACAATTTGCATTACATGATCCTAGCTAAAATTCTGGATATACAATTCCAACTACCAGCTCGTACACATTTCTAGAAACGATCGCAAAACAGAGTCAGGTTCCACCGAGACTCGAACTCGGATCGCTGGATTCAAAGTCCAGAGTGCTAACCATTACACCATGGAACCGGGTGCCTCTAGCAGACTTAAATTGAGCAGCATCTTGACATTAAACCGATAAGCTGCGATTTATTGCATGTAGCGTCCTCAGGAAGTGTTTGCGTGGCTAATGAAGCAACCAAGTAGGCTGAAAGTGGAGGGAGCAACTTGGAATGTAGCGAGAATTCGTGCAAGTATTCGTACATGAAATAGTGTCTAAGGGTTAGGTAATCAAAATCGCGGAACAGCCACTATCGTATGGTGGATGCCTTTTGCTGGAAGCAGCCTAGCTATGAAAACAGCTATGGACACAGAGTACTGTCGGAAAGTGCGTGCTGTCACACAACGCCACGTAGTGGGCGGATGGTGCGTGACACGATAACATTTGCACTTCACACGATCGACATACTGTCACACAACTCAAGCAGCTCTTTCAGCCATCACATACACTGGTCCTCAGCACAGCTCATGTTGTAGGAGTCGGATTAAGAAACCTCTTTGAGAATATGGTCCATATTGGATGCTGCAACTAGCAAGTGCGGCAAGATCTCAGTAGGTGGCGGGGTGCACACCTGCTTCCTTGTGCGGCCTGTTGGTATAGGGGTATTATTCCTGCTTTGCGTGCAGGTGGTCCCGGGATCAAATCCCGGACAGGCCCTACTTTTCACTTTCGCGGCAACCAAGCACTACGATAAACTAGCGAGTCTCTGAAAGTAAGCCATGCAACAGTGCAAACTGCATGTCGGGCCACCGGCCAATGATATTGGCAAATGCGTCTTGTGGAAAGCAATCTACGAAGCAGGATTAAGCCGTCTTCGATTACTTATATCTATACCTAAACGCTGACGCGTACAACGATTCGATTCGTTTCCCAGGAACTAGTACATCGCATGCACGTTTGTTAAATGCACGCCCATGCAGCACCCAAGATGGAGAGATGCTGGGACAAGCAGCTGAGGTAGTCTTCTCGCAGTTGAACCCCTTACGTGCCGTTATTAATCCTAGTAGCAAAAGCATAAGCATTTGGAGCGTTCCCCATTCACGTGTGGACTGCTATTACCAATTTGCACACATGCACACATGCTTCCTTGTGCGGCCTGTTGGTCTAGGGGTATGATTCCTGCTTTGGGTGCAGGAGGTACCGGTTTCAAATCCCGGACAGGCACTACTTTTCACTTTCGCGACAGAGAAGCACTACGATAAACTAGCGAGTGTCTAAAAGTAAGCCATGCAACAGGGCAAACTGTGTGTCGGGCCACCGGCCAATGATATTGGCAAGTGCGTCTTGTGAAAAGCAATCTACGAAGCAGGATTAAGCCGTCTTCGATTACGTATATCTATACCTAAAGACTGACACGTACAACGATTCGAATCGTTTTCCAGGAACTAGTACATCGCATGCACGTTTGTTAAATGCACGCGCATGCAGCACCCAAGACGGAGAGATGCTGGGACAAGCAGCTGAGGTCGTCTTCTCGCAGTTGAACCCCTTACGTGCCGTTATTAATACTAGTAGCAAAAGCATAAGCATTTGGAGCGTTCCCCATTCACGTGTGGACTGCTATTAACAATTTGCATTACATGATCCTAGCTAAGATTCTGGATATACAATTCCAACTACCAGCTCGTACACATTTCCAGATACGATCGAAAAACAGAGTCAGGTTCCACAGAGACTCGAACTCGGATCGCTGGATTCAAAGTCCAGAGTGCTAACCATTACACCATGGAACCGGGTGCCTCTAGCAGACTTAAATTGAGCAGCATCTTGACATTAAACCGATAAGCTGCGATTTATTACATGTAGCGTCCTCAGGAAGTGTTTGCGTGGCTAATGAAGCAACCAAGTAGGCTGAAATTGGAGGGAGCAACTTGGAATGTAGCGAGAATTCGTGCCAGTATTCGTACATGAAATGATGTGTAAGGGTCAGGTAATCAAAATCGCGGAACAGCCACTTTCGTATGGTGGATGCTTTGTGCTGGAAGCAGCCTAGCTATGAAAACAGCTATGGACACAGAGTACTGTCGAAAAGTGCGTGCTGTCACACAACGCTACGTAGTGGGCGGAAGGTGCGTGACACGATAACATTTGCACTTCACATGATCGACATACTGTTACACAACTCAAGCAGTTCTTTCAGCCTTCACATACACTGGTCCTCAGCACAGCTCATGTTGTAGGAGTCGGATTAAGAAACCTCTTTGAGAATATGGTCCAGATTGGATGCTGCAACTAGCAAGTGCGGCAAGATCTCATTAGGTGGCGGGGTGCACACATGCTTCCTTGTGCGGCCTGTTGGTCTAGCGGTATGATTCCTGCTTTGGGTGCAGGAGATCCCGGTTTCAAATCCCGGACAGGCACTACTTTTCACTTACGCGAAAGCCAAGCACTACGATAAACTAGCGAGTCTCTGAAAGTAAGCCATGCAACAGGGCAAACTGCGTGTCGGGCCACCGGCCAATGATATTGGCAAGTGCGTCTTGTGGAAAGCAATCTACGAAGCAGGATTAAGCCGTCTTCGATTACTTATATCTATACCTAAACGCTGACGCGTACAACGATTCGATTCGTTTCCCAGGAACTAGTACATCGCATGCACGTTTGTTAAATGCACGCGCATGCAGCACCCAAGACGGAGAGATGCTGGGACAAGCAGCTGAGGTCGTCTTCTCGCAGTTGAACCCCTTACGTGCCGTTATTAATCCTAGTAGCAAAAGCATAAGCATTTGGAGCGTTCCCCATTCACGTGTGGACTGCTATTACCAATTTGCACACATGCACACATGCTTCCTTGTGCGGCATGTTGGTCTAGGGGTATGATTCCTGCTTTGGGTGCAGGAGGTACCGGTTTCAAACCCCGGACAGGCACTACTTTTCACTTTCGCGACAACCAAGCACTACGATAAACTAGCGAGTCTCTGAAAGTAAGCCATGCAACAGGGCAAACTATGTGTCGGGCCACCGGCCAATGATATTGGCAAGTGCGTGTTGTGAAAAGCAATCTACGAAGCAGCATTAAGCCGTCTTCGATTACTTATATCTATACCTAAATACTGACTCGTACAACGATTCGATTCGTTTCCCAGGAACTAGTACATCGCATGAACGTTTGTTAAATGCACGCGCATGCAGCACCCAAGACGGAGAGATGCTGGGGCAAGCAGCTGAGGTCGTCTTCTCGCAGTTGAACATTTTTCGTGCCGTTATTAATCCTAGTAGCAAAAGCATAAGCATTTGGAGCGTTCCCCATTCACGTGTGGACTGCTATTAACAATTTGCATTACATGATCCTAGCTAAAATTCCGGATATACAATTCCAACTACCAGCTCGTACACATTTCTACAAACGATCGCAAAACAGAGTCAGGTTCCACCGAGACTCGAACTCGGATCGCTGGATTCAAAGTCCAGAGTGCTAACCATTACACCATGGAACCGGGTGCCTCTAGCAGACTTAAATTGAGCAGCATCTTGACATTAAACCGATAAGCTGCGATTTATTACATGTAGCGTCCTCAGGAAGTGTTTGCGTGGCTAATGAAGCAACCAAGTAGGCTGAAAGTGGAGGGAGCAACTTGGAATGTAGCGAGAATTCTTGCCAGTATTCGTACATGAAATGATGTCTAAGGGTCAGGTAATCAAAATCGCGGAACAGCCGCTTTCGTATGGTGGATGCTTTGTGCTGGAAGCTGCCTAGCTATGAAAACAGATATGGACACAGAGTACTGTCGAAAAGTGCGTGCTGTCACACAACGCTACGTAGTGGGCGGAAGGTGCGTGACACGATAACATTTGCACTTCACATGATCGACATACTGTTACACAACTAAAGCAGTTCTTTCAGCCTTCACATACACTGGTCCTCAGAACAGCTCATGTTGTAGGAGTCGGATTAAGAAACCTCTTTGAGAATATGGTCCAGATTGGATGCTGCAACTAGCAAGTGCGGCAAGATCTCATTAGGTGGCGGGGTGCACACATGCTTCCTTGTGCGGCCTGTTGGTCTAGCGGTATGATTCCTGCTTTGGGTGCTGGAGGTCCCGGTTTCAAATCCCGGACAGGCACTACTTTTCACTTTCGCGAAAGCCAAGGACTACGATAAACTAGCGAGTCTCTGAAAGTAAGCCATGAAACAGGGCAAACTGTGTGTCGGGCCACCGGCCAATGATATTGGCAAGGGCGTCTTGTGAAAAGCAATCTACGAAGCAGGATTAAGCCGTCTTCGATTACTTATATCTATACCTAAATACTGACACGTACAACGATTCTATTCGTTTCCCAGGAACTAGTACATCGCATGAACGTTTGTTAAATGCACGCGCATGCAGCACCCAAGGCGGAGAGATGCTGGGGCAAGCAGCTGAGGTCGTCTTCTCGCAGTTGAACCCCTTACGTGCCGTTATTAATCCTAGTAGCAAAAGCATAAGCATTTGGAGCGTTCCCCATTCACGTGTGGACTGCTAATAACAATTTGCATTACATGATCCTAGCTAAAATTCTGGATATACAATTCCAACTACCAGCTCGTACACATTTCTAGAAACGATCGCAAAACAGAGTCAGGTTCCACCGAGACTCGAACTCGGATCGCTGGATTCAAAGTCCAGAGTGCTAACCATTACACCATGGAACCGGGTGCCTCTAGCAGACTTAAATTGAGCAGCATCTTGACATTAAACCGATAAGCTGCGATTTATTGCATGTAGCGTCCTCAGGAAGTGTTTGCGTGGCTAATGAAGCAACCAAGTAGGCTGAAAGTGGAGGGAGCAACTTGGAATGTAGCGAGAATTCGTGCAAGTATTCGTACATGAAATAGTGTCTAAGGGTTAGGTAATCAAAATCGCGGAACAGCCACTTTCGTATGGTGGATGCCTTTTGCTGGAAGCAGCCTAGCTATGAAAACAGCTATGGACACAGAGTACTGTCGGAAAGTGCGTGCTGTCACACAACGCCACGTAGTGGGCGGATGGTGCGTGACACGATAACATTTGCACTTCACACGATCGACATACTGTCACACAACTCAAGCAGCTCTTTCAGCCATCACATACACTGGTCCTCAGCACAGCTCATGTTGTAGGAGTCGGATTAAGAAACCTCTTTGAGAATATGGTCCATATTGGATGCTGCAACTAGCAAGTGCGGCAAGATCTCAGTAGGTGGCGGGGTGCACACCTGCTTCCTTGTGCGGCCTGTTGGTATAGGGGTATTATTCCTGCTTTGCGTGCAGGTGGTCCCGGGATCAAATCCCGGACAGGCCCTACTTTTCACTTTCGCGGCAACCAAGCACTACGATAAACTAGCGAGTCTCTGAAAGTAAGCCATGCAACAGTGCAAACTGCATGTCGGGCCACCGGCCAATGATATTGGCAAATGCGTCTTGTGGAAAGCAATCTACGAAGCAGGATTAAGCCGTCTTCGATTACTTATATCTATACCTAAACGCTGACGCGTACAACGATTCGATTCGTTTCCCAGGAACTAGTACATCGCATGCACGTTTGTTAAATGCACGCGCATGCAGCACCCAAGATGGAGAGATGCTGGGACAAGCAGCTGAGGTCGTCTTCTCGCAGTTGAACCCCTTACGTGCCGTTATTAATCCTAGTAGCAAAAGCATAAGCATTTGGAGCGTTCCCCATTCACGTGTGGACTGCTATTACCAATTTGCACACATGCACACATGCTTCCTTGTGCGGCCTGTTGGTCTAGGGGTATGATTCCTGCTTTGGGTGCAGGAGGTACCGGTTTCAAATCCCGGACAGGCACTACTTTTCACTTTCGCGACAGCCAAGCACTACGATAAACTAGCGAGTCTCTGAAAGTAAGCCATGCAACAGGGCAAACTGTGTGTCGGGCCACTGGCCAATGATATTGGCAAGTGCGTCTTGTGAAAAGCAATCTACGAAGCAGGATTAAGCCGTCTTCGATTACGTATATCTATACCTAAAGACTGACACGTACAACGATTCGAATCGTTTTCCAGGAACTAGTACATCGCATGCACGTTTGTTAAATGCACGCGCATGCAGCACCCAAGACGGAGAGATGCTGGGACAAGCAGCTGAGGTCGTCTTCTCGCAGTTGAAACCCTTACGTGCCGTTATTAATACTAGTAGCAAAAGCATAAGCATTTGGAGCGTTCCCCATTCACGTGTGGACTGCTATTAACAATTTGCATTACATGATCCTAGCTAAGATTCTGGATATACAATTCCAACTACCAGCTCGTACACATTTCCAGATACGATCGAAAAACAGAGTCAGGTTCCACAGAGACTCGAACTCGGATCGCTGGATTCAAAGTCCAGAGTGCTAACCATTACACCATGGAACCGGGTGCCTCTAGCAGACTTAAATTGAGCAGCATCTTGACATTAAACCGATAAGCTGCGATTTATTACATGTAGCGTCCTCAGGAAGTGTTTGCGTGGCTAATGAAGCAACCAAGTAGGCTGAAATTGGAGGGAGCAACTTGGAATGTAGCGAGAATTCGTGCCAGTATTCGTACATGAAATGATGTGTAAGGGTCAGGTAATCAAAATCGCGGAACTGCCACTTTCGTATGGTGGATGCTTTGTGCTGGAAGCAGCCTAGCTATGAAAACAGCTATGGACACAGAGTACTGTCGAAAAGTGCGTGCTGTCACACAACGCTACGTAGTGGGCGGAAGGTGCGTGACACGATAACATTTGCACTTCACATGATCGACATACTGTTACACAACTCAAGCAGTTCTTTCAGCCTTCACATACACTGGTCCTCAGCACAGCTCATGTTGTAGGAGTCGGATTAAGAAACCTCTTTGAGAATATGGTCTAGATTGGATGCTGCAACTAGCAAGTGCGGCAAGATCTCATTAGGTGGCGGGGTGCACACATGGTTCCTTGTGCGGCCTGTTGGTCTAGCGGTATGATTCCTGCTTTGGGTGCAGGAGGTCCCGGTTTCAAATCCCGGACAGGCACTACTTTTCACTTACGCGAAAGCCAAGCACTACGATAAACTAGCGAGTCTCTGAAAGTAAGCCATGCAACAGGGCAAACTGCGTGTCGGGCCACCGGCCAATGATATTGGCAAGTGCGTCTTGTGGAAAGCAATCTACGAAGCAGGATTAAGCCGTCTTCGATTACTTATATCTATACCTAAAGGGTGACGCGTACAACGATTCGATTCGTTTCCCAGGAACTAGTACATCGCATGAACGTTTGTTAAATGCACGCGCATGCAGCACCCAAGACGGAGAGATGCTGGGGCAAGCAGCTGACGTCGTCTTCTCGCAGTTGAACATTTTTCGTGCCGTTATTAATCCTAGTAGCAAAAGCATAAGCATTTGGAGCGTTCCCCATTCACGTGTGGACTGCTATTAACAATTTGCATTACATGATCCTAGCTAAAATTCCGGATATACAATTCCAACTACCAGCTCGTACACATTTCTAGAAACGATCGCAAAACAGAGTCAAGTTCCACCGAGACTCGAACTCGGACCGCTGGATTCAAAGTCCAGAGTGCTAACCATTACACCATGGAACCGGGTGCCTCTAGCAGACTTAAATTGAGCAGCATCTTGACATTAAACCGATAAGCTGCGATTTATTACATGTAGCGTCCTCAGGAAGTGTTTGCGTGGCTAATGAAGCAACCAAGTAGGCTGAAAGTGGAGGGAGCAACTTGGAATGTAGCGAGAATTCTTGCCAGTATTCGTACATGAAATGATGTCTAAGGGTCAGGTAATCAAAATCGCGGAACAGCCGCTTTCGTATGGTGGATGCTTTGTGCTGGAAGCTGCCTAGCTATGAAAACAGATATGGACACAGAGTACTGTCGAAAAGTGCGTGCTGTCACACAACGCTACGTAGTGGGCGGAAGGTGCGTGACACGATAACATTTGCACTTCACATGATCGACATACTGTTACACAACTAAAGCAGTTCTTTCAGCCTTCACATACACTGGTCCTCAGCACAGCTCATGTTGTAGGAGTCGGATTAAGAAACCTCTTTGAGAATATGGTCCAGATTGGATGCTGCAACTAGCAAGTGCGGCAAGATCTCATTAGGTGGGGGGTGCACACATGCTTCCTTGTGCGGCCTGTTGGTCTAGGGGTATGATTCCTGCTTTGGGTGCAGGAGGTCCCGGTTTCAAATCCCGGACAGGCACTACTTTTCACTTTCGCGACAGCCAAGCACTACGATAAACTAGCGAGTCTCTGAAAGTAAGCCATGCAACAGGGCAAACTGTGTGTCGGGCCACCGGCCAATGATATTGGCAAGTGCGTCTTGTGAAAATCAATCTACGAAGCAGGATTAAGCCGTCTTCGATTACGTATATCTATACCTAAAGACTGACACGTACAACGATTAGATTCGTTTTCCAGGAACAAGTACATCGCATGCACGTTTGTTAAATGCACGCGCATGCAGCACCCAAGACGGAGAGATACTGGGACAAGCAGCTGAGGTCGTATTCTCGCAGTTGAACCCCTTACGTGCCGTTATTAATCCTAGTAGCAAAAGCATAAGCATTTGGAGCGTTCCCCATTCACGTGTGGACTGCTATTAACAATTTGCATTACATGATCCTAGCTAAGATTCTGGATATACAATTCCAACTACCAGCTCGTACACATTTCCAGATACGATCGAAAAACAGAGTCAGGTTCCACAGAGACTCGAACTCGGATCGCTGGATTCAAAGTCCAGAGTGCTAACCATTACACCATGGAACCGGGTGCCTCTAGCAGACTTAAATTGAGCAGCATCTTGACATTAAACCGATAAGCTGCGATTTATTACATGTAGCGTCCTCAGGAAGTGTTTGCGTGGCTAATGAAGCAACCAAGTAGGCTGAAATTGGAGGGAGCAACTTGGAATGTAGCGAGAATTCGTGCCAGTATTCGTACATGAAATGATGTGTAAGGGTCAGGTAATCAAAATCGCGGAACAGCCACTTTCGTATGGTGGATGCTTTGTGCTGGAAGCAGCCTAGCTATGAAAACAGCTATGGACACAGAGTACTGTCGAAAAGTGCGTGCTGTCACACAACGCTACGTAGTGGGCGGAAGGTGCGTGACACGACAACATTTGCACTTCACATGATCGACATACTGTTACACAACTCAAGCAGTTCTTTCAGCCTTCACATACACTGGTCCTCAGCACAGCTCATGTTGTAGGAGTCGGATTAAGAAACCTCTTTGAGAATATGGTCCAGATTGGATGCTGCAACTAGCAAGTGCGGCAAGATCTCATTAGGTGGCGGGGTGCACACATGCTTCCTTGTGCGGCCTGTTGGTCTAGCGGTATGATTCCTGCTTTGGGTGCTGGAGGTCCCGGTTTCAAATCCCGGACAGGCACTACTTTTCACTTTCGCGAAAGCCAAGGACTACGTTAAACAAGCGAGTCTCTGAAAGTAAGCCATGCAACAGGGCAAACTGTGTGTCGGGCCACCGGCCAATGATATTGGCAAGGGCGTCTTGTGAAAAGCAATCTACGAAGCAGGATTAAGCCGTCTTCGATTACTTATATCTATACCTAAATACTGACACGTACAACGATTCGATTCGTTTCCCAGGAACTAGTACATCGCATGAACGTTTGTTAAATGCACGCGCATGCAGCACCTAAGGCGGAGAGATGCTGGGGCAAGCAGCTGAGGTCGTCTTCTCGCAGTTGAACCCCTTACGTGCCGTTATTAATCCTAGTAGCAAAAGCATAAGCATTTGGAGCGTTCCCCATTCACGTGTGGACTGCTAATAACAATTTGCATTACATGATCCTAGCTAAAATTCTGGATATACAATTCCAACTACCAGCTCGTACACATTTCTAGAAACGATCGCAAAACAGAGTCAGTTTCCACCGAGACTCGAACTCGGATCGCTGGATTCAAAGTCCAGAGTGCTAACCATTACACCATGGAACCGGGTGCATCTAGCAGACTTAAATTGAGCAGCATCTTGACATTAAACCGATAAGCTGCGATTTATTGCATGTAGCGTCCTCAGGAAGTGTTTGCGTGGCTAATGAAGCAACCAAGTAGGCTGAAAGTGGAGGGAGCAACTTGGAATGTAGCGAGAATTCGTGCAAGTATTCGTACATGAAATAGTGTCTAAGGGTTAGGTAATCAAAATCGCGGAACAGCCACTTTCGTATGGTGGATGCCTTTTGCTGGAAGCAGCCTAGCTATGAAAACAGCTATGGACACAGAGTACTGTCGGAAAGTGCGTGCTGTCACACAACGCCACGTAGTGGGCGGATGGTGCGTGACACGATAACATTTGCACTTCACACGATCGACATACTGTCACACAACTCAAGCAGCTCTTTCAGCCATCACATACACTGGTCCTCAGCACAGCTCATGTTGTAGGAGTCGGATTAAGAAACCTCTTTGAGAATATGGTCCATATTGGATGCTGCAACTAGCAAGTGCGGCAAGATCTCAGTAGGTGGCGGGGTGCACACCTGCTTCCTTGTGCGGCCTGTTGGTATAGGGGTATTATTCCTGCTTTGCGTGCAGGTGGTCCCGGGATCAAATCCCGGACAGGCCCTACTTTTCACTTTCGCGGCAACCAAGCACTACGATAAACTAGCGAGTCTCTGAAAGTAAGCCATGCAACAGTGCAAACTGCATGTCGGGCCACCGGCCAATGATATTGGCAAATGCGTCTTGTGGAAAGCAATCTACGAAGCAGGATTAAGCCGTCTTCGATTACTTATATCTATACCTAATCGCTGACGCGTACAACGATTCGATTCGTTTCCCAGGAACTAGTACATCGCATGCACGTTTGTTAAATGCACGCGCATGCAGCACCCAAGATGGAGAGATGCTGGGACAAGCAGCTGAGGTCGTCTTCTCGCAGTTGAACCCCTTACGTGCCGTTATTAATCCTAGTAGCAAAAGCATAAGCATTTGGAGCGTTCCCCATTCACGTGTGGACTGCTATTACCAATTTGCACACATGCACACATGCTTCCTTGTGCGGCCTGTTGGTCTAGGGGTATGATTCCTGCTTTGGGTGCAGGAGGTACCGGTTTCAAATCCCGGACAGGCACTACTTTTCACTTTCGCGACAGCCAAGCACTACGATAAACTAGCGAGTCTCTGAAAGTAAGCCATGCAACAGGGCAAACTGTGTGTCGGGCCACTGGCCAATGATATTGGCAAGTGCGTCTTGTGAAAAGCAATCTACGAAGCAGGATTAAGCCGTCTTCGATTACGTATATCTATACCTAAAGACTGACACGTACAACGATTCGAATCGTTTTCCAGGAACTAGTACATCGCATGCACGTTTGTTAAATGCACGCGCATGCAGCACCCAAGACGGAGAGATGCTGGGACAAGCAGCTGAGGTCGTCTTCTCGCAGTTGAAACCCTTACGTGCCGTTATTAATACTAGTAGCAAAAGCATAAGCATTTGGAGCGTTCCCCATTCACGTGTGGACTGCTATTAACAATTTGCATTACATGATCCTAGCTAAGATTCTGGATATACAATTCCAACTACCAGCTCGTACACATTTCCAGATACGATCGAAAAACAGAGTCAGGTTCCACAGAGACTCGAACTCGGATCGCTGGATTCAAAGTCCAGAGTGCTAACCATTACACCATGGAACCGGGTGCCTCTAGCAGACTTAAATTGAGCAGCATCTTGACATTAAACCGATAAGCTGCGATTTATTACATGTAGCGTCCTCAGGAAGTGTTTGCGTGGCTAATGAAGCAACCAAGTAGGCTGAAATTGGAGGGAGCAACTTGGAATGTAGCGAGAATTCGTGCCAGTATTCGTACATGAAATGATGTGTAAGGGTCAGGTAATCAAAATCGCGGAACTGCCACTTTCGTATGGTGGATGCTTTGTGCTGGAAGCAGCCTAGCTATGAAAACAGCTATGGACACAGAGTACTGTCGAAAAGTGCGTGCTGTCACACAACGCTACGTAGTGGGCGGAAGGTGCGTGACACGATAACATTTGCACTTCACATGATCGACATACTGTTACACAACTCAAGCAGTTCTTTCAGCCTTCACATACACTGGTCCTCAGCACAGCTCATGTTGTAGGAGTCGGATTAAGAAACCTCTTTGAGAATATGGTCCAGATTGGATGCTGCAACTAGCAAGTGCGGCAAGATCTCATTAGGTGGCGGGGTGCACACATGGTTCCTTGTGCGGCCTGTTGGTCTAGCGGTATGATTCCTGCTTTGGGTGCAGGAGGTCCCGGTTTCAAATCCCGGACAGGCACTACTTTTCACTTACGCGAAAGCCAAGCACTACGATAAACTAGCGAGTCTCTGAAAGTAAGCCATGCAACAGGGCAAACTGCGTGTCGGGCCACCGGCCAATGATATTGGCAAGTGCGTCTTGTGGAAAGCAATCTACGAAGCAGGATTAAGCCGTCTTCGATTACTTATATCTATACCTAAAGGGTGACGCGTACAACGATTCGATTCGTTTCCCAGGAACTAGTACATCGCATGAACGTTTGTTAAATGCACGTGCATGCAGCACCCAAGACGGAGAGATGCTGGGGCAAGCAGCTGACGTCGTCTTCTCGCAGTTGAACATTTTTCGTGCCGTTATTAATCCTAGTAGCAAAAGCATAAGCATTTGGAGCGTTCCCCATTCACGTGTGGACTGCTATTAACAATTTGCATTACATGATCCTAGCTAAAATTCCGGATATACAATTCCAACTACCAGCTCGTACACATTTCTAGAAACGATCGCAAAACAGAGTCAAGTTCCACCGAGACTCGAACTCGGACCGCTGGATTCAAAGTCCAGAGTGCTAACCATTACACCATGGAACCGGGTGCCTCTAGCAGACTTAAATTGAGCAGCATCTTGACATTAAACCGATAAGCTGCGATTTATTACATGTAGCGTCCTCAGGAAGTGTTTGCGTGGCTAATGAAGCAACCAAGTAGGCTGAAAGTGGAGGGAGCAACTTGGAATGTAGCGAGAATTCTTGCCAGTATTCGTACATGAAATGATGTCTAAGGGTCAGGTAATCAAAATCGCGGAACAGCCGCTTTCGTATGGTGGATGCTTTGTGCTGGAAGCTGCCTAGCTATGAAAACAGATATGGACACAGAGTACTGTCGAAAAGTGCGTGCTGTCACACAACGCTACGTAGTGGGCGGAAGGTGCGTGACACGATAACATTTGCACTTCACATGATCGACATACTGTTACACAACTAAAGCAGTTCTTTCAGCCTTCACATACACTGGTCCTCAGCACAGCTCATGTTGTAGGAGTCGGATTAAGAAACCTCTTTGAGAATATGGTCCAGATTGGATGCTGCAACTAGCAAGTGCGGCAAGATCTCATTAGGTGGGGGGTGCACACATGCTTCCTTGTGCGGCCTGTTGGTCTAGGGGTATGATTCCTGCTTTGGGTGCAGGAGGTCCCGGTTTCAAATCCCGGACAGGCACTACTTTTCACTTTCGCGACAGCCAAGCACTACGATAAACTAGCGAGTCTCTGAAAGTAAGCCATGCAACAGGGCAAACTGTGTGTCGGGCCACCGGCCAATGATATTGGCAAGTGCGTCTTGTGAAAATCAATCTACGAAGCAGGATTAAGCCGTCTTCGATTACGTATATCTATACCTAAAGACTGACACGTACAACGATTAGATTCGTTTTCCAGGAACAAGTACATCGCATGCACGTTTGTTAAATGCACGCGCATGCAGCACCCAAGACGGAGAGATACTGGGACAAGCAGCTGAGGTCGTATTCTCGCAGTTGAACCCCTTACGTGCCGTTATTAATCCTAGTAGCAAAAGCATAAGCATTTGGAGCGTTCCCCATTCACGTGTGGACTGCTATTAACAATTTGCATTACATGATCCTAGCTAAGATTCTGGATATACAATTCCAACTACCAGCTCGTACACATTTCCAGATACGATCGAAAAACAGAGTCAGGTTCCACAGAGACTCGAACTCGGATCGCTGGATTCAAAGTCCAGAGTGCTAACCATTACACCATGGAACCGGGTGCCTCTAGCAGACTTAAATTGAGCAGCATCTTGACATTAAACCGATAAGCTGCGATTTATTACATGTAGCGTCCTCAGGAAGTGTTTGCGTGGCTAATGAAGCAACCAAGTAGGCTGAAATTGGAGGGAGCAACTTGGAATGTAGCGAGAATTCGTGCCAGTATTCGTACATGAAATGATGTGTAAGGGTCAGGTAATCAAAATCGCGGAACAGCCACTTTCGTATGGTGGATGCTTTGTGCTGGAAGCAGCCTAGCTATGAAAACAGCTATGGACACAGAGTACTGTCGAAAAGTGCGTGCTGTCACACAACGCTACGTAGTGGGCGGAAGGTGCGTGACACGACAACATTTGCACTTCACATGATCGACATACTGTTACACAACTCAAGCAGTTCTTTCAGCCTTCACATACACTGGTCCTCAGCACAGCTCATGTTGTAGGAGTCGGATTAAGAAACCTCTTTGAGAATATGGTCCAGATTGGATGCTGCAACTAGCAAGTGCGGCAAGATCTCATTAGGTGGCGGGGTGCACACATGCTTCCTTGTGCGGCCTGTTGGTCTAGCGGTATGATTCCTGCTTTGGGTGCTGGAGGTCCCGGTTTCAAATCCCGGACAGGCACTACTTTTCACTTTCGCGAAAGCCAAGGACTACGTTAAACAAGCGAGTCTCTGAAAGTAAGCCATGCAACAGGGCAAACTGTGTGTCGGGCCACCGGCCAATGATATTGGCAAGGGCGTCTTGTGAAAAGCAATCTACGAAGCAGGATTAAGCCGTCTTCGATTACTTATATCTATACCTAAATACTGACACGTACAACGATTCGATTCGTTTCCCAGGAACTAGTACATCGCATGAACGTTTGTTAAATGCACGCGCATGCAGCACCCAAGGCGGAGAGATGCTGGGGCAAGCAGCTGAGGTCGTCTTCTCGCAGTTGAACCCCTTACGTGCCGTTATTAATCCTAGTAGCAAAAGCATAAGCATTTGGAGCGTTCCCCATTCACGTGTGGACTGCTAATAACAATTTGCATTACATGATCCTAGCTAAAATTCTGGATATACAATTCCAACTACCAGCTCGTACACATTTCTAGAAACGATCGCAAAACAGAGTCAGTTTCCACCGAGACTCGAACTCGGATCGCTGGATTCAAAGTCCAGAGTGCTAACCATTACACCATGGAACCGGGTGCCTCTAGCAGACTTAAATTGAGCAGCATCTTGACATTAAACCGATAAGCTGCGATTTATTGCATGTAGCGTCCTCAGGAAGTGTTTGCGTGGCTAATGAAGCAACCAAGTAGGCTGAAAGTGGAGGGAGCAACTTGGAATGTAGCGAGAATTCGTGCAAGTATTCGTACATGAAATAGTGTCTAAGGGTTAGGTAATCAAAATCGCGGAACAGCCACTTTCGTATGGTGGATGCCTTTTGCTGGAAGCAGCCTAGCTATGAAAACAGCTATGGACACAGAGTACTGTCGGAAAGTGCGTGCTGTCACACAACGCCACGTAGTGGGCGGATGGTGCGTGACACGATAACATTTGCACTTCACACGATCGACATACTGTCACACAACTCAAGCAGCTCTTTCAGCCATCACATACACTGGTCCTCAGCACAGCTCATGTTGTAGGAGTCGGATTAAGAAACCTCTTTGAGAATATGGTCCATATTGGATGCTGCAACTAGCAAGTGCGGCAAGATCTCAGTAGGTGGCGGGGTGCACACCTGCTTCCTTGTGCGGCCTGTTGGTATAGGGGTATTATTCCTGCTTTGCGTGCAGGTGGTCCCGGGATCAAATCCCGGACAGGCCCTACTTTTCACTTTCGCGGCAACCAAGCACTACGATAAACTAGCGAGTCTCTGAAAGTAAGCCATGCAACAGTGCAAACTGCATGTCGGGCCACCGGCCAATGATATTGGCAAATGCGTCTTGTGGAAAGCAATCTACGAAGCAGGATTAAGCCGTCTTCGATTACTTATATCTATACCTAATCGCTGACGCGTACAACGATTCGATTCGTTTCCCAGGAACTAGTACATCGCATGCACGTTTGTTAAATGCACGCGCATGCAGCACCCAAGATGGAGAGATGCTGGGACAAGCAGCTGAGGTCGTCTTCTCGCAGTTGAACCCCTTACGTGCCGTTATTAATCCTAGTAGCAAAAGCATAAGCATTTGGAGCGTTCCCCATTCACGTGTGGACTGCTATTACCAATTTGCACACATGCACACATGCTTCCTTGTGCGGCCTGTTGGTCTAGGGGTATGATTCCTGCTTTGGGTGCAGGAGGTACCGGTTTCAAATCCCGGACAGGCACTACTTTTCACTTTCGCGACAGCCAAGCACTACGATAAACTAGCGAGTCTCTGAAAGTAAGCCATGCAACAGGGCAAACTGTGTGTCGGGCCACCGGCCAATGATATTGGCAAGTGCGTCTTGTGAAAAGCAATCTACGAAGCAGGATTAAGCCGTCTTCGATTACGTATATCTATACCTAAAGACTGACACGTACAACGATTCGATTCGTTTTCCAGGAACTAGTACATCGCATGCACGTTTGTTAAATGCACGCGCATGCAGCACCCAAGACGGAGAGATGCTGGGACAAGCAGCTGAGGTCGTCTTCTCGCAGTTGAACCCCTTACGTGCCTTTATTAATACTAGTAGCAAAAGCATAAGCATTTGGAGCGTTCCCCATTCACGTGTGGACTGCTATTAACAATTTGCATTACATGATCCTAGCTAAGATTCTGGATATACAATTCCAACTACCAGCTCGTACACATTTCCAGATACGATCGAAAAACAGAGTCACGTTCCACAGAGACTCGAACTCGGATCGCTGGATTCAAAGTCCAGAGTGCTAACCATTACACCATGGAACCGGGTGCCTCTAGCAGACTTAAATTGAGCAGCATCTTGACATTAAACCGATAAGCTGCGATTTATTACATGTAGCGTCCTCAGGAAGTGTTTGCGTGGCTAATGAAGCAACCAAGTAGGCTGAAATTGGAGGGAGCAACTTGGAATGTAGCGAGAATTCGTGCCAGTATTCGTACATGAAATGATGTGTAAGGGTCAGGGAATCAAAATCGCGGAACAGCCACTTTCGTATGGTGGATGCTTTGTGCTGGAAGCAGCCTAGCTATGAAAACAGCTATGGACACAGAGTACTGTCGAAAAGTGCGTGCTGTCACACAACGCTACGTAGTGGGCGGAAGGTGCGTGACACGATAACATTTGCAATTCACATGATCGACATACTGTTACACAACTCAAGCAGTTCTTTCAGCCTTCACATACACTGGTCCTCAGCACAGCTCATGTTGTAGGAGTCGGATTAAGAAACCTCTTTGAGAATATGGTCCAGATTGGATGCTGCAACTAGCAAGTGCGGCAAGATCTCATTAGGTGGCGGGGTGCACACATGGTTCCTTGTGCGGCCTGTTGGTCTAGCGGTATGATTCCTGCTTTGGGTGCAGGAGGTCCCGGTTTCAAATCCCGGACAGGCACTACTTTTCACTTACGCGAAAGCCAAGGACTACGTTAAACAAGCGAGTCTCTGAAAGTAAGCCATGCAACAGGGCAAACTGTGTGTCGGGCCACCGGCCAATGATATTGGCAAGGGCGTCTTGTGAAAAGCAATCTACGAAGCAGGATTAAGCCGTCTTCGATTACTTATATCTATACCTAAATACTGACACGTACAACGATTCGATTCGTTTCCCAGGAACTAGTACATCGCATGAACGTTTGTTAAATGCACGCGCATGCAGCACCCAAGGCGGAGAGATGCTGGGGCAAGCAGCTGAGGTCGTCTTCTCGCAGTTGAACCCCTTACGTGCCGTTATTAATCCTAGTAGCAAAAGCATAAGCATTTGGAGCGTTCCCCATTCACGTGTGGACTGCTAATAACTATTTGCATTACATGATCCTAGCTAAAATTCTGGATATACAATTCCAACTACCAGCTCGTACACATTTCTAGAAACGATCGCAAAACAGAGTCAGGTTCCACCGAGACTCGAACTCGGATCGCTGGATTCAAAGTCCAGAGTGCTAACCATTACACCATGGAACCGGGTGCCTCTAGCAGACTTAAATTGAGCAGCATCTTGACATTAAACCGATAAGCTGCGATTTATTACATGTAGCGTCCTCAGGAAGTGTTTGCGTGGCTAATGAAGCAACCAAGTACGCTGAAATTGGAGGGAGCAACTTGGAATGTAGCGAGAATTCTTGCCAGTATTCGTACATGAAATGATGTGTAAGGGTCAGGTAATCAAAATCGCGGAACAATCCACTTTCGTATGGTGGATGCTTTGTGCTGGAAGCAGCCTAGCTATGAAAACAGCTATGGACACAGAGTACTGTCGAAAAGTGCGTGCTGTCACACAACGCTACGTAGTGGGCGGAAGGTGCGTGACACGATAACATTTGCACTTCACATGATCGACATACTGTTACACAACTCAAGCAGTTCTTTCAGCCTTCACATACACTGGTCCTCAGCACAGCTCATGTTGTAGGAGTCGGATTAAGAAACCTCTTTGAGAATATGGTCCAGATTGGATGCTGCAACTAGCAAGTGCGGCAAGATCTCATTAGGTGGCGGGGTGCACACCTGCTTCCTTGTGCGGCCTGTTGGTCTAGCGGTATGATTCCTGCTTTGGGTGCAGGAGGTCCCGGTTTCAAATCCCGGACAGGCACTACTTTTCACTTTCGCGACAGCCAAGCACTACGATAAACTAGCGAGTCTCTGAAAGTAAGCCATGCAACAGGGCAAACTGTGTGTCGGGCCACCGGCCAATGATATTGGCAAGTGCGTCTTGTGAAAAGCAATCTACGAAGCAGGATTAAGCCGTCTTCGATTACTTATATCTATACCTAAAGACTGACATGTACAACGATTCGATTCGTTTTCCAGGAACTGGTACATCGCATGCACGTTTGTTAAATGCACGCGCATGCAGCACCCAAGACGGAGAGATGCTGGGACAAGCAGCTGAGGCCGTCTTCTCGCAGTTGAACCCCTTACGTGCCGTTATTAATCCTAGTAGCAAAAGCGTAAGCATTTGGAGCGTTCCCCATTCACGTGTGGACTGCTATTAACAATTTGCATTACATGATCCTAGCTAAGATTCTGGATATACAATTCCAACTACCAGCTCGTACACATTTCCAGATACGATCGAAAAACAGAGTCAGGTTCCACAGAGACTCGAACTCGGATCGCTGGATTCAAAGTCCAGAGTGCTAACCATTACACCATGGAACCGGGTGCCTCTAGCAGACTTAAATTGAGCAGCATCTTGACATTAAACCGATAAGCTGCGATTTATTACATGTAGCGTCATCAGGAAGTGTTTGCGTGGCTAATGAAGCAACCAAGTAGGCTGAAATTGGAGGGAGCAACTTGGAATGTAGCGAGAATTCGTGCCAGTATTCGTACATGAAATGATGTGTAAGGGTCAGGTAATCAAAATCGCGGAACAGCCACTTTCGTATGGTGGATGCTTTGTGCTGGAAGCAGCCTAGCTATGAAAACAGCTATGGACACAGAGTACTGTCGAAAAGTGCGTGCTGTCACACAACGCTACGTAGTGGGCGGAAGGTGCGTGACACGATAACATTTGCACTTCACATGATCGACATACTGTTACACAACTCAAGCAGCTCTTTCAGCCTTCACATACACTGGTCCTCAGCACAGCTCATGTTGTAGGAGTCGGATTAAGAAACCTCTTTGAGAATATGGTCCAGATTGGATGCTGCAACTAGCAAGTGCGGCAAGATCTCATTAGGTGGCGGGATGCACACATGCTTCCTTGTGCGGCCTGTTGGTCTAGCGGTATGATTCCTGCTTTGGGTGCAGGAGGTCCCGGTTTCAAATCCCGGACAGGCCCTACTTTTCACTTTCGCGACAACCAAGCAATACGATAAACTAGCGAGTCTCTGAAAGTAAGCCATGCAACAGGGCAAACTGTGTGTCGGGCCACCGGCCAATGATATTGGCAAGGGCGTCTTGTGAAAAGCAATCTACGAAGCAGGATTAAGCCGTCTTCGATTACTTATATCTATACCTAAATACTGACACGTACAACGATTCGATTCGTTTCCCAGGAACTAGTACATCGCATGAACGTTTGTTAAATGCACGCACATGCAGCACCCAAGACGGAGAGATGCTGGGGCAAGCAGCTGAGGTCGTCTTCTCTTAGTTGAACCCCTTACGTGCCGTTATTAATCCTAGTAGCAAAAGCATAAGCATTTGGAGCGTTCCCCATTCACGTGTGGACTGCTATTAACAATTTGCATTACATGATCCTAGCTAAAATTCTGGATATACAATTCCAACTACCAGCTCGTACACATTTCTAGAAACGATCGCAAAACAGTCAGGTTCCACCGAGACTCGAACTCGGATCGCTGGATTCAAAGTCCAGAGTGCTAACCATTACACCATGGAACCGGGTGCCTCTAGCAGACTTAAATTGAGCAGCATCTTGACATTAAACCGATAAGCTGCGATTTATTACATGTAGCGTCCTCAGGAAGTGTTTGCGTGGCTAATGAAGCAACCAAGTAGGCTGAAATTGGAGGGAGCAACTTGGAATGTAGCGAGAATTCGTGCCAGTATTCGTACATGAAATGATGTGTAAGGGTCAGGTAATCAAAATCGTGGAACAGCCACTTTCGTATGGTGGATGCCTTGTGCTGGAAGCAGCCTAGCTATGAAAACAGCTATGGACACAGAGTACTGTCGAAAAGTGCGTGCTGTCACACAACGCTACGTAGTGGGCGGAAGGTGCGTGACACGATAACATTTGCACTTCACATGATCGACATACTGTTACACAACTCAAGCAGTTCTATCAGCCTTCACATACACTGGTCCTCAGCACAGCTCATGTTGTAGGAGTCGGATTAAGAAACCTCTTTGAGAATATGGTCCAGATTGGATGCTGCAACTAGCAAGTGCGGCAAGATCTCATTAGGTGGCGGGATGCACACATGCTTCCTTGTGCGGCCTGTTGGTCTAGCGGTATGATTCCTGCTTTGGGTGCAGGAGGTCCCGGTTTGAAATCCCGGACAGGCACTACTTTTCACTTTCGCGAAAGCCAAGGACTACGTTAAACAAGCGAGTCTCTGAAAGTAAGCCATGAAACAGGGCAAACTGTGTGTCGGGCCACCGGCCAATGATATTGGCAAGTGCGTCTTGTGAAAAGCAATCTACGAAGCAGGATTAAGCCGTCTTCGATTACTTATATCTATACCTAAATACTGACACGTACAACGATTCGATTCGTTTCCCAGGAACTAGTACATCGCATGAACGTTTGTTAAATGCACGCGCATGCAGCACCCAAGACGGAGAGATGCTGGGGCAAGCAGCTGAGGTCGTCTTCTCGCAGTTGAACCCCTTACGTGCCGTTATTAATCCTAGTAGCAAAAGCATAAGCATTTGGAGCGTTCCCCATTCACGTGTGGACTGCTAATAACAATTTGCATTACATGATCCTAGCTAAAATTCTGGATATACAATTCCAACTACCAGCTCGTACACATTTCTAGAAACGATCGCAAAACAGAGTCAGGTTCCACCGAGACTCGAACTCGGATCGCTGGATTCAAAGTCCAGAGTGCTAACCATTACACCATGGAACCGGGTGCCTCTAGCAGACTTAAATTGAGCAGCATCTTGACATTAAACCGATAAGCTGCGATTTATTGCATGTAGCGTCCTCAGGAAGTGTTTGCGTGGCTAATGAAGCAACCAAGTAGGCTGAAAGTGGAGGGAGCAACTTGGAATGTAGCGAGAATTCGTGCCAGTATTCGTACATGAAATAGTGTCTAAGGGTTAGGTAATCAAAATCGCGGAACAGCCACTTTCGTATGGTGGATGCCTTGTGCTGGAAGCAGCCTAGCTATGAAAACAGCTAGGAAACAGAGTACTGTCGAAAAGTGCGTGCTGTCACACAACGCCACGTAGTGGGCGGATGGTGCGTGACACGATAACATTTGCACTTCACACGATCGACATACTGTCACACAACTCAAGCAGCTCTTTCAGCCATCACATACACTGGTCCTCAGCACAGCTCATGTTGTAGGTGTCGGATTAAGAAACCTCTTTGAGAATATGGTCCATATTGGATGCTGCAACTAGCAAGTGCGGCAAGATCTCAGTAGGTGGCGGGGTGCACACCTGCTTCCTTGTGCGGCCTGTTGGTATAGGGGTATTATTCCTGCTTTGCGTGCAGGAGGTCCCGGGATCAAATCCCGGACAGGCCCTACTTTTCACTTTCGCGGCAACCAAGCACTACGATAAACTAGCGAGTCTCTGAAAGTAAGCCATGCAACAGGGCAAACTGCGTGTCGGGCCACCGGCCAATGATATTGGCAAGTGCGTCTTGTGGAAAGCAATCTACGAAGCAGGATTAAGCCGTCTTCGATTACTTATATCTATACCTAAACGCTGACGCGTACAACGATTCGATTCGTTTCCCAGGAACTAGTACATCGCATGCACGTTTGTTAAATGCACGCGCATGCAGCACCCAAGATGGAGAGATGCTGGGACAAGCAGCTGAGGTCGTCTTTTCGCAGTTGAACCCCTTACGTGCCGTTATTAATCCTAGTAGCAAAAGCATAAGCATTTGGAGCGTTCCCCATTCACGTGTGGACTGCTATTACCAATTTGCACACATGCACACATGCTTCCTTGTGCGGCCTGTTGGTCTAGGGGTATGATTCCTGCTTTGGGTGCAGGAGGTCCCGGTTTCAAATCCCGGACAGGCACTACTTTTCACTTTCGCGACAGCCAAGCACTACGATAAACTAGCGAGTCTCTGAAAGTAAGCCATGCAACAGGGCAAACTGTGTGTCGGGCCACCGGCCAATGATATTGGCAAGTGCGTCTTGTGAAAAGCAATCTACGAAGCAGGATTAAGCCGTCTTCGATTACGTATATCTATACCTAAAGACTGACACGTACAACGATTCGATTCGTTTTCCAGGAACTAGTACATCCCATGCACGTTTGTTAAATGCACGCGCATGCAGCACCCAAGATGGAGAGATGCTGGGACAAGCAGCTGAGGTCGTCTTTTCGCAGTTGAACCCCTTACGTGCCGTTATTAATCCTAGTAGCAAAAGCATAAGCATTTGGAGCGTTCCCCATTCACGTGTGGTCTGCTATTACCAATTTGCACACATGCACACATGCTTCCTTGTGCGGCCTGTTGGTCTACGGGGTATGATTCCTGCTTTGGATGCAGGAGGTCCCGGTTTCAAATCCCGGACAGGCACTACTTTTCACTTTCGCGACAGCCAAGCACTACGATAAACTAGCGAGTCTCTGAAAGTAAGCCATGCAACAGGGCAAACTGTGTGTCGGGCCACCGGCCAATGATATTAGCAAGTGCGTCTTGTGAAAAGCAATCTACGAAGCAGGATTAAGCCGTCTTCGATTACTTATATCTATACCTAAAGACTGACATGTACAACGATTCAATTCGTTTTCCAGGAACTGGTACATCGCATGCACGTTTGTTAAATGCACGCGCATGCAGCACCCAAGACGGAGAGATGCTGGGACAAGCAGCTGAGGCCGTCTTCTCGCAGTTGAACCCCTTACGTGCCGTTATTAATCCTAGTAGCAAAAGCATAAGCATTTGGAGCGTTCCCCATTCACGTGTGGACTGCTATTAACAATTTGCATTACATGATCCTAGCTAAGATTCTGGATATACAATTCCAACTACCAGCTCGTACACATTTCCAGATACGATCGAAAAACAGAGTCAGGTTCCACAGAGACTCGAACTCGGATCGCTGGATTCAAAGTCCAGAGTGCTAACCATTACACCATGGAACCGGGTGCCTCTAGCAGACTTAAATTGAGCAGCATCTTGACATTAAACCGATAAGCTGCGATTTATTACATGTAGCGTCATCAGGAAGTGTTTGCGTGGCTAATGAAGCAACCAAGTAGGCTGAAATTGGAGGGAGCAACTTGGAATGTAGCGAGAATTCGTGCCAGTATTCGTACATGAAATGATGTGTAAGGGTCAGGTAATCAAAATCGCGGAACAGCCACTTTCGTATGGTGGATGCTTTGTGCTGGAAGCAGCCTAGCTATGAAAACAGCTATGGACACAGAGTACTGTCGAAAAGTGCGTGCTGTCACACAACGCTACGTAGCGGGCGGAAGGTGCGTGACACGATAACATTTGCACTTCACATGATCGACATACTGTTACACAACTCAAGCAGCTCTTTCAGCCTTCACATACACTGGTCCTCAGCACAGCTCATGTTGTAGGAGTCGGATTAAGAAACCTCTTTGAGAATATGGTCCAGATTGGATGCTGCAACTAGCAAGTGCGGCAAGATCTCATTAGGTGGCGGGATGCACACATGCTTCCTTGTGCGGCCTGTTGGTCTAGCGGTATGATTCCTGCTTTGGGTGCAGGAGGTCCCGGTTTCAAATCCCGGACAGGCCCTACTTTTCACTTTCGCGACAACCAAGCAATACGATAAACTAGCGAGTCTCTGAAAGTAAGCCATGCAACAGGGCAAACTGTGTGTCGGGCCACCGGCCAATGATATTGGCAAGGGCGTCTTGTGAAAAGCAATCTACGAAGCAGGATTAAGCCGTCTTCGATTACTTATATCTATACCTAAATACTGACACGTACAACGATTCGATTCGTTTCCCAGGAACTAGTACATCGCATGAACGTTTGTTAAATGCACGCACATGCAGCACCCAAGACGGAGAGATGCTGGGGCAAGCAGCTGAGGTCGTCTTCTCTTAGTTGAACCCCTTACGTGCCGTTATTAATCCTAGTAGCAAAAGCATAAGCATTTGGAGCGTTCCCCATTCACGTGTGGACTGCTATTAACAATTTGCATTACATGATCCTAGCTAAAATTCTGGATATACAATTCCAACTACCAGCTCGTACACATTTCTAGAAACGATCGCAAAACAGTCAGGTTCCACCGAGACTCGAACTCGGATCGCTGGATTCAAAGTCCAGAGTGTTAACCATTACACCATGGAACCGGGTGCCTCTAGCAGACTTAAATTGAGCAGCATCTTGACATTAAACCGATAAGCTGCGATTTATTACATGTAGCGTCCTCAGGAAGTGTTTGCGTGGCTAATGAAGCAACCAAGTAGGCTGAAATTGGAGGGAGCAACTTGGAATGTAGCGAGAATTCGTGCCAGTATTCGTACATGAAATGATGTGTAAGGGTCAGGTAATCAAAATCGTGGAACAGCCACTTTCGTATGGTGGATGCCTTGTGCTGGAAGCAGCCTAGCTATGAAAACAGCTATGGACACAGAGTACTGTCGAAAAGTGCGTGCTGTCACACAACGCTACGTAGTGGGCGGAAGGTGCGTGACACGATAACATTTGCACTTCACATGATCGACATACTGTTACACAACTCAAGCAGTTCTATCAGCCTTCACATACACTGGTCCTCAGCACAGCTCATGTTGTAGGAGTCGGATTAAGAAACCTCTTTGAGAATATGGTCCAGATTGGATGCTGCAACTAGCAAGTGCGGCAAGATCTCATTAGGTGGCGGGATGCACACATGCTTCCTTGTGCGGCCTGTTGGTCTAGCGGTATGATTCCTGCTTTGGGTGCAGGAGGTCCCGGTTTCAAATCCCGGACAGGCACTACTTTTCACTTTCGCGAAAGCCAAGGACTACGTTAAACAAGCGAGTCTCTGAAAGTAAGCCATGAAACAGGGCAAACTGTGTGTCGGGCCACCGGCCAATGATATTGGCAAGTGCGTCTTGCGAAAAGCAATCTACGAAGCAGGATTAAGCCGTCTTCGATTACTTATATCTATACCTAAATACTGACACGTACAACGATTCGATTCGTTTCCCAGGAACTAGTACATCGCATGAACGTTTGTTAAATGCACGCGCATGCAGCACCCAAGACGGAGAGATGCTGGGGCAAGCAGCTGAGGTCGTCTTCTCGCAGTTGAACCCCTTACGTGCCGTTATTAATCCTAGTAGCAAAAGCATAAGCATTTGGAGCGTTCCCCATTCACGTGTGGACTGCTAATAACAATTTGCATTACATGATCCTAGCTAAAATTCTGGATATACAATTCCAACTACCAGCTCGTACACATTTCTAGAAACGATCGCAAAACAGAGTCAGGTTCCACCGAGACTCGAACTCGGATCGCTGGATTCAAAGTCCAGAGTGCTAACCATTACACCATGGAACCGGGTGCCTCTAGCAGACTTAAATTGAGCAGCATCTTGACATTAAACCGATAAGCTGCGATTTATTGCATGTAGCGTCCTCAGGAAGTGTTTGCGTGGCTAATGAAGCAACCAAGTAGGCTGAAAGTGGAGGGAGCAACTTGGAATGTAGCGAGAATTCGTGCCAGTATTCGTACATGAAATAGTGTCTAAGGGTTAGGTAATCAAAATCGCGGAACAGCCACTTTCGTATGGTGGATGCCTTGTGCTGGAAGCAGCCTAGCTATGAAAACAGCTAGGAAACAGAGTACTGTCGAAAAGTGCGTGCTGTCACACAACGCCACGTAGTGGGCGGATGGTGCGTGACACGATAACATTTGCACTTCACACGATCGACATACTGTCACACAACTCAAGCAGCTCTTTCAGCCATCACATACACTGGTCCTCAGCACAGCTCATGTTGTAGGTGTCGGATTAAGAAACCTCTTTGAGAATATGGTCCATATTGGATGCTGCAACTAGCAAGTGCGGCAAGATCTCAGTAGGTGGCGGGGTGCACACCTGCTTCCTTGTGCGGCCTGTTGGTATAGGGGTATTATTCCTGCTTTGCGTGCAGGAGGTCCCGGGATCAAATCCCGGACAGGCCCTACTTTTCACTTTCGCGGCAACCAAGCACTACGATAAACTAGCGAGTCTCTGAAAGTAAGCCATGCAACAGGGCAAACTGCGTGTCGGGCCACCGGCCAATGATATTGGCAAGTGCGTCTTGTGGAAAGCAATCTACGAAGCAGGATTAAGCCGTCTTCGATTACTTATATCTATACCTAAACGCTGACGCGTACAACGATTCGATTCGTTTCCCAGGAACTAGTACATCGCATGCACGTTTGTTAAATGCACGCGCATGCAGCACCCAAGATGGAGAGATGCTGGGACAAGCAGCTGAGGTCGTCTTTTCGCAGTTGAACCCCTTACGTGCCGTTATTAATCCTAGTAGCAAAAGCATAAGCATTTGGAGCGTTCCCCATTCACGTGTGGACTGCTATTACCAATTTGCACACATGCACACATGCTTCCTTGTGCGGCCTGTTGGTCTAGGGGTATGATTCCTGCTTTGGGTGCAGGAGGTCCCGGTTTCAAATCCCGGACAGGCACTACTTTTCACTTTCGCGACAGCCAAGCACTACGATAAACTAGCGAGTCTCTGAAAGTAAGCCATGCAACAGGGCAAACTGTGTGTCGGGCCACCGGCCAATGATATTGGCAAGTGCGTCTTGTGAAAAGCAATCTACGAAGCAGGATTAAGCCGTCTTCGATTACGTATATCTATACCTAAAGACTGACACGTACAACGATTCGATTCGTTTTCCAGGAACTAGTACATCCCATGCACGTTTGTTAAATGCACGCGCATGCAGCACCCAAGATGGAGAGATGCTGGGACAAGCAGCTGAGGTCGTCTTTTCGCAGTTGAACCCCTTACGTGCCGTTATTAATCCTAGTAGCAAAAGCATAAGCATTTGGAGCGTTCCCCATTCACGTGTGGACTGCTATTACCAATTTGCACACATGCACACATGCTTCCTTGTGCGGCCTGTTGGTCTAGGGGTATGATTCCTGCTTTGGGTGCAGGAGGTCCCGGTTTCAAATCCCGGACAGGCACTACTTTTCACTTTCGCGACAGCCAAGCACTACGATAAACTAGCGAGTCTCTGAAAGTAAGCCATGCAACAGGGCAAACTGTGTGTCGGGCCACCGGCCAATGATATTGGCAAGTGCGTCTTGTGAAAAGCAATCTACGAAGCAGGATTAAGCCGTCTTCGATTACGTATATCTATACCTAAAGACTGACACGTACAACGATTCGATTCGTTTTCCAGGAACTAGTACATCCCATGCACGTTTGTTAAATGCACGCGCATGCAGCACCCAAGACGGAGAGATGCTGGAACAAGCAGCTGAGGTCGTCTTCTCGCAGTTGAACCCCTTACGTGCCGTTATTAATCCTAGTAGCAAAAGCATAAGCATTTGGAGCGTTCCCCATTCACGTGTGAACTGCTATTAACAATTTGCATTACATGATCCTAGCTAAGATTCTGGATATACAATTCCAACTACCAGCTCGTACACATTTCCAGATACGATCGAAAAACAGAGTCACGTTCCACAGAGACTCGAACTCGGATCGCTGGATTCAAAGTCCAGAGTGCTAACCATTACACCATGGAACCGGGTGCCTCTAGCAGACTTAAATTGAGCAGCATCTTGACATTAAACCGATAAGCTGCGATTTATTACATGTAGCGTCCTCAGGAAGTGTTTGCGTGGCTAATGAAGCAACCAAGTACGCTGAAATTGGAGGGAGCAACTTGGAATGTAGCGAGAATTCTTGCCAGTATTCGTACATGAAACGATGTGTAAGGGTCAGGTAATCAAAATCGCGGAACAATCCACTTTCGTATGGTGGATGCTTTGTGCTGGAAGCAGCCTAGCTATGAAAACAGCTATGGACACAGAGTACTGTCGAAAAGTGCGTGCTGTCACACAACGCTACGTAGTGGGCGGAAGGTGCGTGACACGATAACATTTGCACTTCACATGATCGACATACTGTTACACAACTCAAGCAGTTCTTTCAGCCTTCACATACACTGGTCCTCAGCACAGCTCATGTTGTAGGAGTCGGATTAAGAAACCTCTTTGAGAATATGGTAGAGATTGGATGCTGCAACTAGCAAGTGCGGCAAGATCTCATTAGGTGGCGGGGTGCACACCTGCTTCTTTGTGCGGCCTGTTGGTCTAGCGGTATGATTCCTGCTTTGGGTGCAGGAGGTCCCGGTTTCAAATCCCGGACAGGCACTACTTTTCACTTTCGCGACAGCCAAGCACTACGATAAACTAGCGAGTCTCTGAAAGTAAGCCATGCAACAGGGCAAACTGTGTGTCGGGCCACCGGCCAATGATATTGGCAAGTGCGTCTTGTGAAAAGCAATCTACGAAGCAGGATTAAGCCGTCTTCGATTACTTATATCTATACCTAAAGACTGACACGTACAACGATTCGATTCGTTTTCCAGGAACTGGTACATCGCATGCACGTTTGTTAAATGCACGCGCATGCAGCACCCAAGACGGAGAGATGCTGGGACAAGCAGCTGAGGTCGTCTTCTCGCAGTTGAACCCCTTACGTGCCATTATTAATCCTAGTAGCAAAAGCATAAGCATTTGGAGCGTTCCCCATTCACGTGTGGACTGCTATTAACAATTTGCATTACATGATCCTAGCTAAGATTCTGGATATACAATTCCAACTACCAGCTCGTACACATTTCCAGATACGATCGAAAAACAGAGTCACGTTCCACAGAGACTCGAACTCGGATCGCTGGATTCAAAGTCCAGAGTGCTAACCATTACACCATGGAACCGGGTGCCTCTAGCAGACTTAAATTGAGCAGCATCTTGACATTAAACCGATAAGCTGCGATTTATTACATGTAGCGTCCTCAGGAAGTGTTTGCGTGGCTAATGAAGCAACCAAGTAGGCTGAAATTGGAGGGAGCAACTTGGAATGTAGCGAGAATTCGTGCCAGTATTCGTACATGAAATGATGTGTAAGGGTCAGGTAATCAAAATCGCGGAACAGCCACTTTCGTATGGTGGATGCTTTGTGCTGGAAGCAGCCTAGCTATGAAAACAGCTATGGACACAGAGTACTGTCGAAAAGTGCGTGCTGTCACACAACGCTACGTAGTGGGCGGAAGGTGCGTGACACGATAACATTTGCACTTCACATGATCGACATACTGTTACACAACTCAAGCAGTTCTTTCAGCCTTCACATACACTGGTCCTCAGCACAGCTCATGTTGTAGGAGTCGGATTAAGAAACCTCTTTGAGAATATGGTCCAGATTGGATGCTGCAACTAGCAAGTGCGGCAAGATCTCATTAGGTGGCGGGGTGCACACATGGTCCCTTGTGCGGCCTGTTGGTCTAGCGGTATGATTCCTGCTTTGGGTGCAGGAGGTCCCGGTTTCAAATCCCGGACAGGCCCTACTTTTCACTTTCGCGACAACCAAGCAATACGATAAACTAGCGAGTCTCTGAAAGTAAGCCATGCAACAGGGCAAAGTGTGTGTCGGGCCACCGGCCAATGATATTGGCAAGGGCGTCTTGTGAAAAGCAATCTACGAAGCAGGATTAAGCCGTCTTCGATTACTTATATCTATACCTAAATACTGACACGTACAACGATTCGATTCGTTTCCCAGGAACTAGTACATCGCATGAACGTTTGTTAAATGCACGCGCATGCAGCACCCAAGACGGAGAGATGCTGGGGCAAGCAGCTGAGGTCGTCTTCTCTTAGTTGAACCCCTTACGTGCCGTTATTAATCCTAGTAGCAAAAGCATAAGCATTTGGAGCGTTCCCCATTCACGTGTGTACTGCTATTAACAATTTGCATTACATGATCCTAGCTAAAATTCTGGATATACAATTCCAACTACCAGCTCGTACACATTTCTAGAAACGATCGCAAAACAGTCAGGTTCCACCGAGACTCGAACTCGGATCGCTGGATTCAAAGTCCAGAGTGCTAACCATTACACCATGGAACCGGGTGCCTCTAGCAGACTTAAATTGAGCAGCATCTTGACATTAAACCGATAAGCTGCGATTTATTACATGTAGCGTCCTCAGGAAGTGTTTGCGTGGCTAATGAAGCAACCACGTAGGCTGAAAGTGGAGGGAGCAACTTGGAATGTAGCGAGAATTCTTGCCAGTATTCGTACATGAAATGATGTCTAAGGGTCAGGTAATCAAAATCGCGGAACAGCCACTTTCGTATGGTGGATGCCTTGTGCTGGAAGCAGCCTAGCTATGAAAACAGCTATGGACACAGAGTACTGTCGAAAAGTGCGTGCTGTCACACAACGCCACGTAGTGGGCGGATGGTGCGTGACACGATAACATTTGCACTTCACACGATCGACATACTGTCACACAACTCAAGCAGCTCTTTCAGCCATCACATACACTGGTCCTCAGCACAGCTCATGTTGTAGGAGTCGGATTAAGAAACCTCTTTGAGAATATGGTCCAGATTGGATGCTGCAACTAGCAAGTGCGGCAAGATCTCATTAGGTGGCGGGATGCACACTTGCTTCCTTGTGCGGCCTGTTGGTCTAGCGGTATGATTCCTGCTTTGGGTGCAGGAGGTCCCGGTTTCAAATCCCGGACAGGCACTACTTTTCACTTTCGCGAAAGCCAAGGACTACGTTAAACAAGCGAGTCTCTGAAAGTAAGCCATGCAACAGGGCAAACTGCGTGTCGGGCCACCGGCCAATGATATTGGCAAGTGCGTCTTGTGAAAAGCAATCTACGAAGCAGGATTAAGCCGTCTTCGATTACTTATATCTATACCTAAATACTGACACGTACAACGATTCGATTCGTTTCCCAGGAACTAGTACATCGCATGAACGTTTGTTAAATGCACGCGCATGCAGCACCCAAGACGGAGAGATGCTGGGGCAAGCAGCTGAGGTCGTCTTCTCGCAGTTGAACCCCTTACGTGCCGTTATTAATCCTAGTAGCAAAAGCATAAGCATTTGGAGCGTTCCCCATTCACGTGTGGACTGCTAATAACAATTTGCATTACATGATCCTAGCTTAAATTCTGGATATACAATTCCAACTACCAGCTCGTACACATTTCTAGAAACGATCGCAAAACAGAGTCAGGTTCCACCGAGACTCGAACTCGGATCGCTGGATTCAAAGTCCAGAGTGCTAACCATTACACCATGGAACCGGGTGCCTCTAGCAGACTTAAATTGAGCAGCATCTTGACATTAAACCGATAAGCTGCGATTTATTGCATGTAGCGTCCTCAGGAAGTGTTTGCGTGGCTAATGAAGCAACCAAGTAGGCTGAAAGTGGAGGGAGCAACTTGGAATGTAGCGAGAATTCGTGCCAGTATTCGTACATGAAATAGTGTCTAAGGGTTAGGTAATCAAAATCGCGGAACAGCCACTTTCGTATGGTGGATGCCTTGTGCTGGAAGCAGCCTAGCTATGAAAACAGCTAGGAAACAGAGTACTGTCGAAAAGTGCGTGCTGTCACACAACGCCACGTAGTGGGCGGATGGTGCGTGACACGATAACATTTGCACTTCACACGATCGACATACTGTCACACAACTCAAGCAGCTCTTTCAGCCATCACATACACTGGTCCTCAGCACAGCTCATGTTGTAGGTGTCGGATTAAGAAACCTCTTTGAGAATATGGTCCATATTGGATGCTGCAACTAGCAAGTGCGGCAAGATCTCAGTAGGTGGCGGGGTGCACACCTGCTTCCTTGTGCGGCCTGTTGGTATAGGGGTATTATTCCTGCTTTGCGTGCAGGAGGTCCCGGGATCAAATCCCGGACAGGCCCTACTTTTCACTTTCGCGGCAACCAAGCACTACGATAAACTAGCGAGTCTCTGAAAGTAAGCCATGCAACAGGGCAAACTGCGTGTCGGGCCACCGGCCAATGATATTGGCAAGTGCGTCTTGTGGAAAGCAATCTACGAAGCAGGATTAAGCCGTCTTCGATTACTTATATCTATACCTAAACGCTGACGCGTACAACGATTCGATTCGTTTCCCAGGAACTAGTACATCGCATGCACGTTTGTTAAATGCACGCGCATGCAGCACCCAAGACGGAGAGATGCTGGGACAAGCAGCTGAGGTCGTCTTCTCGCAGTTGAACCTCTTACGTGCCGTTATTAATCCTAGTAGCAAAAGCATAAGCATTTGGAGCGTTCCCCATTCACGTGTGGACTGCTATTACCAACTTGCACACATGCACACATGCTTCCTTGTGCGGCCTGTTGGTCTAGGGGTATGATTCCTGCTTTGGGTGCAGGAGGTCCTGGTTTCAAATCCCGGACAGGCACTACTTTTCACTTTCGCGACAGCCAAGCACTACGATAAACTAGCGAGTCTCTGAAAGTGAGCCATGCAACAGGGCAAACTGTGTGTCGGGCCACCGGCCAATGATATTGGCAAGTGCGTCTTGTGAAAAGCAATCTACGAAGCAGGATTAAGCCGTCTTCGATTACTTACATCTATACCTAAATACTGACACGTACAACGATTCGATTCGTTTCCCAGGAACTAGTACATCGCATGAACGTTTGTTAAATGCACGCGCATGCAGCACCCAAGACGGAGAGATGCTGGGGCAAGCAGCTGAGGTCGTCTTCTCGCAGTTGAACCCCTTACGTGCCGTTATTAATCGTAGTAGCAAAAGCATAAGCATTTGGAGCGTTCCCCATTCACGTGTGGACTGCTATTACCAATTTGCATTACATGATCCTAACTAACTTTCTGGTTATACATTTCCAACTACCAGCTCGTACACATTTCTAGAAACGATCGCAAAACACAGAGTCAGTTTCCACCGAGACTTGAACTCGGATCGCTGGATTCAAAGTCCAGAGTGCTAACCATTACACCATGGAACCGGGTGGCTCTAGCGGACTTAAATTGAGCAGCATCTTGACATTAAACCGATAAGCTGCGATTTATTGCATGTAGCGTCCTCAGGAAGTGTTTGCGTGGCTAATGAAGCAACCAAGTAGGCTGAAAGTGGAGGGAGCAACTTGGAATGTAGCGAGAATTCTTGCCAGTATTCGTACATGAAATGATGTCTAAGGGTCAGATAATCAAAATCGCGGAACAGCCACTTTCGTATGGTGGATGCCTTGTGCTGGAAGCAGCCTAGCTATGAAAACAGCTATGGACACAGAGTACTGTCGAAAAGTGCGTGCTGTCACACAACGCCACGTAGTGGGCGGATGGTGCGTGACACGATAACATTTGCACTTCACACGATCGACATACTGTCACACAACTCAAGCAGCTCTTTCAGCCATCACATACACTGGTCCTCAGCACAGCTCATGTTGTAGGTGTCGGATTAAGAAACCTCTTTCAGAATATGGTCCATATTGGATGCTGCAACTAGCAAGTGCGGCAAGATCTCAGTAGGTGGCGGGGTGCACACCTGTTTCCTTGTGCGGCCTGTTGGTATAGGGGTATTATTCCTGCTTTGGAGCAGGTAGTCCCGGGTTCAAATCCCGGACAGGCCCTACTTTTCACTTTCGCGACAACCAAGCAATACGACAAACTAGCGAGTCTCTGAAAGTAAGCCATGCAACAGGGCAAAGTGTGTGTCGGGCCACCGGCCAATGATATTGGCAAGTGCGTCTTGTGAAAAGCAATCTACGAAGCAGGATTAAGCCGTCTTCGATTACTTATATCTATACCTAAATACTGACACGTACAACGATTCGATTCGTTTCCCAGGAACTAGTACATCGCATGAACGTTTGTTAAATGCACGCGCATGCAGCACCCAAGACGGAGAGATGGTGGGGCAAGCAGCTGAGGTCGTCTTCTCGCAGTTGAACCCCTTACGTGCCGTTATTAATCCTAGTAGCAAAAGCAGAAGCATTTGGAGCGTTCCCCATTCACGTGTGGTCTGCTATTAACAATTTGCATTACATGATCCTAACTAACATTCTGGATATACAATTCCAACTACCAGCTCGTACACATTTCTAGAAACGATCGCAAAACAGAGTCAGGTTCCACCGAGACTCGAACTCGGATCGCTGGATTCAAAGTCCAGAGTGCTAACCATTACACCATGGAACCGGGTGCCTCTAGCATACTTAAATTGAGCAGCATCTTGACATTAAACCGATAAGCTGTGATTTATTGCATGTAGCATCCTCAGGAAGCGTTTGCGTGGCTAATGAAGCAACCAAGTAGGCTGAAAGTGGAGGGAGCAACTTGGAATGTAGCGAGAATTCTTGCCAGTATTCGTTCATGGAATGATGTCTAAGGGTCAGATAATCAAAATCGCGGAGCAGCTACTTTCGTATGGTGGATGCCTTGTGCTGGAAGCAGCCTAGCTATGAAAACAGCTATGGACACAGAGTACTGTCGAAAAGTGCGTGCTGTCACACAACACCACGTAGTGGGCGGATGGTGCGTGACACGATAACATTTGCACTTCACACGATCGACATACTGTCACACAAATCAAGCAGCTCTTTCAGCCTTCACATACACTTGTCCTCAGCACAGCTCATGTTGTAGGTGTCGGATTAAGAAACCTCTTTGAGAATATGGTCCAGATTGGAAGCTGCAACTAGCAAGTGCGGCAAGATCTCATTAGGTGGCGGGGTGCACACATGATTCCTTGTGCGGCCTGTTGGTCTAGGGGTATGATTCCTGCTTTGGGTGCAGGAGGTCCCGGTTTCAAATCCCGGACAGGCCATACTTTTCACTTTCGCGACAGCCAAGCACTACGATAAACTAGCGAGTCTCTGAAAGTAAGCCATGCAACAGGGCAAACTGTGTGTCGGGCAACCGGCCAATGATATTGGCAAGTGCGTCTTGTGAAAAGCAATCTACGAAGCAGGATTAAGCCGTCTTCGATTACTTCTATCTATACCTAAATACTGACACGTACAACGATTCGATTCGTTTCCCAGGAACTAGTACATCGCATGCACGTTTGTTAAATGCACGCGCATGCAGCACCCAAGACGGAGAGATGCTGGGGCATGCACCTGAGGTCGTCTTCACGCAGTTGAACCCCTTACGTTCCGTTATTAATCCTAGTAGCAAAAGCATAAGCATTTGGAGCGTTCCCCATTCACGTGTGGTCTGCTATTAACAATTTGCATTACACTATCCTAGCTAAAATTCTGGATATACAATTCCAACTACCAGCTCGTACACATTTCTAGAAACGATCGAAAAACAGTCAGGTTCCACCGAGACTCGATCTCGGATCGCTGGATTCAAAGTCCAGAGTGCTAACCATTACACCATGGAACCGGGTGCCTGTAGCAGACTTACATTGAGCAGCATCTTGACATTAAACCGATAAGCTGCGATTTATTGCATGTAGCGTCCTCAGGAAGTGTTTGCGTGGCTAATGAAGCAACCACGTAGGCTGAAAGTGGAGGGAGCAACTTGGAATGTAGCGAGAATTTTTGCCAGTATTCGTTCATGAAATGATGTCTAAGGGTCAGGTAATCAAAATCGCGGAACAGCCACTTTCGTATGGTGGATGCCTTGTGCTGGAAGCAGCCTAGCTATGAAAACAGCTATGGACACAGAGTACTGTCGAAAAGTGCGTGCTGTCACACAACGCCACGTAGTGGGCGGATGGTGCGTGACACGATAACATTTGCACTTCACACGATCGACATACTGTCACACAACTCAAGCAGCTCTTTCAGCCATCACATACACTGGTCCTCAGCACAGCTCATGTTGTAGGTGTCGGATTAAGAAACCTCTTTGAAAATATGGTCCATATTGGATGCTGCAACTAGCAAGTGCGGCAAGATCTCAGTAGGTGGCGGGGTGCACACCTGCTTCCTTGTGCGGCCTGTTGGTATAGGGGTATTATTCCTGCTTTGGTGCAGGTAGTCCCGGGTTCAAATCCCGGACAGGCCCTACTTTTCACTTTCGCGACAACCAAGCAATACGATAAACTAGCGAGTCTCTGAAAGTAAGCCATGCAACAGGGCAAACTGCGTATCGGGCCACCGGCCAATGATATTGGCAAGTGCGTCTTGTGAAAAGCAATCTACGAAGCAGGATTAAGCCGTCTTCGATTACTTATATCTATACCTAAAGACTGACACGTACAACGATTCGATTCGTTTCCCAGGAACAAGTACATCGCATGCACGTTTGTTAAATGCACGCGCATGCAGCACCCAAGACGGAGAGATGCTGGGGCATGCACCTGAGGTCGTCTTCACGCAGTTGAACCCCTTACGTTCCGTTATTAATCCTAGTAGCAAAAGCATAAGCATTTGGAGCGTTCCCCATTCACGTGTGGTCTGCTATTAACAATTTGCATTACATGATCCTAGCTAAAATTCTGGATATACAATTCCAACTACCAGCTCGTACACATTTCTAGAAACGATCGAAAAACAGAGTCAGGTTCCACCGAGACTCGATCTCGGATCGCTGGATTCAAAGTCCAGAGTGCTAACCATTACACCATGGAACCGGGTGCCTCTAGCATACTTAAATTGAGCAGCATCTTGACATTAAACCGATAAGCTGAGATTTATTGCATGTAGCGTCCTCAGGAAGTGTTTGCGTGGCTAATGAAGCAACCAAGTAGGCTGAAAGTGGAGGGAGCAACTTGGAATGTAGCGAGAATTCTTGCCAGTATTCGTTCATGAAATGATGTCTAAGGGTCAGATAATCAAAATCGCGGAACAGCAACTTTCGTATGGTGGATGCCTTGTGCTGGAAGCAGCCTAGCTATGAAAACAGCTGTGGACACAGAGTACTGTCGAAAAGTGCGTGCTGTCACACAACACCACGTAGTGGGCGGATGGTGCGTGACACGATAACATTTGCACTTCACACGATCGACATACTGTCACACAACTCAAGCAGCTCTTTCAGCCTTCACATACACTTGTCCTCAGCACAGCTCATGTTGTAGGAGTCGGATTAAGAAACCTCTTTGACAATATGGTCCAGATTGGAAGCTGCAACTAGCAAGTGCGGCAAGATCTCATTAGGTGGCGGGGTGCACACATGCTTCCTTGTGCGGCCTGTTGGTCTAGGGGTATGATTCCTGCTTTGGGTGCAGGAGGTCCCGGTTTCAAATCCCGGACAGGCACTACTTTTCACTTTCGCGACAGCCAAGCACTACGATAAACTAGCGAGTCTCTGAAAGTAAGCCATGCAACAGGGCAAACTGTGTGTCGGGCAACCGGCCAATGATATTGGCAAGTGCGTCTTGTGAAAAGCAATCTACGAAGCAGGATTAAGCCGTCTTCGATTACTTCTATCTATACCTAAATACTGACACGTACAACGATTCGATTCGTTTCCCAGGAACTAGTACATCGCATGCACGTTTGTTAAATGCACGCGCATGCAGCACCCAAGACGGAGAGATGCTGGGGCATGTACCTGAGGTCGTCTTCACGCAGTTGAACCCCTTACGTTCCGTTATTAATCCTAGTAGCAAAAGCATAAGCATTTGGAGCGTTCCCCATTCACGTGTGGTCTGCTATTAACAATTTGCATTACATTATCCTAGCTAAACTTCTGGATATACAATTCCAACTACCAGCTCGTACACATTTCTAGAAACGATCGAAAAACAGTCAGGTTCCACCGAGACTCGATCTCGGATCGCTGGATTCAAAGTCCAGAGTGCTAACCATTACACCATGGAACCGGGTGCCTGTAGCAGACTTACATTGAGCAGCATCTTGACATTAAACCGATAAGCTGCGATTTATTGCATGTAGCGTCCTCAGGAAGTGTTTGCGTGGCTAATGAAGCAACCACGTAGGCTGAAAGTGGAGGGAGCAACTTGGAATGTAGCGAGAATTCTTGCCAGTATTCGTACATGAAATGATGTCTAAGGGTCAGGTAATCAAAATCGCGGAACAGCCGCTTTCGTATGGTGGATGCTTTGTGCTGGAAGCAGCCTAGCTATGAAAACAGCTATGGACACAGAGTACTGTCGAAAAGTGCGTGCTGTCACACAACGCCACGTAGTGGGCGGATGGTGCGTGACACGATAACATTTGCACTTCACACGATCGACATACTGTCACACAACTCAAGCAGCTCTTTCAGCCATCACATACACTGGTCCTCGGCACAGCTCATGTTGTAGGTGTCGGATTAAGAAACCTCTTTGAGAATATGGTCCATATTGGATGCTGCAACTAGCAAGTGCTGCAAGATCTTAGTAGGTGGCGGGGTGCACACATGCTTAATTGTGCGGCCTGTTGGTCTAGGCGTATGATTCCTGCTTTGCGTTCAGGAGGTCCCGGGATCAAATCCCGCACAGGCCCTACTTTTCACTTTCGCGGCAACCAAGCACTACGATAAACTAGCGAGTCTCTGAAAGTAAGCCATGCAACAGGGCAAACTGCGTGTCGGGCCACCGGCCAATGATATTGGCAAGTGCGTCTTGTGGAAAGCAATCTACAAAGCAGGATTAAGCCGTCTTCGATTACTTATATCTATACCTAAAGACTGACGCGTACAACGATTCGATTCGTTTCCCAGGAAGTAGTACATCGCATGCACGTTTGTTAAATGCACGCGCATGCAGCACCCAAGACGGAGAGATGCTGGGGCATGCACCTGAGGTCGTCTTCTCGCAGTTCAACGCCTTACGTTCCGTTATTAACCCTAGTAGCAAAAGCATAAGCATTTGGAGCGTTCCCCATTCACGTGTGGACTGCTATTAACAATTTGCATTACATTATCCTAGCTAAAATTCTGGATATACTATTCCAACTACCAGCTCGTACACATTTCTAGAAACGATCGCAAAACAGAGTCAGGTTCCTCTGAGACTCGAACTCGGATCGCTGGATTCAAAGTCCAGAGTGCTAACCATTACACCATGGAACCGGGCGCCTCTAGCAAACTTAAATTGAGCAGCATCTTGACATTAAACCGATAAGCTGCGATTTATTGCGTGTAGCGTCCTCAGGAATTGTTTGCGTGGCTAATGAAGCAACCAAGTAGGCTGAAAGTGGAGGGAGCAACTTGGAATGTAGCGAGAATTCGTGCCAGTATTCGTACATGAAATGATGTCTAAAGGTCAGGTAATCAACATCGCGGAACAGCTACTTTCGTATGGTGGATGCCTTGTGCTGAAGGCAGCCTAGCTATGAAAACAGCTATGGACACAGAGTACTGTCGAAAACTGCGTGCTGTCACACAACGCCACGTAGTGGGCGGATGGTGCGTGACACGATAACATTTGCACTTCACACGATCGACATACTGTCACACAACTCAAGCAGCTCTTTCAGCCATCACATACACTGGTCCTCAGCACAGCTCATGTTGTAGGTGTCGGATTAAGAAACCTCTTTGAGAATATGGTCCATATTGGATGCTGCAACTAGCAAGTGCGGCAAGATCTCAGTAGGTGTCGGGGTGCACACGTGCTTCCTTGTGCGGCCTGTTGGTCTAAGGGTATTATTCCTGCTTTGGGTGCAGGAGGTCCCGGGTTCAAATCCCGGACAGGTCCTACTTTTCACTTTCGCGACAACCAAGCAATACGATAAACTAACGAGTCTCTGAAAGTAAGCCATGCAACAGGGCAAACTGCGTGTCGGGCCACCGGCCAATGATATTGGCAAGTGCGTCTTGTGAAAAGCAATCTACGAAGCAGCATTAAGCCGTCTTCGATTACTTATATCTATACCTAAAGACTGACACGTACAACTATTCGATTCGTTTCCCAGGAACTAGTACATCGCATGCACGTTTGTTAAATTCACGCGCATGCAGCACCCAAGACGGAGAGATGCTGGGGCAAGCAGCTGAGGTCGTCTTCTCGCAGTTGAACCGCTTACGTGCCGTTATTAATCCTAGTAGCAAAAGCATAAGCATTTGGAGCGTTCCCCATTCACGTGTGGACTGCTATTAACAATTTGCATTACATGATCCTAGCTAAAATTCTGGATATACAATTCCAACTACCAGCTCGTACACATTTCTAGAAACGATCGCAAAACAGAGTCAGGTTCCACCGAGACTCGAACTCGGATCGCTGGATTCAAAGTCCAGAGTGCTAACCATTACACCATGGAACCGGGTGCCTCTGACAGACTTAAATTGAGCAGCATCTTGACATTAAACCGATAAGCTGCGATTTATTGCGTGTAGCGTCCTCAGGAATTGTTTGCGTGGCTAATGAAGCAACCAAGTAGGCTGAAAGTGGAGGGAGCAACTTGGAATGTAGCGAGAATTCGTGCCAGTATTCGTACATGAAATGATGT
The DNA here is from genome assembly GCF_023897955.1 of Schistocerca gregaria. NCBI lineage: Eukaryota > Metazoa > Arthropoda > Insecta > Orthoptera > Acrididae > Schistocerca > Schistocerca gregaria. Next base: position 968,292,922 of record NC_064921.1, on the reverse strand, counting down.
CTAAGTGTCAGGTAATCAAAATCGCGGAACAGCCACTTTCGTACGGTGGATGCCTTGTGCTGGAAGCAGCCTAGCTATGAAAACAGCTATGGACACAGAGTACTGTCGAAAAGTGCGTGCTGTCACACAACGCCACGTAGTGGGCGGATGGTGCGTGACACGATAACATTTGCACTTCACACGATCGACATACTGTCACACAACTCAAGCAGCTCTTTCAGCCATCACATACACTGGTCCTCAGCACAGCTCATGTTGTAGGTGTCGGATTAAGAAACCTCTTTGAGAATATGGTCCATATTGGATGCTGCAACTAGCAAGTGCGGCAAGATCTTAGTAGGTGGCGGGGTGCACACCTGCTTCCTTGTGCGGCCTGTTGGTCTAGGGGTATTATTCCTGCTTTGGGTGCAGGTAGTCCCGGGATCAAATCCCGGACAGGCCCTACTTTTCACTTTCGCGACAACCAAGCAATACGATAAACTAGCGAGTCTCTGAAAGTAAGCCATGCAACAGGGCAAACTGCGTGTCGGGCCACCGGCTAATGATATTGGCAAGTGCGTCTTGTGAAAAGCAATCTACGAAGCAGGATTAAGCCGTCTTCGATTACTTCTATCTATACCTAAAGACTGACACTTACAACTATTCGATTCGTTTCCTAGGAAGTAGTTCATCGCATGCACGTTTGTTAAATGCACGCGCATGCAGCACACAAGACGGAGAGATGCTGGGACAAGCAGCTGAGGTCGTCTTCTCGCAGTTGAACCCCTTACGTTCCGTTATTAATCTTAGTAGCAAAAGCATAAGCATTTGGAGTGTTCCCCATTCACGTGTGGACTGCTATTACCAATTTGCATTACATGATCATAACTAACATTCTGGTTATACAATTCCAACTACCAGCTCGTACACATTTCTAGAAACGATCGCAAAACACAGAGTCAGTTTCCACCGAGACTTGAACTCGGATCGCTGGATTCAAAGTCCAGAGTGCTAACCATTACACCATGGAACCGGGTGCCTCTAGCAGACTTAAATTGAGCAGCATCTTGACATTAAACCGATAAGCTGCGATTTATTACATGTAGCGTCCTCAGGAAGTGTTTGCGTGGCTAATGAAGCAACCAAGTAGGCTGAAAGTGGAGGGAGCAACTTGGAATGTAGCGAGAATTCTTGCCAGTAATGGTACATGAAATGATGTCTAAAGGTCAGGTAATCAACATCGCGGAACAGCCACTTTCGTATGGTGGATGCCTTGTGCTGAAGGCAGCCTAGCTATGAAAACAGCTATGGACACAGAGTACTGTCGAAAAGTGCGTGCTGTCACACAACGCCACGTAGTGGGCGGATGGTGCGTGACACGATAACATTTGCACTTCACACGATCGACATACTGTCACACAACTCAAGCAGCTCTTTCAGCCATCACATACACTGGTCCTCAGCACAGCTCATGTTGTAGGTGTCGGATTAAGAAACCTCTTTGAGAATATGGTCCATATTGGATGCTGCAACTAGCAAGTGCGGCAAGATCTTAGTAGGTGGGGGGTTGCACACCTGCTTCCTTGTGCGGCCTGTTGGTCTAGGCGTATGATTCCTGCTTTGCGTTCAGGAGGTCCCGGGATCAAATCCCGCACAGGCCCTACTTTTCACTTTCGCGGCAACCAAGCACTACGATAAACTAGCGAGTCTCTGAAAGTAAGCCATGCAACAGGGCAAACTGCATGTCGGGCCACCGGCCAATGATATTGGCAAGTGCGTCTTGTGGAAAGCAATCTACGAAGCAGGATTAAGCCGTCTTCGATTACTTATATCTATACCTAAAGACTGACGCGTACAACGATTCGATTCGTTTCCCAGGAAGTAGTACATCGCATGCACGTTTGTTAAATGCACGCGCATGCAGCACCCAAGACGGAGAGATGCTGGGACAAGCAGCCGAATTCGTCTTCTCGCAGTTGAACCCCTTAAGTTCCGTTATTAATCCAAGTAGCAAAAGCATAAAGATTTGGAGTGTTCCCCATTCACGTGTGGACTGCTATTACCAATTTGCATTACATGATCCTAACTAACATTCTGGTTATACAGTTCCAACTACCAGCTCGTACACATTTCTAGAAACGATCGCAAAAGACAGACTCAGTTTCTACCGAGACTTGAACTCGGATCGCTGGATGCAAAGTGCAGAGTGCTAACCATTACACCATGGAACAGGGTGCCTCTAGCGGACTTAAATTGAGCAGCATCTTGACATTAAACCGATAAGCTGCGATTTATTACATGTAGCGTCCTCAGGAAGTGTTTGCGTGGCTAATGAAGCAACCAAGTAGGCTGAAAGTGGAGGGAGCAACTTGGAATGTAGCGAGAATTCTTGCCAGTATTCGTACATGAAATGATGTCTAAGGGTCAGGTAATCAAAATCGCGGAACAGCCGCTTTCGTATGGTGGATGCTTTGTGCTGGAAGCAGCCTAGCTATGAAAACAGCTATGGACACAGAGTACTGTCGAAAAGTGCGTGCTGTCACACAACGCCACGTAGTGGGCGGATGGTGCGTGACACGATAACATTTGCACTTCACACGATCGACATACTGTCACACAACTCAAGCAGCTCTTTCAGCCATCACATACACTGGTCCTCAGCACAGCTCATGTTGTAGGTGTCGGATTAAGAAACCTCTTTGAGAATATGGTCCATATTGGATGCTGCAACTAGCAAGTGCTGCAAGATCTTAGTAGGTGGCGGGGTGCACACCTTCTTCCTTGTGCGGCCTGTTGGTCTAGGCGTATGATTCCTGTTTTGCGTTCAGGAGGTCCCGGGATCAAATCCCGCACAGGCCCTACTTTTCACTTTCGCGGCAACCAAGCACTACGATAAACTAGCGAGTCTCTGAAAGTAAGCCATGCAACAGGGCAAACTGCGTGTCGGGCCACCGGCCAATGATATTGGCAAGTGCGTCTTGTGGAAAGCAATCTACGAAGCAGCATTAAGCCGTCTTCGATTACTTATATCTATACCTAAAGACTGACACGTACAACTATTCGATTCGTTTCCCAGGAACTAGTACATCGCATGCACGTTTGTTAAATTCACGCGCATGCAGCACCCAAGACGGAGAGATGCTGGGGCAAGCAGCTGAGGTCGTCTTCTCGCAGTTGAACCGCTTACGTGCCGTTATTAATCCTAGTAGCAAAAGCATTATCATTTGGAGCGTTCCCCATTCACGTGTGGACTGCTATTAACAATTTGCATTACATGATCCTAGCTAAAATTCTGGTTATACAATTCCAACTACCAGCTCGTACACATTTCTAGAAACGATCGCAAAACAGAGTCAGGTTCCACCGAGACTCTAACTCGGATCGCTGGATTCAAAGTCCAGAGTGCTAACCATTACACCATGGAACCGCGTGCCTCTAGCGGACTTAAATTGAGCAGCATCTTGACATTAAACCGCTAAGCTGCGATTTATTGCATGTAGCGTCCTCAGGAAGTGTTTGCGTGGCTAATGAAGCAACCAAGTAGGCTGAAAGTGGAGGGAGCAACTTGGAATGTAGCGAGAATTCGTGCCAGTATTCGTACATGAAATGATGTCTAAGGGTCAGGTAATCAAAATCGCGGAACAGCCACTTTCGTATGGTGGATGCCTTGTGCTGGAAGCAGCCTAGCTATGAAAACAGCTATGGACACAGAGTACTGTCGAAAAGTGCGTGCTGTCACACAACGCCACGTAGTGGGCGGATGGTGCGTGACACGATAACATTTGCACTTCACACGATCGACATACTGTCACACAACTCAAGCAGCTCTTTCAGCCATCACATACACTGGTCCTCAGCACAGCTCATGTTGTAGGTGTCGGATTAAGAAACGTCTTTGAGAATATGGTACATATTGGATGCTGCAACTAGCAAGTGCGGCAAGATCTCAGTAGGTGGCGGGGTGCACACCTGCTACCATGTGCGGCCTGTTGGTCTAGGGGTATGATTCCTGCTTTGGGTGCAGGAGGTCCCGGTTTCAAATCCCGGACAGGCACTACTTTTCACTTTCGCGACAGCCAAGCACTACGATAAACTAGCGAGTCTCTGAAAGTAAGCCATGCAACAGGGCAAACTGTGTGTCGGGCCACCGGCCAATGATATTGGCAAGTGCGTCTTGTGAAAAGCAATCTACGAAGCAGGATCAAGCCGTCTTCGATTACTTATATCTATACCTAAAGACTGACATGTACAACGTTTCGATTCGTTTCCCAGGAACTAGTACATCGCATGCACGTTTGTTAAATTCACGCGCATGCAGCACCCAAGACGGAGAGATGCTGGGGCAAGCAGCTGAGGTCGTATTCTCGCAGTTGAACCCCTTACGTGCCGTTATTAATCCTAGTAGCAAAAGCATAAGCATTTGGAGCGTTCCCCATTCACGTGTGGACTGCTATTAACAATTTGCATTACATGATCCTAACTAACATTCTGGTTATACAATTCCAACTACCAGCTCGTACACATTTCTAGAAACGATCGCAAAACAGTGTCAGGTTCCACCGAGACTCGAACTCGGATCGCTGGATTCAAAGTCCAGAGAGCTAACCATTGCACCATGGAACCGGGTGCCTCTAGCAGACTTAAATTGAGCAGCATCTTGACATTAAACCGATAAGCTGCGATTTATTGCATGTAGCGTCCTCAGGAAGTGCTTGCGTGGCTAATGAAGCAACCAAGTAGGCTGAAAGTGGAGGGAGCAACTTGGAATGTAGCGAGAATTCGTGCCAGTATTCGTACATGAAATGATGTCTAAGGGTCAGGTAATCAAAATCGCGGAACAGCCACTTTCGTATGGTGGATGCCTTCTGCTGGAAGCAGCCTAGCTATGAAAACAGCTATGGACACAGAGTACTGTCGAAAAGTGCGTGCTGTCACACAACGCCACGTAGTGGGCGGATGGTGCGTGACACGATAACATTTGCACTTCACACGATCGACATACTGTCACACAACTCAAGCAGCTCTTTCAGCCATCACATACACTGGTCCTCGGCACAGCTCATGTTGTAGGTGTCGGATTAAGAAACCTCTTTGAGAATATGGTCCAGATTGGATGCTACAACTAGCAAGTGCGGCAAGATTTCAGTAGGTGGCGGGGTGCACACCTGCTTCCTTGTGCGGCCTGTTGGTCTAGGGGTATTATTCCTGCTTTGGGTGCAGGAGGTCCCGGGTTCAAATCCCGCACAGGCCCTACCTTTCACTTTCGCGACAACCAAGCAATACGATAAACTAGCGAGTCTCTGAAAGTAAGCCATGCAACAGAGCAAACTGCGTTTCGGGCCACCGGCCAATGATATTGGCAAGTGCGTCTTGTGAAAAGCAATCTACGAAGCAGCATTAAGCCGTCTTCGATTACTTATATCTATACCTAAAGACTGACACGTACAACTATTCGATTCGTTTCCCAGGAACTAGTACATCGCATGCACGTTTGTTAAATTCACGCGCATGCAGCACCCAAGACGGAGACATGCTGGGGCAAGCAGCTGAGGTCGTCTTCTCGCAGTTGAACCGCTTACGTGCCGTTATTAATCCTAGTAGCAAAAGCATAAGCATTTGGAGCGTTCCCCATTCACGTGTGGACTGCTATTAACAATTTGCATTACATGATCCTAGCTAAAATTCTGGTTATACAATTCCAACTACCAGCTCGTACACATTTCTAGAAACGATCGCAAAACAGTGTCAGGTTCCACCGAGACTCGAACTCGGATCGCTGGATTCAAAGTCCAGAGTGCTAACCATTACACCATGGAACCGGGTGCCTCTAGCAGACTTAAATTGAGCAGCATCTTGACATTAAACCGATAAGCTGCGATTTATTGCATGTAGCGTCCTCAGGAAGTGTTTGCGTGGCTAATGAAGCAACCAAGTAGGCTGAAAGTGGAGGGAACAACTTGGAATGTAGCGAGAATTCGTGCCAGTATTCGTACATGAAATGATGTCTAAGGGTCAGGTAATCAAAATCGCGGAACAGCCACTTTCGTATGGTGGATGCCTTGTGCTGGAAGCAGCCTAGCTATGAAAACAGCTATGGACACAGAGTACTGTCGAAAAGTGCGTGCTGTCACACAACGCCACGTAGTGGGCGGATGGTGCGTGACACGATAACATTTGCACTTCACACGATCGACATACTGTCACACAACTCAAGCAGCTCTTTCAGCCATCACATACACTGGTCCTCAGCACAGCTCATGTTGTAGGTGTCGGATTAAGAAACGTCTTTGAGAATATGGTCCATATTGGATGCTGCAACTAGCAAGTGCTGCAAGATCTTAGTAGGTGGCGGGGTGCACACCTTCTTCCTTGTGCGGCCTGTTGGTCTAGGCGTATGATTCCTGTTTTGCGTTCAGGAGGTCCCGGGATCAAATCCCGCACAGGCCCTACTTTTCACTTTCGCGGCAACCAAGCACTACGATAAACTAGCGAGTCTCTGAAAGTAAGCCATGCAACAGGGCAAACTGCGTGTCGGGCCACCGGCCAATGATATTGGCAAGTGCGTCTTGTGGAAAGCAATCTACGAAGCAGCATTAAGCCGTCTTCGATTACTTATATCTATACCTAAAGACTGACACGTACAACTATTCGATTCGTTTCCCAGGAACTAGTACATCGCATGCACGTTTGTTAAATTCACGCGCATGCAGCACCCAAGACGGAGAGATGCTGGGGCAAGCAGCTGAGGTCGTCTTCTCGCAGTTGAACCGCTTACGTGCCGTTATTAATCCTAGTAGCAAAAGCATTATCATTTGGAGCGTTCCCCATTCACGTGTGGACTGCTATTAACAATTTGCATTACATGATCCTAGCTAAAATTCTGGTTATACAATTCCAACTACCAGCTCGTACACATTTCTAGAAACGATCGCAAAACAGAGTCAGGTTCCACCGAGACTCTAACTCGGATCGCTGGATTCAAAGTCCAGAGTGCTAACCATTACACCATGGAACCGCGTGCCTCTAGCGGACTTAAATTGAGCAGCATCTTGACATTAAACCGCTAAGCTGCGATTTATTGCATGTAGCGTCCTCAGGAAGTGTTTGCGTGGCTAATGAAGCAACCAAGTAGGCTGAAAGTGGAGGGAGCAACTTGGAATGTAGCGAGAATTCGTGCCAGTATTCGTACATGAAATGATGTTTAAGGGTCAGGTAATCAAAATCGCGGAACAGCCACTTTCGTATGGTGGATGCCTGTGCTGGAAGCAGCCTAGCTATGAAAACAGCTATGGACACAGAGTACTGTCGAAAAGTGCGTGCTGTCACACAACGCCACGTAGTGGGCGGATGGTGCGTGACACGATAACATTTGCACTTCACACGATCGACATACTGTCACACAACTCAAGCAGCTCTTTCAGCCATCACATACACTGGTCCTCAGCACAGCTCATGTTGTAGGTGTCGGATTAAGAAACGTCTTTGAGAATATGGTACATATTGGATGCTGCAACTAGCAAGTGCGGCAAGATCTCAGTAGGTGGCGGGGTGCACACCTGCTACCATGTGCGGCCTGTTGGTCTAGGGGTATGATTCCTGCTTTGGGTGCAGGAGGTCCCGGTTTCAAATCCCGGACAGGCACTACTTTTCACTTTCGCGACAGCCAAGCACTACGATAAACTAGCGAGTCTCTGAAAGTAAGCCATGCAACAGGGCAAACTGTGTGTCGGGCCACCGGCCAATGATATTGGCAAGTGCGTCTTGTGAAAAGCAATCTACGAAGCAGGATCAAGCCGTCTTCGATTACTTATATCTATACCTAAAGACTGACATGTACAACGTTTCGATTCGTTTCCCAGGAACTAGTACATCGCATGCACGTTTGTTAAATTCACGCGCATGCAGCACCCAAGAAGGAGAGATGCTGGGGCAAGCAGCTGAGGTCGTATTCTCGCAGTTAAACCCCTTACGTGCCGTTATTAATCCTAGTAGCAAAAGCATAAGCATTTGGAGCGTTCCCCATTCACGTGTGGACTGCTATTAACAATTTGCATTACATGATCCTAACTAACATTCTGGTTATACAATTCCAACTACCAGCTCGTACACATTTCTAGAAACGATCGCAAAACAGTGTCAGGTTCCACCGAGACTCGAACTCGGATCGCTGGATTCAAAGTCCAGAGAGCTAACCATTGCACCATGGAACCGGGTGCCTCTAGCAGACTTAAATTGAGCAGCATCTTGACATTAAACCGATAAGCTGCGATTTATTGCATGTAGCGTCCTCAGGAAGTGTTTGCGTGGCTAATGAAGCAACCAAGTAGGCTGAAAGTGGAGGGAGCAACTTGGAATGTAGCGAGAATTCGTGCCAGTATTCGTACATGAAATGATGTCTAAGGGTCAGGTAATCAAAATCGCGGAACAGCCACTTTCGTATGGTGGATGCCTTCTGCTGGAAGCAGCCTAGCTATGAAAACAGCTATGGACACAGAGTACTGTCGAAAAGTGCGTGCTGTCACACAACGCCACGTAGTGGGCGGATGGTGCGTGACACGATAACATTTGCACTTCACACGATCGACATACTGTCACACAACTCAAGCAGCTCTTTCAGCCATCACATACACTGGTCCTCGGCACAGCTCATGTTGTAGGTGTCGGATTAAGAAACCTCTTTGAGAATATGGTCCATATTGGATGCTGCAACTAGCAAGTGCGGCAAGATCTCAGTAGGTGGCGGGGTGCACACCTGCTACCATGTGCGGCCTGTTGGTCTAGGGGTATGATTCCTGCTTTGGGTGCAGGAGGTCCCGGTTTCAAATCCCGGACAGGCACTACTTTTCACTTTCGCGACAGCCAAGCACTACGATAAACTAGCGAGTCTCTGAAAGTAAGCCATGCAACAGGGCAAACTGTGTGTCGGGCCACCGGCCAAAGATATTGGCAAGTGCGTCTTGTGAAAAGCAATCTACGAAGCAGGATCAAGCCGTCTTCGATTACTTATATCTATACCTAAAGACTGACATGTACAACGTTTCGATTCGTTTCCCAGGAACTAGTACATCGCATGCACGTTTGTTAAATTCACGCGCATGCAGCACCCAAGACGGTGAGAGGCTGGGGCAAGGAGCTGAGGTCGTATTCTCGCAGTTGAACCCCTTACGTGCCGTTATTAATCCTAGTAGCAAAAGCATAAGCATTTGGATCGTTCCCCATTCACGTGTGGACTGCTATTAACAATTTGCATTACATGATCCTAACTAACATTCTGGTTATACAATTCCAACTACCAGCTCGTACACATTTCTAGAAACGATCGCAAAACAGAGTCAGGTTCCACCGAGACTCGAACTCGGATCGCTGGATTCAAAGTCCAGAGAGCTAACCATTACACCATGGAACCGGGTGCCTCTAGCAGACTTAAATTGAGCAGCATCTTGACATTAAACCGATAAGCTGCGATTTATTGCATGTAGCGTCCTCAGGAAGTGTTTGCGTGGCTAATGAAGCAACCAAGTAGGCTGAAAGTGGAGGGAGCAACTTGGAATGTAGCGAGAATTCGTGCCAGTATTCGTACATGAAATGATGTGTAAGGGTCAGGTAATCAAAATCGCGGAACAGCCACTTTCGTATGGTGGATGCCTTGTGCTGGAAGCAGCCTAGCTATGAAAACAGCTATGGACACAGAGTACTGTCGAAAAGTGCGTGCTGTCACACAACGCCACGTAGTGGGCGGATGGTGCGTGACACGATAACATTTGCACTTCACACGACTGACATACTGTCACACAACTCAAGCAGCTCTTTCAGCCATCACATACACTGGTCCTCAGCACAGCTCATGTTGTAGGTGTCGGATTAAGAAACCTCTTTGAGAATATGGTCCAGATTGGATGCTACAACTAGCAAGTGCGGCAAGATTTCAGTAGGTGGCGGGGTGCACACCTGCTTCCTTGTGCGGCCTGTTGGTCTAGGGGTATTATTCCTGCTTTGGGTGCAGGAGGTCCCGGGTTCAAATCCCGCACAGGCCCTACCTTTCACTTTCGCGACAACCAAGCAATACGATAAACTAGCGAGTCTCTGAAAGTAAGCCATGCAACAGAGCAAACTGCGTTTCGGGCCACCGGCCAATGATATTGGCAAGTGCGTCTTGTGAAAAGCAATCTACGAAGCAGCATTAAGCCGTCTTCGATTACTTATATCTATACCTAAAGACTGACACGTACAACTATTCGATTCGTTTCCCAGGAACTAGTACATCGCATGCACGTTTGTTAAATTCACGCGCATGCAGCACCCAAGACGGAGACATGCTGGGGCAAGCAGCTGAGGTCGTCTTCTCGCAGTTGAACCGCTTACGTGCCGTTATTAATCCTAGTAGCAAAAGCATAAGCATTTGGAGCGTTCCCCATTCACGTGTGGACTGCTATTAACAATTTGCATTACATGATCCTAGCTAAAATTCTGGTTATACAATTCCAACTACCAGCTCGTACACATTTCTAGAAACGATCGCAAAACAGTGTCAGGTTCCACCGAGACTCGAACTCGGATCGCTGGATTCAAAGTCCAGAGTGCTAACCATTACACCATGGAACCGGGTGCCTCTAGCAGACTTAAATTGAGCAGCATCTTGACATTAAACCGATAAGCTGCGATTTATTGCATGTAGCGTCCTCAGGAAGTGTTTGCGTGGCTAATGAAGCAACCAAGTAGGCTGAAAGTGGAGGGAACAACTTGGAATGTAGCGAGAATTCGTGCCAGTATTCGTACATGAAATGATGTCTAAGGGTCAGGTAATCAAAATCGCGGAACAGCCACTTTCGTATGGTGGATGCCTTGTGCTGGAAGCAGCCTAGCTATGAAAACAGCTATGGACACAGAGTACTGTCGAAAAGTGCGTGCTGTCACACAACGCCACGTAGTGGGCGGATGGTGCGTGACACGATAACATTTGCACTTCACACGATCGACATACTGTCACACAACTCAAGCAGCTCTTTCAGCCATCACATACACTGGTCCTCAGCACAGCTCATGTTGTAGGTGTCGGATTAAGAAACGTCTTTGAGAATATGGTCCATATTGGATGCTGCAACTAGCAAGTGCGGCAAGATCTCAGTAGGTGGCGGGGTGCACACCTGCTACCATGTGCGGCCTGTTGGTCTAGGGGTATGATTCCTGCTTTAGGTGCAGGAGGTCCCGGTTTCAAATCCCGGACAGGCACTACTTTTCACTTTCGCGACAGCCAAGCACTACGATAAACTAGCGAGTCTCTGAAAGTAAGCCATGCAACAGGGCAAACTGTGTGTCGGGCCACCGGCCAATGATATTAGCAAGTGCGTCTTGTGAAAAGCAATCTACGAAGCAGCATTAAGCCGTCTTCGATTACTTATATCTATACCTAAAGACTGACACGTACAACTATTCGATTCGTTTCCCAGGAACTAGTACATCGCATGCACGTTTGTTAAATTCACGCGCATGCAGCACCCAAGACAGAGAGATGCTGGGGCAAGCAGCTGAGGTCGTATTCTCGCAGTTGAACCCCTTACGTGCCGTTATTAATCCTAGTAGCAAAAGCATAAGCATTTGGAGCGTTCCCCATTCACGTGTGGACTGCTATTAACAATTTGCATTACATGATCCTAACTAACATTCTGGTTATACAATTCCAACTACCAGCTCGTACACATTTCTAGAAACGATCGCAAAACAGAGTCAGGTTCCACCGAGACTCGAACTCGGATCGCTGGATTCAAAGTCCAGAGAGCTAACCATTGCACCATGGAACCGGGTGCCTCTAGCAGACTTAAATTGAGCAGCATCTTGACATTAAACCGATAAGCTGCGATTTATTGCATGTAGCGTCCTCAGGAAGTGTTTGCGTGGCTAATGAAGCAACCAAGTAGGCTGAAAGTGGAGGGAGCAACTTGGAATGTAGCGAGAATTCGTGCCAGTATTCGTACATGAAATGATGTGTAAGGGTCAGGTAATCAAAATCGCGGAACAGCCACTTTCGTATGGTGGATGCCTTCTGCTGGAAGCAGCCTAGCTATGAAAACAGCTATGGACACAGAGTACTGTCGAAAAGTGCTTGCTGTCACACAACGCCACGTAGTGGGCGGATGGTGCGTGACACGATAACATTTGCACTTCACACGATCGACATACTGTCACACAACTCAAGCAGCTCTTTCAGCCATCACATACACTGGTCCTCAGCACAGCTCATGTTGTAGGTGTCGGATTAAGAAACCTCTTTGAGAATATGGTCCAGATTGGATGCTGCAACTAGCAAGTGCGGCAAGATTTCAGTAGGTGGCGGGGTGCACACCTGCTTCCTTGTGCGGCCTGTTGGTCTAGGGGTATTATTCCTGCTTTGGGTGCAGGAGGTCCCGGGTTCAAATCCCGCACAGGCCCTACCTTTCACTTTCGCGACAACCAAGCAATACGATAAACTAGCGAGTCTCTGAAAGTAAGCCATGCAACAGAGCAAACTGCGTTTCGGGCCACCGGCCAATGATATTGGCAAGTGCGTCTTGTGAAAAGCAATCTACGAAGCAGCATTAAGCCGTCTTCGATTACTTATATCTATACCTAAAGACTGACACGTACAACTATTCGATTCGTTTCCCAGGAACTAGTACATCGCATGCACGTTTGTTAAATTCACGCGCATGCAGCACCCAAGACGGAGACATGCTGGGGCAAGCAGCTGAGGTCGTCTTCTCGCAGTTGAACCGCTTACGTGCCGTTATTAATCCTAGTAGCAAAAGCATAAGCATTTGGAGCGTTCCCCATTCACGTGTGGACTGCTATTAACAATTTGCATTACATGATCCTAGCTAAAATTCTGGTTATACAATTCCAACTACCAGCTCGTACACATTTCTAGAAACGATCGCAAAACAGAGTCAGGTTCCACCGAGACTCTAACTCGGATCGCTGGATTCAAAGTCCAGAGTGCTAACCATTACACCATGGAACCGGGTGCCTCTAGCAGACTTAAATTGAGTAGCATCTTGACATTAAACCGCTAAGCTGCGATTTATTGCATGTAGCGTCCTCAGGAAGTGTTTGCGTGGCTAATGAAGCAACCAAGTAGGCTGAAAGTGGAGGGAGCAACTTGGAGTGTAGCGAGAATTCGTGCCAGTATTCGTACATGAAATGATGTCTAAGGGTCAGGTAATCAAAATCGCGGAACAGCCACTTTCGTATGGTGGATGCCTTGTGCTGGAAGCAGCCTAGCTATGAAAACAGCTATGGACACAGTGTACTGTCGAAAAGTGCGTGCTGTCACACAACGCCACGTAGTGGGCGGATGGTGCGTGACACGATAACATTTGCACTTCACACGATCGACATACTGTCACACAACTCAAGCAGCTCTTTCAGCCATCACATACACTGGTCCTCAGCACAGCTCATGTTGTAGGTGTCGGATTAAGAAACCTCTTTGAGAATATGGTCCATATTGGATGCTGCAACTAGCAAGTGCGGCAAGATCTCAGTAGGTGGCGGGGTGCACACCTGCTACCTTGTGCGGCCTGTTGGTCTAGGGGTATGATTCCTGCTTTGGGTGCAGGAGGTCCCGGTTTCAAATCCCGGACAGGCACTACTTTTCACTTTCGCGACAGCCAAGCACTACGATAAACTAGCGAGTCTCTGAAAGTAAGCCATGCAACAGGGCAAACTGTGTGTCGGGCCACCGGCCAATGATATTGGCAAGTGCGTCTTGTGAAAAGCAATCTACGAAGCAGGATCAAGCCGTCTTCGATTACTTATATCTATACCTAAAGACTGACACGTACAAGGTTTCGATTCGTTTCCCAGGAACTAGTACATCGCATGCACGTTTGTTAAATTCACGCGCATGCAGCACCCAAGACGGTGAGAGGCTGGGGCAAGGAGCTGAGGTCGTATTCTCGCAGTTGAACCCCTTACGTGCCGTTATTAATCCTAGTAGCAAAAGCATAAGCATTTCTAGCGTTCCCCATTCACGTGTGGACTGCTATTAACAATTTGCATTACATGATCCTAGCTAAAATTCTGGATATACAATTCCAACTACCAGCTCGTACACATTTCTAGAAACGATCGCAAAACAGAGACAGGTTCCACCGAGACTCGAACTCGGATCGCTGGATTGAAAGTCCAGAGTGCTAACCATTACACCATGGAACCGGGTGCCTCTAGCAGACTTAAATTGAGCAGCATCTTGACATTAAACCGATAAGCTGCGATTTATTGCATGTAGCGTCCTCAGGAAGTGTTTGCGTGGCTAATGAAGCAACCAAGTAGGCTGAAAGTGGAGGGAGCAACTTGGAATGTAGCGAGAATTCGTGCCAGTATTCGTACATGAAATGATGTCTAAGGGTCAGGTAATCAAAATCGCGGAACAGCCACTTTCGTATGGTGGATGCCTTGTGCTGGAAGCAGCCTAGCTATGAAAACAGCTATGGACACAGAGTACTGTCGAAAAGTGCGTGCTGTCACACAACGCCACGTAGTGGGCGGATGGTGCGTGACACGATAACATTTGCACTTCACACGATCGACATACTGTCACACAACTCAAGCAGCTCTTTCAGCCATCACATACACTGGTCCTCAGCACAGCTCATGTTGTAGGTGTCGGATTAAGAAACGTCTTTGAGAATATGGTACATATTGGATGCTGCAACAAGCAAGTGCGGCAAGATCTCAGTAGGTGGCGGGGTGCACACCTGCTACCATGTGCGGCCTGTTGGTCTAGGGGTATGATTCCTGCTTTGGGTGCAGGAGGTCCCGGTTTCAAATCCCGGACAGGCACTACATTTCACTTTCGCGACAGCCAAGCACTACGATAAACTAGCGAGTCTCTGAAAGTAAGCCATGCAACAGGGCAAACTGTGTGTCGGGCCACCGGCCAATGATATTGGCAAGTGCGTCTTGTGAAAAGCAATCTACGAAGCAGGATCAAGCCGTCTTCGATTACTTATATCTATACCTAAAGACTGACATGTACAACGTTTCGATTCGTTTCCCAGGAACTAGTACATCGCATGCACGTTTGTTAAATTCACGCGCATGCAGCACCCAAGACGGAGAGATGCTGGGGCAAGCAGCTGAGGTCGTATTCTCGCAGTTGAACCCCTTACGTGCCGTTATTAATCCTAGTAGCAAAAGCATAAGCATTTGGAGCGTTCCCCATTCACGTGTGGACTGCTATTAACAATTTGCATTACATGATCCTAACTAACATTCTGGTTATACAATTCCAACTACCAGCTCGTACACATTTCTAGAAACGATCGCAAAACAGTGTCAGGTTCCACCGAGACTCGAACTCGGATCGCTGGATTCAAAGTCCAGAGAGCTAACCATTGCACCATGGAACCGGGTGCCTCTAGCAGACTTAAATTGAGCAGCATCTTGACATTAAACCGATAAGCTGCGATTTATTGCATGTAGCGTCCTCAGGAAGTGTTTGCGTGGCTAATGAAGCAACCAAGTAGGCTGAAAGTGGAGGGAGCAACTTGGAATGTAGCGAGAATTCGTGCCAGTATTCGTACATGAAATGATGTCTAAGGGTCAGGTAATCAAAATCGCGGAACAGCCACTTTCGTATGGTGGATGCCTTCTGCTGGAAGCAGCCTAGCTATGAAAACAGCTATGGACACAGAGTACTGTCGAAAAGTGCGTGCTGTCACACAACGCCACGTAGTGGGCGGATGGTGCGTGACACGATAACATTTGCACTTCACACGATCGACATGCTGTCACACAACTCAAGCAGCTCTTTCAGCCATCACATACACTGGTCCTCAGCACAGCTCATGTTGTAGGTGTCGGATTAAGAAACCTCTTTGAGAATATGGTCCATATTGGATGCTGCAACTAGCAAGTGCGGCAAGATTTCAGTAGGTGGCGGGGTGCACACCTGCTTCCTTGTGCGGCCTGTTGGTCTAGGGGTATTATTCCTGCTTTGGGTGCAGGAGGTCCCGGGTTCAAATCCCGCACAGGCCCTACCTTTCACTTTCGCGACAACCAAGCAATACGATAAACTAGCGAGTCTCTGAAAGTAAGCCATGCAACAGAGCAAACTGCGTTTCGGGCCACCGGCCAATGATATTGGCAAGTGCGTCTTGTGAAAAGCAATCTACGAAGCAGGATTAAGCCGTCTTCGATTACTTATATCTATACCTAAATACTGACACGTACAACGATTCGATTCGTTTCCCAGGAACTAGTACATCGCATGCACGTTTGTTAAATTCACGCGCATGCAGCACCCAAGACGGAGAGATGCTGGGGCAAGCAGCTGAGGTCGTCTTCTCGCAGTTGAACCCCTTACGTACCGTCATTAATCCTAGTAGCAAAAGCATAAGCATTTGGAGCGTTCCCCATTCACGTGTGGACTGCTATTAACAATTTGCATTACATGATCCTAGCTAAAATTCTGGTTATACAATTCCAACTACCAGCTCGTACACATTTCTAGAAACGATCGCAAAACAGAGTCAGGTTCCACCGAGACTCTAACTCGGATCGCTGGATTGAAAGTCCAGAGTGCTAACCATTACACCATGGAACCGGGTGCCTCTAGCAGACTTAAATTGAGCAGCATCTTGACATTAAACCGATAAGCTGCGATTTATTGCATGTAGCGTCCTCAGGAAGTGTTTGCGTGGCTAATGAAACAACCAAGTAGGCTGAAAGTGGAGGGAGCAACTTGGAATGTAGCGAGAATTCGTGCCAGTATTCGTACATGAAATGATGTCTAAGGGTCAGGTAATCAAAATCGCGGAACAGCCACTTTCGTATGGTGGATGCCTTGTGCTGGAAGCAGCCTAGCTATGAAAACAGCTATGGACACAGAGTACTGTCGAAAAGTGCGTGCTGTCACACAACGCCACGTAGTGGGCGGATGGTGCGTGACACGATAACATTTGCACTTCACACGATCGACATACTGTCACACAACTCAAGCAGCTCTTTCAGCCATCACATACACTGGTCCTCAGCACAGCTCATGTTGTAGGTGTCGGATTAAGAAACCTCTTTGAGAATATGGTCCAGATTGGATGCTGCAACTAGCAAGTGCGGCAAGATTTCAGTAGGTGGCGGGGTGCACACCTGCTTCCTTGTGCGGCCTGTTGGTGTAGGGGTATTATTCCTGCTTTGGGTGCAGGAGGTCCCGGGTTCAAATCCCGGGCAGGCCCTACTTTTCACTTTCGCGACAACCAAGCAATACGATAAACTAGCGAGTCTCTGAAAGTAAGCCATGCAACAGGGCAAACTGCGTGTCGGGCCACCGGCCAATGATATTGGCAAGTGCGTCTTGTGAAAAGCAATCTACGAAGCAGGATTAAGCCGTCTTCGATTACTTATATCTATACCTAAAGACTGACACGTACAACGATTCGATTCGTTTCCCAGGAACTAGTACATCGCATGCACGTTTGTTAAATGCACGCGCATGCAGCACCCAAGACGGAGAGATGCTGGGGCAAGGAGCTGAGGTCGTATTCTCGCAGTTGAACCCCTTACATGCCGTTATTAATCCTAGTAGCAAAAGCATAAGCATTTGGAGCGTTCCCCATTCACGTGTGGACTGCTATTAACAATTTGCATTACATGATCCTAGCTAAAATTCTGGATATACAATTCCAACTACCAGCTCGTACACATTTCTAGAAACGATCGAAAAACACAGGTTCAGGTTCCACCGAGACTCGAACTCGGATCGCTGGATTCAAAGTCCAGAGTGCTAACCATTACACCATGGAACCGGGTGCCTCTAGCAGACTTAAATTGAGCAGGATCTTGACATTAAACCGATAAGCTGCGATTTATTGCATGTAGCGTCCTTAGGAAGTGTTTGCGTGGCTAATGAAGCAACCAAGTAGGCTGAACGTGGAGGGAGCAACTTGGAATGTAGCGAGAATTTTTGCCAGTATTCGTACATGAAATGATGTCTAAGGGTCAGGTAATCAAAATCGCGGAACAGCCACTTTCGTATGGTGGATGCCTTGTGCTGGAAGCAGCCTAGCTATGAAAACAGCTATGGACACAGTGTACTGTCGAAAAGTGCGTGCTGTCACACCACGCCACCTAGTGGGCGGATGGTGCATGACACGATAACATTTGCACTTCACACGATCGACATACTGTCACACAACTCAAGCAGCTCTTTCAGCTATCACATACACTGGTCCTCAGCACAGCTCATGTTGTAGGTGTCGGATTAAGAAACCTCTTTGAGAATATGGTCCAGATTGGATGCTGCAACTAGCAAGTGCGGCAAGATTTCAGTAGGTGGCGGGGTGCACACCTGCTTCCTTGTGCGGCCTGTTGGTGTAGGGGTATTATTCCTGCTTTGGGTGCAGGAGGTCCCGGGTTCAAATCCCGGGCAGGCCCTACTTTTCACTTTCGCGACAACCAAGCAATACGATAAACTAGCGAGTCTCTGAAAGTAAGCCATGCAACAGGGCAAACTGCGTGTCGGGCCACCGGCCAATGATATTGGCAAGTGCGTCTTGTGAAAAGCAATCTACGAAGCAGGATTAAGCCGTCTTCGATTACTTATATCTATACCTAAAGACTGACACGTACAACGATTCGATTCGTTTCCCAGGAACTAGTACATCGCATGCACGTTTGTTAAATGCACGCGCATGCAGCACCCAAGACGGAGAGATGCTGGGGCAAGCAGCTGAGGTCGTCTTCTCGCAGTTGAACCACTTACATGCCGTTATTAATCCTAGTAGCAAAAGCATAAGCATTTGGAGCGTTCCCAGTTCACGTGTGGACTGCTATTAACAATTTGCACACATGCACACATGCTTCCTTGTGCGGCCTGTTGGTCTAGGGGTATGATTCCTGCTTTGGGTGCAGGAGGTACCGGTTTCAAATCCCGGACAGGAACTACTTTTCACTTTCGCGACAGCCAAGCACTACGATAAACTAGCGAGTCTCTGAAAGTAAGCCATGCAACAGGGCAAACTGTGTGTCGGGCCACCGGCCAATGATATTGGGAAGTGCGTCTTGTGAAAAGCAATCTACGAAGCAGGATTAAGCCGTCTTCGATTACGTATATCTATACCTAAAGACTGACACGTACAACGATTCGATTCGTTTTCCAGGAACTAGTACATCGCATGCACGTTTGTTAAATGCACGCGCATGCAGCACCCAAGACGGAGAGATGCTGGGACAAGCAGCTGAGGTCGTCTTCTCGCAGTTGAACCCCTTACGTGCCGTTATTAATCCTAGTAGCAAAAGCATAAGCATTTGGAGCGTTCCCCATTCACGTGTGGACTGCTATTAACAATTTGCATTACATGATCCTAGCTAAGATTCTGGATATACAATTCCAACTACCAGCTCGTACACATTTCCAGATACGATCGAAAAACAGAGTCAGGTTCCACAGAGACTCGAACTCGGATCGCTGGATTCAAAGTCCAGAGTGCTAACCATTACACCATGGAACCGGGTGCCTCTAGCAGACTTAAATTGAGCAGCATCTTGACATTAAACCGATAAGCTGCGATTTATTACATGTAGCGTCCTCAGGAAGTGTTTGCGTGGCTAATGAAGCAACCAAGTAGGCTGAAAGTGGAGGGAGCAACTTGGAATGTAGCGAGAATTCGTGCCAGTATTCGTACATGAAATGATGTCTAAGGGTCAGGTAATCAAAATCGCGGAACAGCCACTTTCGTATGGTGGATGCCTTCTGCTGGAAGCAGCCTAGCTATGAAAACAGCTATGGACACAGAGTACTGTCGAAAAGTGCGTGCTGTCACACAACGCCACGTAGTGGGCGGATGGTGCGTGACACGATAACATTTGCACTTCACACGATCGACATACTGTCACACAACTCAAGCAGCTCTTTCAGCCATCACATACACTGGTCCTCAGCACAGCTCATGTTGTAGGAGTCGGATTAAGAAACCTCTTTGAGAATATGGTCCATATTGGATGCTGCAACTAGCTAGTGCGGCAAGATTTCAGTAGGTGGCGGGGTGCACACCTGCTTCCTTGTGCGGCCTGTTGGTCTAGGGGTATTATTCCTGCTTTGGGTGCAGGAGGTCCCGGGTTCAAATCCCGCACAGGCCCTACCTTTCACTTTCGCGACAACCAAGCAATACGATAAACTAGCGAGTCTCTGAAAGTAAGCCATGCAACAGGGCAAACTGCGTTTCGGGCCACCGGCCAATGATATTGGCAAGTGCGTCTTGTGAAAAGCAATCTACGAAGCAGGATTAAGCCGTCTTCGATTACTTATATCTATACCTAAATACTGACACGTACAACGATTCGATTCGTTTCCCAGGAACTAGTACATCGCATGCACGTTTGTTAAATTCACGCGCATGCAGCACCCAAGACGGAGAGATGCTGGGGCAAGCAGCTGAGGTCGTCTTCTCGCAGTTGAACCCCTTACGTACCGTCATTAATCCTAGTAGCAAAAGCATAAGCATTTGGAGCGTTCCCCATTCACGTGTGGACTGCTATTAACAATTTGCATTACATGATCCTAGCTAAAATTCTGATTATACAATTCCAACTACCAGCTCGTACACATTTCTAGAAACGATCGCAAAACAGAGTCAGTTTCCACCGAGACTCTAACTCGGATCGCTGGATTCAAAGTCCAGAGTGCTAACCATTACACCATGGAACCGGGTGCCTCTAGCAGACTTAAATTGAGCAGCATCTTGACATTAAACCGATAAGCTGCGATTTATTGCATGTAGCGTCCTCAGGAAGTGTTTGCGTGGCTAATGAAACAACCAAGTAGGCTGAAAGTGGAGGGAGCAACTTGGAATGTAGCGAGAATTCGTGCCAGTATTCGTACATGAAATGATGTCTAAGGGTCAGGTAATCAAAATCGCGGAACAGCCACTTTCGTATGGTGGATGCCTTGTGCTGGAAGCAGCCTAGCTATGAAAACAGCTATGGACACAGAGTACTGTCGAAAAGTGCGTGCTGTCACACAACGCCACGTAGTGGGCGGATGGTGCGTGACACGATAACATTTGCACTTCACACGATCGACATACTGTCACACAACTCAAGCAGCTCTTTCAGCCATCACATACACTGGTCCTCAGCACAGCTCATGTTGTAGGTGTCGGATTAAGAAACCTCTTTGAGAATATGGTCCAGATTGGATGCTGCAACTAGCAAGTGCGGCAAGATTTCAGTAGGTGGCGGGGTGCACACCTGCTTCCTTGTGCGGCCTGTTGGTGTAGGGGTATTATTCCTGCTTTGGGTGCAGGAGGTCCCGGGTTCAAATCCCGGGCAGGTCCTACTTTTCACTTTCGCGACAACCAAGCAATACGATAAACTAGCGAGTCTCTGAAAGTAAGCCATGCAACAGGGCAAACTGCGTGTCGGGCCACCGGCCAATGATATTGGCAAGTGCGTCTTGTGAAAAGCAATCTACGAAGCAGGATTAAGCCGTCTTCGATTACTTATATCTATACCTAAAGACTGACACGTACAACGATTCGATTCGTTTCCCAGGAACTAGTACTTCGCATGCACGTTTGTTAAATGCACGCGCATGCAGCACCCATGACGGAGAGATGCTGGGGCAAGGAGCTGAGGTCGTATTCTCGCAGTTGAACCCCTTACATGCCGTTATTAATCCTAGTAGCAAAAGCATAAGCATTTGGAGCGTTCCCCATTCACGTGTGGACTGCTATTAACAATTTGCATTACATGATCCTAGCTAAAATTCTGGATATACAATTCCAACTACCAGCTCGTACACATTTCTAGAAACGATCGCAAAACACAGGTTCAGGTTCCACCGAGACTCGAACTCGGATCGCTGGATTCAAAGTCCAGAGTGCTAACCATTACACCATGGAACCGGGTGCCTCTAGCAGACTTACATTGAGCAGGATCTTGACATTAAACCGATAAGCTGCGATTTATTGCATGTAGCGTCCTTAGGAAGTGTTTGCGTGGCTAATGAAGCAACCAAGTAGGCTGAACGTGGAGGGAGCAACTTGGAATGTAGCGAGAATTTTTGCCAGTATTCGTACATGAAATGATGTCTAAGGGTCAGGTAATCAAAATCGCGGAACAGCCACTTTCGTATGGTGGATGCCTTGTGCTGGAAGCAGCCTAGCTATGAAAACAGCTATGGACACAGTGTACTGTCGAAAAGTGCGTGCTGTCACACCACGCCACCTAGTGGGCGGATGGTGCGTGACACGATAACATTTGCACTTCACACGATCGACATACTGTCACACAACTCAAGCAGCTGTTTCAGCTATCACATACACTGGTCCTCAGCACAGCTCATGTTGTAGGTGTCGGATTAAGAAACCTCTTTGAGAATATGGTCCAGATTGGATGCTGCAACTAGCAAGTGCGGCAAGATTTCAGTAGGTGGCGGGGTGCACACCTGCTTCCTTGTGCGGCCTGTTGGTCTAGGGGTATTATTCCTGCTTTGGGTGCAGGAGGTCCCAGGTTCAAATCCCGGGCAGGCCCTACTTTTCACTTTCGCGACAACCAAGCAATACGATAAACTAGCGAGTCTCTGAAAGTAAGCCATGCAACAGGGCAAACTGCGTGTCGGGCCACCGGCCAATGATATTGGCAAGTGCGTCTTGTGAAAAGCAATCTACGAAGCAGGATTAAGCCGTCTTCGATTACTTATATCTATACCTAAAGACTGACACGTACAACGATTCGATTCGTTTCCCAGGAACTAGTACATCGCATGCACGTTTGTTAAATGCACGCGCATGCAGCACCCATGACGGAGAGATGCTGGGGCAAGCAGCTGAGGTCGTCTTCTCGCAGTTGAACCACTTACATGCCGTTATTAATCCTAGTAGCAAAAGCATAAGCATTTGGAGCGTTCCCAGTTCCCGTGTGGACTGCTATTAACAATTTGCATTACATGATCCTAGCTAAAATTCTGGTTATACAATTCCAACTACCAGCTCGTACACATTTCTAGAAACGATCGCAAAACAGTCATGTTCCACCGAGACTCGAACTCGTATCGCTGGATTCAAAGTCCAGAGTGCTAACCATTACACCATGGAACCGGGTGCCTCTAGCAGACTTAAATTGAGCAGGATCTTGACATTAAACCGACAAGCTGCGATTTATTGCATGTAGCGTCCTTAGGAAGTGTTTGCGTGGCTAATGAAGCAACCAAGTAGGCTGAAAGTGGAGGGAGCAACTTGGAATGTAGCGAGAATTCGTGCCAGTATTCGTACATGAAATGATGTCTAAGGGTCAGGTAATCAAAATCGCGGAACAGCCACTTTCGTATGGTGGATGCCTTGTGCTGGAAGCAGCCTAGCTATGAAAACAGCTATGGACACAGAGTACTGTCGAAAAGTGCGTGCTGTCACAACACGCCACCTAGTGGGCGGATGGTGCGTGACACGATAACATTTGCACTTCACACGATCGACATACTATCTAAAAACTCAAGCAGCTCTTTCAGCCATCACATACACTTGTCCTCAGCACAGCTCATGCTGTAGGAGTCGGATTAAGAAACATCTTTCAGAATATGGTCCAGATTGGATGCTGCAACTAGCAAGTGCGGCAAGATCTCAGTAGGTGGCGGGGTGCACACCTGCTTCCTTGTGCGGCCTGTTGGTCTAGGGGTATTATTCCTGCTTTGGGTGCAGGAGGTCCCGGGTTCAAATCCCGGACAGGCCCTACTTTTCACTTTCGCGACAACCAAGCAATACGATAAACTAGCGAGTCTCTGAAAGTAAGCCATGCAACAGGGCAAACTGCGTGTCGGGCCACCGGCCAATGATATTGGCAAGTGCGTCTTGTGAAAAGCAATCTACGAAGCAGGATTAAGCCGTCTTCGATTACTTATATCTATACCTAAAGACTGACACGTACAACGATTCGATTCGTTTCCCAGGAACTAGTACATCGCATGCACGTTTGTTAAATTCACGCGCATGCAGCACCCAAGACGGAGAGATGCTGGGGCAAGCAGCTGAGGTCGTCTTGTCGCAGTTGAACCCCTTACGTGCCGTTATTAATCCTAGTAGCAAAAGCATAAGCATTTGGAGCGTTCCCCATTCACGTGTGGACTGCTATTAACAATTTGCATTACATGATCCTAGCTAAAATTCTGGTTATACAATTCCAACTACCAGCTCGTACACATTTCTAGAAACGATCGCAAAACAGAGTCAGGTTCCACCGAGACTCGAACTCGGATCGCTGGATTCAAAGTCCAGAGTGCTAACCATTACACCATGGAACCGGGTGCCTCTAGCAGACTTAAATTGAGCAGCATCTTGACATTAAACCGATAAGCTGCGATTTATTGCATGTAGCGTCCTCAGGAAGTGATTGCGTGGCTAATGACGCAACCAAGTAGGCTGAAAGTGGAGGGAGCAACTTGGATGGAGCGAGAATTCTTGCCAGTATTCGTACATGAAATGATGTCTAAGGGTCAGGTAATCAAAATCGCGGAACAGCCACTTTCGTATGGTGGATGCCTTCTGCTGGAAGCAGCCTAGCTATGAAAACAGCTATGGACACAGAGTACTGTCGAAAAGTGCGTGCTGTCACGCTACGCTACGTAGTGGGCGGATGGTGCGTGACACGATAACATTTGCACTTCACACGATCGACATACTGTCACACAACTCAAGCAGCTCTTTCAGCCATCACATACACTGGTCCTCAGCACAGCTCATGTTGTAGGTGTCGGATTAAGAAACCTCTTTGAGAATATGGTCCAGATTGGATGCTGTAACTAGCAAGTGCGGCAAGATCTCAGTAGGTGGCGGGGTGCACACCTGCTTCCTTGTGCGGCCTGTTGGTCTAGGGGTATTATTCCTGCTTTGGGTGCAGGAGGTCCCGGGTTCAAATCCCGGGCAGGCCCTACTTTTAATTTTCGCGACAACCAAGCAATACGATAAACTAGCGAGTCTCTGAAAGTAGACCATGCAACAGGGCAAACTGCGTGTCGGGCCACCGGCCAATGATATTGGCAAGTGCGTCTTGTGAAAAGCAATCTACGAAGCAGGATTAAGCCGTCTTCGATTACTTATATCTATACCTAAAGACTGACACGTACAACGATTCGATTCGTTTCCCAGGAACTAGTACATCGCATGCACGTTTGTTAAATTCACGCGCATGCAGCACCCAAGACGGAGAGATGCTGGGGCAAGCAGCTGAGGTCGTCTTCTCGCAGTTGAACCCCTTACGTGCCGTTATTAATCCTAGTAGCAAAAGCATAAGCATTTGGAGCGTTCCCCATTCACGTGTGGACTGCTATTAACAATTTGCATTACATGATCCTAGCTAAAATTCTGGTTATACAATTCCAACTACCAGCTCGTACACATTTCTAGAAACGATCGCAAAACAGAGTCAGGTTCCACCGAGACTCTAACTCGGATCGCTGGATTCAAAGTCCAGAGTGCTAACCATTACACCATGGAACCGGGTGCCTCTAGCAGACTTAAATTGAGCAGCATCTTGACATTAAACCGATAAGCTGCGATTTATTGCATGTAGCGTCCTCAGGAAGTGTTTGCGTGGCTAGTGACGCAACCAAGTAGGCTGAAAGTGGAGGGAGCAACTTGGAATGTAGCGAGAATTCTTGCCAGTATTCGTACATGAAATGATGTCTAAGGGTCAGGTAATCAAAATCGCGGAACAGCCACTTTCGTATGGTGGATGCCTTGTGCTGGAAGCAGCCTAGCTATGAAAACAGCTGTGGACACAGAGTACTGTCGAAAAGTGCGTGCTGTCACGCAACGCTACGTAGTGGGCGGATGGTGCGTGACACGATAACATTTGCACTTCACACGATCGACATACTGTCACACAACTCAAGCAGCTCTTTCAGCCATCACATACACTGGTCCTCAGCACAGCTCATGTTGTAGGAGTCGGATTAAGAAACCTCTTTGAGAATATGGTCCAGATTGGATGCTGCAACTAGCAAGTGCGGCAAGATCTCAGTAGGTGGCGGGGTGCACACCTGCTTCCTTGTGCGGCCTGTTGGTCTAGGAGTATTATTCCTGCTTTGGGTGCAGGAGGTCCCGGATTCAAATCCCGGGCAGGCCCTACTTTTCACTTTCGCGACAACCAAGCACTACGATAAACTAGCGAGTCTCTGAAAGTAAGCCATGCAACAGGGCAAACTGCGTGTCGGGCCACCGGCCAATGATATTGGCAAGTGCGTCTTGTGAAATCAATCTACGGAGCAGGATTAAGCCGTCTTCGATTACTTATATCTATACCTAAAGACTGACACGTACAACGATTCGATTCGTTTCCCAGGAACTAGTACATCGCATGCACGTTTGTTAAATTCACGCGCATGCAGCACCCAAGACGGAGAGATGCTGGGGCAAGCAGCTGAGGTCGTCTTCTCGCAGTTGAACCCCTTACGTGCCGTTATTAATCCTAGTTGCAAAAGCATAAGCATTTGGAGCGTTCCCCATTCACGTGTGGACTGCTAATAACAATTAGCATTACATGATCGTAGCTAAAATTCTGGTTATACAATTCCAACTACCAGCTCGTACACATTTCTAGAAACGATCGCAAAACAGAGTCAGGTTCCACCGAGACTCTAACTCGGATCGCTGGATTCAAAGTCCAGAGTGCTAACCATTACACCATGGAACCGGGTGCCTCTAGCAGACTTAAATTGAGCTGCATCTTGACATTAAACCGATAAGCTGCGATTTATTGCATGTAGCGTCCTCAGGAAGTGTTTGCGTGGCTAATGAAGCAACCAAGTAGGCTGAAAGTGGAGGGAGCAACTTGGAATGTAGCGAGAATTCGTGCCAGTATTCGTACATGAAATGATGTCTAAGGGTCAGGTAATCAAAATCGCGGAACAGCCACTTTCGTATGGTGGATGCCTTGTGCTGGAAGCAGCCTAGCTATGAAAACAGCTATGGACACAGAGTACTGTCGAAAAGTGCGTGCTGTCACACCACGCCACCTAGTGGGCGGATGGTGCGTGACACGATAACATTTGCACTTCACACGATCGACATACTGTCACACAACTCAAGCAGCTCTTTCAGCCATCACATACACTGGTCCTCAGCACAGCTCATGTTGTAGGTGTCGGATTAAGAAACCTCTTTGAGAATATGGTCCATATTGGATGCTGCAACTAGCAAGTGCGGCAAGATTTCAGTAGGTGGCGGGGTGCACACCTGCTTCCTTGTGCGGCCTGCTGGTCTAGGGGTATTATTCCTGCTTTGGGTGCAGGAGGTCCAGGGTTCAAATCCCGGGCAGGCCCTACTTTTCACTTTCGCGACAACCAAGCAATACGATAAACTAGCGAGTCTCTGAAAGTAAGCCATGCAACAGGGCAAACTGCGTGTCGGGCCACCGGCCAATGATATTGGCAAGTGCGTCTTGTGAAAAGCAATCTACGAAGCAGGATTAAGCCGTCTTCGATTACTTATATCTATACCTAAAGACTGACACGTACAACGATTCGATTCGTTTCCCAGGAACTAGTACATCGCATGCACGTTTGTTAAATTCACGCGCATGCAGCACCCAAGACGGAGAGATGCTGGGGCAAGCAGCTGAGGTCGTCTTCTCGCAGTTGAACCCCTTACGTGCCGTTATTAATCCTAGTAGCAAAAGCATAAGCATTTGGAGCGTTCCCCATTCACGTGTGGACTGCTATTAACAATTTGCATTACATGATCCTAGCTAAAATTCTGGTTATACAATTCCAACTACCAGCTCGTACACATTTCTAGAAACGATCGCAAAACAGAGTCAGGTTCCAACGAGACTCGAACTCGGATCGCTGGATTCAAAGTCCAGAGTGCTAACCATTACACCATGGAACCGGGTGCCTCTAGCAGACTTAAATTGAGCAGCATCTTGACATTAAACCGATAAGCTGCGATTTATTGCATGTAGCGTCCTCAGGAAGTGTTTGCGTGGCTAATGACGCAACCAAGTAGGCTGAAAGTGGAGGGAGCAACTTGGAATGTAGCGAGAATTCTTGCCAGTATTCGTACATGAAATGATGTCTAAGGGTCAGGTAATCAAAATCGCGGAACAGCCACTTTCGTATGGTGGATGCCTTGTGCTGGAAGCAGCCTAGCTATGAAAACAGCTATGGACACAGAGTACTGTCGAAAAGTGCGTGCTGTCACGCAACGCTACGTAGTGGGCGGATGGTGCGTGACACGATAACATTTGCACTTCACACGATCGACATACTGTCACACAACTCAAGCAGCTCTTTCAGCCATCACATACACTGGTCCTCAGCACAGCTCATGTTGTAGGAGTCGGATTAAGAAACCTCTTTGAGAATATGGTCCAGATTGGATGCTGCAACTAGCAAGTGCGGCAAGATCTCAGTAGGTGGCGGGGTGCACACCTGCTTCCTTGTGCGGCCTGTTGGTCTAGGGGTATTATTCCTGCTTTGGGTGCAGGAGGTCCCCGATTCAAATCCCGGGCAGGCCCTACTTTTCACTTTCGCGACAACCAAGCAATACGATAAACTAGCGAGTCTCTGAAAGTAAGCCATGCAACAGGGCAGACTGCGTGTCGGGCCACCGGCCAATGATATTGGCAAGTGCGTCTTGTGAAAAGCAATCTACGAAGCAGGATTAAGCCGTCTTCGATTACTTATATCTATACCTAAAGACTGACACGTACAACGATTCGATTCGTTTCCCAGGAACTAGTACATCGCATGCACGTTTGTTAAATTCACGCGCATGCAGCACCCAAGACGGAGACATGCTGGGGCAAGCAGCTGAGGTCGTCTTCTCGCAGTTGAACCCCTTACGTGCCGTTATTAATCCTAGTAGCAAAAGCATAAGCATTTGGAGCGTTCCCCATTCACGTGTGGACTGCTATTAACAATTTGCATTACATGATCCTAGCTAAAATTCTGGTTATACAATTCCAACTACCAGCTCGTACACATTTCTAGAAACGATCGCAAAACAGAGTCAGGTTCCACCGAGACTCGAACTCGGATCGCTGGATTCAAAGTCCAGAGTGCTAACCATTACACCATGGAACCGGGTGCCTCTAGCAGACTTAAATTGAGCAGCATCTTGACATTAAACCGATAAGCTGCGATTTATTGCATGTAGCGTCCTCAGGAAGTGTTTGCGTGGCTAGTGACGCAACCAAGTAGGCTGAAAGTGGAGGGAGCAACTTGGAATGTAGCGAGAATTCTTGCCAGTATTCGTACATGAAATGATGTCTAAGGGACAGGTAATCAAAATCGCGGAACAGCCACTTTCGTATGGTGGATGCCTTGTGCTGGAAGCAGCCTAGCTATGAAAACAGCTGTGGACACAGAGTACTGTCGAAAAGTGCGTGCTGTCACGCAACGCTACGTAGTGGGCGGATGGTGCGTGACACGATAACATTTGCACTTCACACGATCGACATACTGTCACACAACTCAAGCAGCTCTTTCAGCCATCACATACACTGGTCCTCAGCACAGCTCATGTTGTAGGAGTCGGATTAAGAAACCTCTTTGAGAATATGGTCCAGATTGGATGCTGCAACTAGCAAGTGCGGCAAGATCTCAGTAGGTGGCGGGGTGCACACCTGCTTCCTTGTGCGGCCTGTTGGTCTAGGAGTATTATCCTGCTTTGGGTGCAGGAGGTCCCGGATTCAAATCCCGGGCAGGCCCTACTTTTCACTTTCGCGACAACCAAGCACTACGATAAACTAGCGAGTCTCTGAAAGTAAGCCATGCAACAGGGCAAACTGCGTGTCGGGCCACCGGCCAATGATATTGGCAAGTGCGTCTTGTGAAATCAATCTACGGAGCAGGATTAAGCCGTCTTCGATTACTTATATCTATACCTAAAGACTGACACGTACAACGATTCGATTCGTTTCCCAGGAACTAGTACATCGCATGCACGTTTGTTAAATTCACGCGCATGCAGCACCCAAGACGGAGAGATGCTGGGGCAAGCAGCTGAGGTCGTCTTCTCGCAGTTGAACCCCTTACGTGCCGTTATTAATCCTAGTAGCAAAAGCATAAGCATTTGGAGCGTTCCCCATTCACGTGTGGACTGCTAATAACAATTAGCATTACATGATCGTAGCTAAAATTCTGGTTATACAATTCCAACTACCAGCTCGTACACATTTCTAGAAACGATCGCAAAACAGAGTCAGGTTCCACCGAGACTCTAACTCGGATCGCTGGATTCAAAGTCCAGAGTGCTAACCATTACACCATGGAACCGGGTGCCTCTAGCAGACTTAAATTGAGCTGCATCTTGACATTAAACCGATAAGCTGCGATTTATTGCATGTAGCGTCCTCAGGAAGTGTTTGCGTGGCTAATGAAGCAACCAAGTAGGCTGAAAGTGGAGGGAGCAACTTGGAATGTAGCGAGAATTCGTGCCAGTATTCGTACATGAAATGATGTCTAAGGGTCAGGTAATCAAAATCGCGGAACAGCCACTTTCGTATGGTGGATGCCTTGTGCTGGAAGCAGCCTAGCTATGAAAACAGCTATGGACACAGAGTACTGTCGAAAAGTGCGTGCTGTCACACCACGCCACCTAGTGGGCGGATGGTGCGTGACACGATAACATTTGCACTTCACACGATCGACATACTGTCACACAACTCAAGCAGCTCTTTCAGCCATCACATACACTGGTCCTCAGCACAGCTCATGTTGTAGGTGTCGGATTAAGAAACCTCTTTGAGAATATGGTCCATATTGGATGCTGCAACTAGCAAGTGCGGCAAGATTTCAGTAGGTGGCGGGGTGCACACCTGCTTCCTTGTGCGGCCTGCTGGTCTAGGGGTATTATTCCTGCTTTGGGTGCAGGAGGTCCAGGGTTCAAATCCCGGGCAGGCCCTACTTTTCACTTTCGCGACAACCAAGCAATACGATAAACTAGCGAGTCTCTGAAAGTAAGCCATGCAACAGGGCAAACTGCGTGTCGGGCCACCGGCCAATGATATTGGCAAGTGCGTCTTGTGAAAAGCAATCTACGAAGCAGGATTAAGCTGTCTTCGATTACTTATATCTATACCTAAAGACTGACACGTACAACGATTCGATTCGTTTCCCAGGAACTAGTACATCGCATGCACGTTTGTTAAATTCACGCGCATGCAGCACCCAAGACGGAGAGATGCTGGGGCAAGCAGCTGAGGTCGTCTTCTCGCAGTTGAACCCCTTACGTGCCGTTATTAATCCTAGTAGCAAAAGCATAAGCATTTGGAGCGTTCCCCATTCACGTGTGGACTGCTATTAACAATTTGCATTACATGATCCTAGCTAAAATTCTGGTTATACAATTCCAACTACCAGCTCGTACACATTTCTAGAAACGATCGCAAAACAGAGTCAGGTTCCAACGAGACTCGAACTCGGATCGCTGGATTCAAAGTCCAGAGTGCTAACCATTACACCATGGAACCGGGTGCCTCTAGCAGACTTAAATTGAGCAGCATCTTGACATTAAACCGATAAGCTGCGATTTATTGCATGTAGCGTCCTCAGGAAGTGTTTGCGTGGCTAATGACGCAACCAAGTAGGCTGAAAGTGGAGGGAGCAACTTGGAATGTAGCGAGAATTCTTGCCAGTATTCGTACATGAAATGATGTCTAAGGGTCAGGTAATCAAAATCGCGGAACAGCCACTTTCGTATGGTGGATGCCTTGTGCTGGAAGCAGCCTAGCTATGAAAACAGCTATGGACACAGAGTACTGTCGAAAAGTGCGTGCTGTCACGCAACGCTACGTAGTGGGCGTATGGTGCGTGACACGATAACATTTGCACTTCACACGATCGACATACTGTCACACAACTCAAGCAGCTCTTTCAGCCATCACATACACTGGTCCTCAGCACAGCTCATGTTGTAGGAGTCGGATTAAGAAACCTCTTTGAGAATATGGTCCAGATTGGATGCTGCAACTAGCAAGTGCGGCAAGATCTCAGTAGGTGGCGGGGTGCACACCTGCTTCCTTGTGCGGCCTGTTGGTCTAGGGGTATTATTCCTGCTTTGGGTGCAGGAGGTCCCCGATTCAAATCCCGGGCAGGCCCTACTTTTCACTTTCGCGACAACCAAGCAATACGATAAACTAGCGAGTCTCTGAAAGTAAGCCATGCAACAGGGCAGACTGCGTGTCGGGCCACCGGCCAATGATATTGGCAAGTGCGTCTTGTGAAAAGCAATCTACGAAGCAGGATTAAGCCGTCTTCGATTACTTATATCTATACCTAAAGACTGACACGTACAACGATTCGATTCGTTTCCCAGGAACTAGTACATCGCATGCACGTTTGTTAAATTCACGCGCATGCAGCACCCAAGACGGAGACATGCTGGGGCAAGCAGCTGAGGTCGTCTTCTCGCAGTTGAACCCCTTACGTGCCGTTATTAATCCTAGTAGCAAAAGCATAAGCATTTGGAGCGTTCCCCATTCACGTGTGGACTGCTAATAACAATTAGCATTACATGATCCTAGCTAAAATTCTGGTTATACAATTCCAACTACCAGCTCGTACACATTTCTAGAAACGATCGCAAAACAGAGTCAGGTTCCACCGAGACTCGAACTCGGATCGCTGGATTCAAAGTCCAGAGTGCTAACCATTACACCATGGAACCGGGTGCCTCTAGCAGACTTAAATTGAGCTGCATCTTGACATTAAACCGATAAGCTGCGATTTATTGCATGTAGCGTCCTCAGGAAGTGTTTGCGTGGCTAATGAAGCAACCAAGTAGGCTGAAAGTGGAGGGAGCAACTTGGAATGTAGTGAGAATTCGTGCCAGTATTCGTACATGAAATGATGTCTAAGGGTCAGGTAATCAAAATCGCGGAACAGCCACTTTCGTATGGTGGATGCCTTGTGCTGGAAGCAGCCTAGCTATGAAAACAGCTATGGACACAGAGTACTGTCGAAAAGTGCGTGCTGTCACACCACGCCACCTAGTGGGCGGATGGTGCGTGACACGATAACATTTGCACTTCACACGATCGACATACTGTCACACAACTCAAGCAGCTCTTTCAGCCATCACATACACTGGTCCTCAGCACAGCTCATGTTGTAGGTGTCGGATTAAGAAACCTCTTTGAGAATATGGTCCATATTGGATGCTGCAACTAGCAAGTGCGGCAAGATTTCAGTAGGTGGCGGGGTGCACACCTGCTTCCTTGTGCGGCCTGTTGGTCTAGGGGTATTGTTCCTGCTTTGGGTGCAGGAGGTCCCGGGTTCAAATCCCGGGCAGGCCCTACTTTTCACTTTCGCGACAACCAAGCAATACGATAAACTAGCGAGTCTCTGAAAGTAAGCCATGCAACAGGGCAAACTGCGTGTCGGGCCACCGGCCAATGATATTGGCAAGTGCGTCTTGTGAAAAGCAATCTACGAAGCAGGATTAAGCCGTCTTCGATTACTTATATCTATACCTAAAGACTGACACGTACAACGATTCGATTCGTTTCCCAGGAACTAGTACATCGCATGCACGTTTGTTAAATTCACGCGCATGCAGCACCCAAGACGGAGAGATGCTGGGGCAAGCAGCTGAGGTCGTCTTCTCGCAGTTGAACCCCTTACGTGCCGTTATTAATCCTAGTAGCAAAAGCATAAGCATTTGGAGCGTTCCCCATTCACGTGTGGACTGCTATTAACAATTAGCATTACATGATCCTAGCTAAAATTCTGGATATACAATTCCAACTGCCAGCTCGTACACATTTCTAGAAACGATCGCAAAACAGAGTCAGGTTCCACCGAGACTCGAACTCGGATCGCTGGATTCAAAGTCCAGAGTGCTAACCATTACACCATGGAACCGGGTGCCTCTGACAGACTTAAATTGAGCAGCATCTTGACATTAAACCGATAAGCTGCGATTAATTGCATGTAGCGTCCTCAGGAAGTGTTTGCTTGGCTAATGAAGCAACCAAGTAGGCTGAAAGTGGAGGGAGCAACTTGGAATGTAGCGAGAATTCGTGCCAGTATTCGTACATGAAATGATGTCAAAGGGTCAGGTAATCAAAATCGCGGAACAGCCACTTTCGTATGGTGGATGCCTTGTGCTGGAAGCAGCCTAGCTATGAAAACAGATATGGACACAGAGTACTGTCGAAAAGTGCGTGCTGTCACACAACGCCACGTAGTGGGCGGATGGTGCGTGACACGATAACATTTGCACTTCACACGATCGACATACTATCAAAAAACTCAAGCAGCTCTTTCAGCCATCACATACACTTGACCTCAGCACAGCTCATGTTGTAGGAGTCGGATTAAGAAACATCTTTGAGAATATGGTCCAGATTTGATGCTGCAACTAGCAAGTGCGGCAAGATCTCAGTAGGTGGCGGGGTGCACACCTGCTTCCTTGTGCGGCCTGTTGGTCTAGGGGTATTATTCCTGCTTTGGGTGCAGGAGGTCCCGGGTTCAAATCTCGGGCAGGCCCTACTTTTCACTTTCGCGACAACCAAGCAATACGATAAACTAGCGAGTCTCTGAAAGTAAGCCATGCAACAGGGCAAACTGCGTGTCGGGCCACCGGCCAATGATATTGGCAAGTGCGTCTTGTGAAAAGCAATCTACGAAGCAGGATTAACCCGTCTTCGATTACTTATATCTATACCTAAAGACTGACACGTACAACGATTCGATTCGTTTCCCAGGAACTAGTACATCGCATGCACGTTTGTTAAATTCACGCGCATGCAGCACCCAAGACGGAGAGATGCTGGGGCAAGCAGCTGAGGTCGTCTTCTCGCAGTTGAACCCCTTACGTGCCGTTATTAATCCTAGTAGCGAAAGCATAAGCATTTGGAGCGTTCCCCATTCACTTGTGGACTGCTAATAACAATTAGCATTACATGATCCTAGCTAAAATTCTGGTTATACAATTCCAACTACCAGCTCGTACACATTTCTAGAAACGATCGCAAAACAGAGTCAGGTTCCACCGAGACTCGAACTCGGATCGCTGGATTCAAAGTCCAGAGTGCTAACCATTACACCATGGAACCGGGTGCCTCTAGCAGACTTAAATTGAGCTGCATCTTGACATTAAACCGATAAGCTGCGATATATTGCATGTAGCATCCTCAGGAAGTGTTTGCGTGGCTAATGACGCAACCAAGTAGGCTGAAAGTGGAGGGAGCAACTTGGAATGTAGCGAGAATTCGTGCCAGTATTCGTACATGAAATGATGTCTAAGGGTCAGGTAATCAAAATCGCGGAACAGCCACTTTCGTATGGTGGATGCCTTGTGCTGGAAGCAGCCTAGCTATGAAAACAGCTATGGACACAGAGTACTGTCGAAAAGTGCTTGCTGTCACACCACGCCATCTAGTGGGCGGATGGTGCGTGACACGATAACATTTGCACTTCACACGATCGACATACTGTCACACAACTCAAGCAGCTCTTTCAGCCATCACATACACTGGTCCTCAGCACAGCTCATGTTGTAGGTGTCGGATTAAGAAACCTCTTTGAGAATATGGTCCATATTGGATGCTGCAACTAGCAAGTGCGGCAAGATTTCAGTAGGTGGCGGGGTGCACACTTGCTTCCTTGTGCGGCCTGTTGGTCTAGGGGTATTATTCCTGCTTTGGGTGCAGGAGGTCCCGGGTTCAAATCCCGGGCAGGCCCTACTTTTCACTTTCGCGACAACCAAGCAATACGATAAACTAGCGAGTCTCTGAAAGTAAGCCATGCAACAGGGCAAACTGCGTGTCGGGCCACCGGCCAATGATATTGGCAAGTGCATCTTGTGAAAAGCAATCTACGAAGCAGGATTAAGCCGTCTTCGATTACTTATATCTATACCTAAAGACTGACACGTACAACGATTCGATTCGTTTCCCAGGAACTAGTACATCGCATGCACGTTTGTTAAATTCACGCGCATGCAGCACCCAAGACGGAGACATGCTGGGGCAAGCAGCTGAGGTCGTCTTCTCGCAGTTGAACCCCTTACGTGCCGTTATTAATCCTAGTAGCAAAAGCATAAGCATTTGGAGCGTTCCCCATTCACTTGTGGACTGCTAGTAACAATTAGCATTACATGATCCTAGCTAAAATTCTGGTTATACAATTCCAACTACCAGCTCGTACACATTTCTAGAAACGATCGCAAAACAGAGTCAGGTTCCACCGAGACTCGAACTCGGATCGCTGGATTCAAAGTCCAGAGTGCTAACCATTACACCATGGAACCGGGTGCCTCTAGCAGACTTAAATTGAGCTGCATCTTGACATTAAACCGATAAGCTGCGATATATTGCATGTAGCGTCCTCAGGAAGTGTTTGCGTGGCTAATGAAGCAACCAAGTAGGCTGAAAGTGGAGGGAGCAACTTGGAATGTAGCGAGAATTCGTGCCAGTATTCGTACATGAAATGATGTCTAAGGGTCAGGTAATCAAAATCGCGGAACAGCCACTTTCGTATGGTGGATGCCTTGTGCTGGAAGCAGCCTAGCTATGAAAACAGCTATGGACACAGAGTACTGTCGAAAAGTGCTTGCTGTCACACCACGCCATCTAGTGGGCGGATGGTGCGTGACACGATAACATTTGCACTTCACACGATCGACATACTGTCACACAACTCAAGCAGCTCTTTCAGCCATCACATACACTGGTCCTCAGCACAGCTCATGTTGTAGGTGTCGGATTAAGAAACCTCTTTGAGAATATGGTCCATATTGGATGCTGCAACTAGCAAGTGCGGCAAGATTTCAGTAGGTGGCGGGGTGCACACCTGCTTCCTTGTGCGGCCTGT
The DNA here is from genome assembly GCF_023897955.1 of Schistocerca gregaria. Lineage (NCBI taxonomy): Eukaryota > Metazoa > Arthropoda > Insecta > Orthoptera > Acrididae > Schistocerca > Schistocerca gregaria. The sequence goes on along the minus strand of NC_064921.1, from coordinate 968,256,156 downwards.
TGGTCTAGGGGTATTATTCCTGCTTTGGGTGCAGGAGGTCCCGGGTTCAAATCCCGGGCAGGCCCTACTTTTCACTTTCGCGACAACCAAGCAATACGATAAACTAGCGAGTCTCTGAAAGTAAGCCATGCAACAGGGCAAACTGCGTGTCGGGCCACCGGCCAATGATATTGGCAAGTGCGTCTTGTGAAAAGCAATCTACGAAGCAGGATTAACCCGTCTTCGATTACTTATATCTATACCTAAAGACTGACACGTACAACGATTCGATTCGTTTCCCAGGAACTAGTACATCGCATGCACGTTTGTTAAATTCACGCGCATGCAGCACCCAAGACGGAGACATGCTGGGGCAAGCAGCTGAGGTCGTCTTCTCGCAGTTGAACCCCTTACGTGCCGTTATTAATCCTAGTAGCAAAAGCTTAAGCATTTGGAGCGTTCCCCATTCACGTGTGGACTGCTATTAACAATTTGCATTACATCATCCTAGCTAAAATTCGGGATATACAATTCCAACTACCAGCTCGTACACATTTCTAGAAACGATCGCAAAACAGAGTCAGGTTCCACCGAGACTCGAACTCGGATCGCTGGATTCAAAGTCCAGAGTGCTAACCATTACACCATGGAACCGGGTGCCTCTGACAGACTTAAATTGAGCAGCATCTTGACATTAAACCGATAAGCTGCGATTTATTGCATGTAGCGTCCTCAGGAAGTGTTTGCTTGGCTAATGAAGCAACCAAGTAGGCTGAAAGTGGAGGGAGCAACTTGGAATGTAGCGAGAATTCGTGCCAGTATTCGTACATGAAATGATGTCAAAGGGTCAGGTAATCAAAATCGCGGAACAGCCACTTTCGTATGGTGGATGCCTTGTGCTGGAAGCAGCCTAGCTATGAAAACAGCTATGGACACAGAGTATTGTCGAAAAGTGCGTGCTGTCACACAACGCCACGTAGTGGGCGGATGGTGCGTGACACGATAACATTTGCACTTCACACGATCGACATACTATCAAAAAACTCAAGCAGCTCTTTCAGCCATCACATACACTTGACCTCAGCACAGCTCATGTTGTAGGTGTCGGATTAAGAAACATCTTTCAGAATATGGTCCAGATTGGATGCTGCAACTAGCAAGTGCGGCAAGATCTCATTAGGTGGCGGGGTGCACACCTGCTTCCTTGTGCGGCCTGTTGGTCTAGGGGTATTATACCTGCTTTGGGTGCAGGAGGTCCCGGGTTCAAATCCCGGGCAGGCCCTACTTTTCACTTTCGCGACAACCAAGCAATACGATAAACTAGCGAGTCTCTGAAAGTAAGCCATGCAACAGGGCAAACTGCGTGTCGGGCCACCGGCCAATGATATTGGCAAGTGCGACTTGTGAAAAGCAATCTACGAAGCAGGATTAAGCCGTCTTCGATTACTTATATCTATACCTAAAGACTGACACGTACAACGATTCGATTCGTTTCCCAGGAACTAGTACATCGCATGCACGTTTGTTAAATTCACGCGCATGCAGCACCCAAGACGGAGAGATGCTGGGGCAAGCAGCTGAGGTCGTCTTCTCGCAGTTGAACCCCTTACGTGCCGTTATTAATCCTAGTAGCAAAAGCTTAAGCATTTGGAGCGTTCCCCATTCACGTGTGGACTGCTATTAACAATTTGCATTACATGATCCTAGCTAAAATTCTGGTTATACAATTCCAACTACCAGCTCGTACACATTTCTAGAAACGATCGCAAAACAGAGTCAGGTTCCACCGAGACTCGAACTCGGATCGCTGGATTCAAAGTCCAGAGTGCTAACCATTACACCATGGAACCGGGTGCCTCTAGCAGACTTAAATTGAGCAGCATCTTGACATTAAACCGATAAGCTGCGATTTATTGCATGTAGCGTCCTCAGGAAGTGTTTGCGTGGCTAATGAAGCAACCAAGTAGGCTTAAAATGGAGGGAGCAACTTGGAATGTAGCGAGAATTCGTGCCAGTATTCGAACATGAAATGATGTCTAAGGGTCAGGTAATCAAAATCGCGGAACAGCCACTTTCGTATGGTGGATGCCTTGTGCTGGAAGCAGCCTAGCTATGAAAACAGCTATGGACACAGAGTACTGTCGAAAAGTGCGTGCTGTCACACCACGTCACCTAGTGGGCGGATGGTGCGTGACACGATAACATTTGCACTTCACACGATCGACATACTGTCACACAACTCAAGCAGCTCTTTCAGCCATCACATACACTGGTCCTCAGCACAGCTCATGTTGTAGGTGTCGGATTAAGAAACCTCTTTGAGAATATGGTCCATATTGGATGCTGCAACTAGCAAGTGCGGCAAGATTTCAGTAGGTGGCGGGGTGCACACCTGCTTCCTTGTGCGGCCTGTTGGTCTAGGGGTATTATTCCTGCTTTGGGTGCAGGAGGTCCCGGGTTCAAATCCCGGGCAGGCCCTACTTTTCACTTTCGCGACAACCAAGCAATACGATAAACTAGCGAGTCTCTGAAAGTAAGCCATGCAACAGGGCAAACTGCGTGTCGGGCCACCGGCCAATGATATTGGCAAGTGCGTCTTGTGAAAAGCAATCTACGAAGCAGGATTAAGCCGTCTTCGATTACTTATATCTATACCTAAAGACTGACACGTACAACGATTCGATTCGTTTCCCAGGAACGAGTACATCGCATGCACGTTTGTTAAATTCACGCGCATGCAGCACCCAAGACGGAGAGATGCTGGGGCAAGCAGCTGAGGTCGTCTTCTCGCAGTTGAACCCCTTACGTGCCGTTATTAATCCTAGTAGCAAAAGCATAAGCATTTGGAGCGTTCCCCATTCACGTGTGGACTGCTATTAACAATTAGCATTACATGATCCTAGCTAAAATTCGGGATATACAATTCCAACTACCAGCTCGTACACATTTCTAGAAACGATCGCAAAACAGAGTCAGGTTCCACCGAGACTCGAACTCGGATCGCTGGATTCAAAGTCCAGAGTGCTAACCATTACACCATGGAACCGGGTGCCTCTAGCAGACTTAAATTGAGCTGCATCTTGACATTAAACCGATAAGCTGGGATTTATTGCATGTAGCGTCCTCAGGAAGTGTTTGCGTGTCTAATGAAGCAACCAAGTAGGCTGAAAGTGGAGGGAGCAACTTGGAATGTAGCGAGAATTCGTGCCAGTATTCGTACATGAAATGATGTCTAAGGGTCAGGTAATCAAAATCGCGGAACAGCCACTTTCGTATGGTGGATGCCTTGTGCTGGAAGCAGCCTAGCTATGAAAACAGCTATGGACACAGAGTACTGTCGAAAAGTGCTTGCTGTCACACCACGTCACCTAGTGGGCGAATGGTGCGTGACACGATAACATTTGCACTTCACACGATCGACATACTGTCACACAACTCAAGCAGCTCTTTCAGCCATCACATACACTGGTCCTCAGCACAGCTCATGTTGTAGGTGTCGGATTAAGAAACCTCTTTGAGAATATGGTCCATATTGGATGCTGCAACTAGCAAGTGCGGCAAGATTTCAGTAGGTGGCGGGGTGCACACCTGCTTCCTTATGCGGCCTGTTGGTCTAGGGGTATTATTCCTGCTTTGGGTGCAGAAGGTCCCGGGTTCAAATCCGGGGCAGGCCCTACTTTTCACTTTCGCGACAACCAAGCAATACGATAAACTAGCGAGTCTCTGAAAGTAAGCCATGCAACAGGGCAAACTGCGTGTCGGGCCACCGGCCAATGATATTGGCAAGTGCGTCTTGTGAAAAGCAATCTACGAAGCAGGATTAAGCCGTCTTCGATTACTTATATCTATACCTAAAGACTGACACGTACAACGATTCGATTCGTTTCCCAGGAACTAGTACATCGCATGCACGTTTGTTAAATTCACGCGCATGCAGCACCCAAGACGGAGAGATGCTGGGGCAAGCAGCTGAGGTCGTCTTCTCGCAGTTGAACCCCTTACGTGCCGTTATTAATCCTAGTAGCAAAAGCATAAGCATTTGGAGCGTTCCCCATTCACGTGTGGACTGCTATTAACAATTTGCATTACATCATCCTAGCTAAAATTCGGGATATACAATTCCAACTACCAGCTCGTACACATTTCTAGAAACGATCGCAAAACAGAGTCAGGTTCCACCGAGACTCGAACTCGGATCGCTGGATTCAAAGTCCAGAGTGCTAACCATTACACCATGGAACCGGGTGCCTCTGACAGACTTAAATTGAGCAGCATCTTGACATTAAACCGATAAGCTGCGATTTATTGCATGTAGCGTCCTCAGGAAGTGTTTGCTTGGCTAATGAAGCAACCAAGTAGGCTGAAAGTGGAGGGAGCAACTTGGAATGTAGCGAGAATTCGTGCCAGTATTCGTACATGAAATGATGTCAAAGGGTCAGGTAATCAAAATCGCGGAACAGCCACTTTCGTATGGTGGATGCCTTGTGCTGGAAGCAGCCTAGCTATGAAAACAGCTATGGACACAGAGTATTGTCGAAAAGTGCGTGCTGTCACACAACGCCACGTAGTGGGCGGATGGTGCGTGACACGATAACATTTGCACTTCACACGATCGACATACTATCAAAAAACTCAAGCAGCTCTTTCAGCCATCACATACACTTGACCTCAGCACAGCTCATGTTGTAGGTGTCGGATTAAGAAACATCTTTCAGAATATGGTCCAGATTGGATGCTGCAACTAGCAAGTGCGGCAAGATCTCATTAGGTGGCGGGGTGCACACCTGCTTCCTTGTGCGGCCTGTTGGTCTAGGGGTATTATACCTGCTTTGGGTGCAGGAGGTCCCGGGTTCAAATCCCGGGCAGGCCCTACTTTTCACTTTCGCGACAACCAAGCAATACGATAAACTAGCGAGTCTCTGAAAGTAAGCCATGCAACAGGGCAAACTGCGTGTCGGGCCACCGGCCAATGATATTGGCAAGTGCGACTTGTGAAAAGCAATCTACGAAGCAGGATTAAGCCGTCTTCGATTACTTATATCTATACCTAAAGACTGACACGTACAACGATTCGATTCGTTTCCCAGGAACTAGTACATCGCATGCACGTTTGTTAAATTCACGCGCATGCAGCACCCAAGACGGAGAGATGCTGGGGCAAGCAGCTGAGGTCGTCTTCTCGCAGTTGAACCCCTTACGTGCCGTTATTAATCCTAGTAGCAAAAGCTTAAGCATTTGGAGCGTTCCCCATTCACGTGTGGACTGCTATTAACAATTTGCATTACATGATCCTAGCTAAAATTCTGGTTATACAATTCCAACTACCAGCTCGTACACATTTCTAGAAACGATCGCAAAACAGAGTCAGGTTCCACCGAGACTCGAACTCGGATCGCTGGATTCAAAGTCCAGAGTGCTAACCATTACACCATGGAACCGGGTGCCTCTAGCAGACTTAAATTGAGCAGCATCTTGACATTAAACCGATAAGCTGCGATTTATTGCATGTAGCGTCCTCAGGAAGTGTTTGCGTGGCTAATGAAGCAACCAAGTAGGCTGAAAGTGGAGGGAGCAACTTGGAATGTAGCGAGAATTCGTGCCAGTATTCGTACATGAAATGATGTCTAAGGGTCAGGTAATCAAAATCGCGGAACAGCCACTTTCGTATGGTGGATGCCTTGTGCTGGAAGCAGCCTAGCTATGAAAACAGCTGTGGACACAGAGTACTGTCGAAAAGTGCGTGCTGTCACACCACGTCACCTAATGGGCGGATGGTGCGTGACACGATAACATTTGCACTTCACACGATCGACATACTGTCACACAACTCAAGCAGCTCTTTCAGCCATCACATACACTGGTCCTCAGCACAGCTCATGTTGCAGGTGTCGGATTAAGAAACCTCTTTGAGAATATGGTCCATATTGGATGCTGCAACTAGCAAGTGCGGCAAGATTTCAGTAGGTGGCGGGGTGCACACCTGCTTCCTTGTGCGGCCTGTTGGTCTAGGGGTATTATTCCTGCTTTGGGTGCAGGAGGTCCCGGGTTCAAATCCCGGGCAGGCCCTACTTTTCACTTTCGCGACAACCAAGCAATACGATAAACTAGCGAGTCTCTGAAAGTAAGCCATGCAACAGGGCAAACTGCGTGTCGGGCCACCGGCCAATGATATTGGCAAGTGCGTCTTGTGAAAAGCAATCTACGAAGCAGGATTAAGCCGTCTTCGATTACTTATATCTATACCTAAAGACTGACACGTACAACGATTCGATTCGTTTCCCAGGAACGAGTACATCGCATGCACGTTTGTTAAATTCACGCGCATGCAGCACCCAAGACGGAGAGATGCTGGGGCAAGCAGCTGAGGTCGTCTTCTCGCAGTTGAACCCCTTACGTGCCGTTATTAATCCTAGTAGCAAAAGCATAAGCAATTGGAGCGTTCCCCATTCACGTGTGGACTGCTATTAACAATTTGCATTACATCATCCTAGCTAAAATTCGGGATATACAATTCCAACTACCAGCTCGTACACATTTCTAGAAACGATCGCAAAACAGAGTCAGGTTCCACCGAGACTCGAACTCGGATCGCTGGATTCAAAGTCCAGAGTGCTAACCATTACACCATGGAACCGGGTGCCTCTAGCAGACTTAAATTGAGCTGCATCTTGACATTAAACCGATAAGCTGGGATTTATTGCATGTAGCGTCCTCAGGAAGTGTTTGCGTGGCTAATGAAGCAACCAAGTAGGCTGAAAGTGGAGGGAGCAACTTGGAATGTAGCGAGAATTCGTGCCAGTATTCGAACATGAAATGATGTCTAAGGGTCAGGTAATCAAAATCGCGGAACAGCCACTTTCGTATGGTGGATGCCTTGTGCTGGAAGCAGCCTAGCTATGAAAACAGCTATGGACACAGAGTACTGTCGAAAAGTGCGTGCTGTCACACCACGTCACCTAGTGGGCGGATGGTGCGTGACACGATAACATTTGCACTTCACACGATCGACATACTGTCACACAACTCAAGCAGCTCTTTCAGCCATCACATACACTGGTCCTCAGCACAGCTCATGTTGTAGGTGTCGGATTAAGAAACCTCTTTGAGAATATGGTCCAGATTGGATGCTGCAACTAGCAAGTGCGGCAAGATTTCAGTAGGTGGCGGGGTGCACACCTGCTTCCTTGTGCGGCCTGTTGGTCTAGGGGTATTATTCCTGCTTTGGGTGCAGGAGGTCCCGGGTTCGAATCCCGGGCAGGCCCTACTTTTCACTTTCGCGACAACCAAGCAATACGATAAACTAGCGAGTCTCTGAAAGTAAGCCATGCAACAGGGCAAACTGCGTGTCGGGCCACCGGCCAATGATATTGGCAAGTGCGTCTTGTGAAAAGCAATCTACGAAGCAGGATTAAGCCGTCTTCGATTACTTATATCTATACCTAAAGACTGACACGTACAACGATTCGATTCGTTTCCCAGGAACGAGTACATCGCATGCACGTTTGTTAAATTCACGCGCATGCAGCACCCAAGACGGAGAGATGCTGGGGCAAGCAGCTGAGGTCGTCTTCTCGCAGTTGAACCCCTTACGTGCCGTTATTAATCCTAGTAGCAAAAGCATAAGCATTTGGAGCGTTCCCCATTCACGTGTGGACTGCTATTAACAATTAGCATTACATGATCCTAGCTAAAATTCGGGATATACAATTCCAACTACCAGCTCGTACACATTTCTAGAAACGATCGCAAAACAGAGTCAGGTTCCACCGAGACTCGAACTCGGATCGCTGGATTCAAAGTCCAGAGTGCTAACCATTACACCATGGAACCGGGTGCCTCTGACAGACTTAAATTGAGCAGCATCTTGACATTAAACCGATAAGCTGCGATTTATTGCATGTAGCGTCCTCAGGAAGTGTTTGCTTGGCTAATGAAGCAACCAAGTAGGCTGAAAGTGGAGGGAGCAACTTGGAATGTAGCGAGAATTCGTGCCAGTATTCGTACATGAAATGATGTCAAAGGGTCAGGTAATCAAAATCGCGGAACAGCCACTTTCGTATGGTGGATGCCTTGTGCTGGAAGCAGCCTAGCTATGAAAACAGCTGTGGACACAGAGTACTGTCGAAAAGTGCGTGCTGTCACGCAACGCTACGTAGTGGGCGGATGGTGCGTGACACGATAATATTTGCACTTCACACGATCGACATACTGTCACACAACTCAAGCAGCTCTTTCAGCCATCACATACACTGGTCCTCAGCACAGCTCATGTTGTAGGAGTCGGATTAAGAAACCTCTTTCACAATATGGTCCAGATTGGATGCTGCAACTAGCAAGTGCGGCAAGATCTCAGTAGGTGGCTGGGTGCACACCTGCTTCCTTGTGCGGCCTGTTGGTCTAGGGGTATTATTCCTGCTTTGGGTGCAGGAGGTCCCGGATTCAAATCCCGGGCACGCCCTACTTTTCACTTTCGCGACAACCAAGCAATACGATAAACTAGCGAGTCTCTGAAAGTAAGCCATGCAACAGGGCAAACTGCGTGTCGGGCCACCGGCCAATGATATTGGCAAGTGCGTCTTGTGAAAAGCAATCTACGGAGCAGGATTAAGCCGTCTTCGATTACTTATATCTATACCTAAAGACTGACACGTACAACGATTCGATTCGTTTCCCAGGAACTAGTACATCGCATGCACGTTTGTTAAATTCACGCGCATGCAGCACCCAAGACGGAGACATGCTGGGGCAAGCAGCTGAGGTCGTCTTCTCGCAGTTGAACCCCTTACGTGCCGTTATTAATCCTAGTAGCAAAAGCATAAGCATTTGGAGCGTTCCCCATTCACGTGTGGACTGCTAATAACAATTAGCATTACATGATCCTAGCTAAAATTCTGGTTATACAATTCCAACTACCAGCTCGTACACATTTCTAGAAACGATCGCAAAACAGAGTCAGGTTCCACCGAGACTCGAACTCGGATCGCTGGATTCAAAGTCCAGAGTGCTAACCATTACACCATGGAACCGGGTGCCTCTAGCAGACTTAAATTGAGCTGCATCTTGACATTAAACCGATAAGCGGCGATTTATTGCATGTAGCGTCCTCAGGAAGTGTTTGCGTGGCTAATGAAGCAACCAAGTAGGCTGAAAGTGGAGGGAGCAACTTGGAATGTAGCGAGAATTCGTGCCAGTATTCGTACATGAAATGATGTCTAAGGGTCAGGTAATCAAAATCGCGGAACAGCCACTTTCGTATGGTGGATGGCTTGTGCTGGAAGCAGCCTAGCTATGAAAACAGCTATGGACACAGAGTACTGTCGAAAAGTGCGTGCTGTCACACCACGCCACCTAGTGGGCGGATGGTGCGTGACACGATAACATTTGCACTTCACACGATCGACATACTGTCACACAACTCAAGCAGCTCTTTCAGCCATCACATACACTGGTCCTCAGCACAGCTCATGTTGTAGGTGTCGGATTAAGAAACCTCTTTGAGAATATGGTCCATATTGGATGCTGCAACTAGCAAGTGCGGCAAGATTTCAGTAGGTGGCGGGGTGCACTCCTGCTTCCTTGTGCGGCCTGTTGGTCTAGGGGTATTATTCCTGCTTTGGGTGCAGGAGGTCCCGGGTTCAAATCCCGGGCAGGCCCTACTTTTCACTTTCGCGACAACCAAGCAATACGATAAACTAGCGAGTCTCTGAAAGTAAGCCATGCAACAGGGCAAACTGCGTGTCGGGCCACCGGCCAATGATATTGGCAAGTGCGTCTTGTGAAAAGCAATCTACGAAGCAGGATTAAGCCGTCTTCGATTACTTATATCTATACCTAAAGACTGACACGTACAACGATTCGATTCGTTTCCCAGGAACTAGTACATCGCATGCACGTTTGTTAAATTCACGCGCATGCAGCACCCAAGACGGAGAGATGCTGGGGCAAGCAGCTGAGGTCGTCTTCTCGCAGTTGAACCTCTTACGTGCCGTTATTAATCCTAGTAGCAAAAGCATAAGCATTTGGAGCGTTCCCCATTCACGTGTGGACTGGTATTAACAGTTTGCATTACATGATCCTAGCTAAAATTCGGGATATACAATTCCAACTACCAGCTCGTACACATTTCTAGAAACGATCGCAAAACAGAGTCAGTTTCCACCGAGACTCGAACTCGGATCGCTGGGTTCAAAGTCCAGAGTGCTAACCATTACACCATGGAACCGGGTGCCTCTGACAGACTTAAATTGAGCAGCATCTTGATATTAAACCGATAAGCTGCGATTTATTGCATGTAGCGTCCTCAGGAAGTGTTTGCTTGGCTAATGAAGCAACCAAGTAGGCTGAAAGTGGAGGGAGCAACTTGGAATGTAGCGAGAATTCGTGCCAGTATTCGTACATGAAATGATGTCAAAGGGTCAGGTAATCAAAATCGCGGAACAGCCACTTTCGTATGGTGGATGCCTTGTGCTGGAAGCAGCCTAGCTATGAAAACAGCTATGCACACAGAGTACTGTCGAAAAGTGCGTGCTGTCACACAACGCTATGTAGTGGGCGGATGGTGCGTGACACGATAACATTTGCACTCCACACGATCGACATACTATCAAAAAACTCAAGCAGCTCTTTCAGCCATCACATACACTTGACCTCAGCACAGCTCATGTTGTAGGAGTCGGATTAAGAAACATCTTTGAGAATATGGTCCAGATTGGATGCTGCAACTAGCAAGTGCGGCAAGATCTCAGTAGGTGGCGGGGTGCACACCTGCTTCCTTGTGCGGCCTGTTGGGCTAGGGGTATTATTCCTGCTTTGGGTGCAGGAGGTCCCGGGTTCAAATCCCGGGCAGGCCCTACTTTTCACTTTCGCGACAACCAAGCAATACGATAAACTAGCGAGTCTCTGAAAGTAAGCCATGCAACAGGGCAAACTGCGTGTCGGGCCACCGGCCAATGATATTGGTAAGTGCGTCTTGTGAAAAGCAATCTACGAAGCAGGATTAAGCCGTCTTCGATTACTTATATCTATACCTAAAGACTGACACGTACAACGATTCGATTCGTTTCCCAGGAACTAGTACATCGCATGCACGTTTGTTAAATTCACGCGCATGCAGCACCCAAGACGGAGAGATGCTGGGGCAAGCAGCTGAGGTCGTCTTCTCGCAGTTGAACCTCTTACGTGCCGTTATTAATCCTAGTAGCAAAAGCATAAGCATTTGGAGCGTTCCCCATTCACGTGTGGACTGGTATTAACAGTTTGCATTACATGATCCTAGCTAAAATTCGGGATATACAATTCCAACTACCAGCTCGTACACATTTCTAGAAACGATCGCAAAACAGAGTCAGTTTCCACCGAGACTCGAACTCGGATCGCTGGGTTCAAAGTCCAGAGTGCTAACCATTACACCATGGAACCGGGTGCCTCTGACAGACTTAAATTGAGCAGCATCTTGATATTAAACCGATAAGCTGCGATTTATTGCATGTAGCGTCCTCAGGAAGTGTTTGCTTGGCTAATGAAGCAACCAAGTAGGCTGAAAGTGGAGGGAGCAACTTGGAATGTAGCGAGAATTCGTGCCAGTATTCGTACATGAAATGATGTCAAAGGGTCAGGTAATCAAAATCGCGGAACAGCCACTTTCGTATGGTGGATGCCTTGTGCTGGAAGCAGCCTAGCTATGAAAACAGCTATGCACACAGAGTACTGTCGAAAAGTGCGTGCTGTCACACAACGCTATGTAGTGGGCGGATGGTGCGTGACACGATAACATTTGCACTCCACACGATCGACATACTATCAAAAAACTCAAGCAGCTCTTTCAGCCATCACATACACTTGACCTCAGCACAGCTCATGTTGTAGGAGTCGGATTAAGAAACATCTTTGAGAATATGGTCCAGATTGGATGCTGCAACTAGCAAGTGCGGCAAGATTTCAGTAGGTGGCGGGGTGCACACCTGCTTCCTTGTGCGGCCTGTTGGTGTAGGGGTATTATTCCTGCTTTGGGTGCAGGAGGTCCCGGGTTCAAATCCCGGGCAGGCCCTACTTTTCACTTTCGCGACAACCAAGCAATACGATAAACTAGCGAGTCTCTGAAAGTAAGCCATGCAACAGGGCAAACTGCGTGTCGGGCCACCGGCCAATGATATTGGCAAGTGCGACTTGTGAAAAGCAATCTACGAAGCAGGATTAAGCCGTCTTCGATTACTTATATCTATACCTAAAGACTGACACGTACAACGATTCGATTCGTTTCCCAGGAACTAGTACATCGCATGCACGTTTGTTAAATTCACGCGCATGCAGCACCCAAGACGGAGAGATGCTGGGGCAAGCAGCTGAGGTCGTCTTCTCGCAGTTGAACCCCTTACGTGCCGTTATTAATCCTAGTAGCAAAAGCTTAAGCATTTGGAGCGTTCCCCATTCACGTGTGGACTGCTATTAACAATTTGCATTACATGATCCTAGCTAAAATTCTGGTTATACAATTCCAACTACCAGCTCGTACACATTTCTAGAAACGATCGCAAAACAGAGTCAGGTTCCACCGAAACTCGAACTCGGATCGCTGGATTCAAAGTCCAGAGTGCTAACCATTACACCATGGAACCGGGTGCCTCTAGCAGACTTAAATTGAGCAGCATCTTGACATTAAACCGATAAGCTGCGATTTATTGCATGTAGCGTCCTCAGGAAGTGTTTGCGTGGCTAATGACGCAACCAAGTAGGCTGAAAGTGGAGGGAGCAACTTGGAATGTAGCGAGAATTCGTGCCAGTATTCGTACATGAAATGATGTCTAAGGGTCAGGTAATCAAAATCGCGGAACAGCCACTTTCGTATGGTGGATGCCTTGTGCTGGAAGCAGCCTAGCTATGAAAACAGCTGTGGACACAGAGTACTGTCGAAAAGTGCGTGCTGTCACGCAACGCTACGTAGTGGGAGGATGGTGCGTGACACGATAACATTTGCACTTCACACGATCGACATACTGTCACACAACTCAAGCAGCTCTTTCAGCCATCACATACACTGGTCCTCAGCACAGCTCATGTTGTAGGAGTCGGATTAAGAAACCTCTTTCAGAATATGGTCCAGATTGGATGCTGCAACTAGCAAGTGCGGCAAGATCTCAGTAGGTGGCGAGGTGCACACCTGCTTCCTTGTGCGGCCTGTTGGTCTAGGGGTATTATTCCTGCTTTGGGTGCAGGAGTTCCCGGGTTCAAATCCCGGGCAGACCCTACTTTTCACTTTCGCGACAACCAAGCAATACGATAAACTAGCGAGTCTCTGAAAGTAAGCCATGCAACAGGGCAAACTGCGTGTCGGGCCACCGGCCAATGATATTGGCAAGTGCGTCTTGTGAAAAGCAATCTACGAAGCAGGATTAAGCCGTCTTCGATTACTTATATCTATACCTAAAGACTGACACGTACAACGATTCGATTCGTTTCCCAGGAACTAGTACATCGCATGCACGTTTGTTAAATTCACGCGCATGCAGCACCCAAGACGGAGAGATGCTGGGGCAAGCAGCTGAGGTCGTCTTCTCGCAGTTGAACCCCTTACGTGCCGTTATTAATCCTAGTAGCAAAAGCATAAGCATTTGGAGCGTTCCCCATTCACGTGTGGACTGCTATTAACAATTTGCATTACATGATCCTAGCTAAAATACTGGATATACAATTCCAACTACCAGCTCGTACACATTTCTAGAAACGATCGCAAAACAGAGTCAGGTTCCACCGAGACTCGAACTCGGATCGCTGGATTCAAAGTCCAGAGTGCTAACCATTACACCATGGAACCGGGTGCCTCTAGCAGACTTAAATTGAGCAGCATCTTGACATTAAACCGATAAGCTGCGATTTATTGCATGTAGCGTCCTCAGGAAGTGTTTGCTTGGCTAATGAAGCAACCAAGTAGGCTGAAAGTGGAGGGAGCAACTTGGAATGTAGCGAGAATTCGTGCCAGTATTCGTACATGAAATGATGTCAAAGGGTCAGGTAATCAAAATCGCGGAACAGCCACTTTCGTATGGTGGATGCCTTGTGCTGGAAGCAGCCTAGCTATGAAAACAGCTATGGACACAGAGTACTGTCGAAAAGTGCGTTCTGTCACACCACGCCACCTAGTGGGCGGATGGTGCGTGACACGATAACATTTGCACTTCACACGATCGACATACTGTCACACAACTCAAGCAGCTCTTTCAGCCATCACATACACTGGTCCTCAGCACAGCTCATGTTGTAGGAGTCGGAGTAAGAAACCTCTTTCAGAATATGGTCCAGATTGGATGCTGCAACTAGCAAGTGCGGCAAGATCTCAGTAGGTGGCGGGGTGCACACCTGCTTCCTTGTGCGGCCTGTTGGTCTAGGGGTATTATTCCTGCTTTGGGTGCAGGAGGTCCCGGGTTCAAATCCCGGGCAGGCCCTACTTTTCACTTTCGCGACAACCAAGCAATACGATAAACTAGCGAGTCTCTGAAAGTAAGCCATGCAACAGGGCAAACTGCGTGTCGGGCCACCGGCCAATGATATTGGCAAGTGCGTCTTGTGAAAAGCAATCTACGAAGCAGGATTAAGCCGTCTTCGATTACTTATATCTATACCTAAAGACTGACACGTACAACGATTCGATTCGTTTCCCAGGAACTAGTACATCGCATGCACGTTTGTTAAATTCACGCGCATGCAGCACCCAAGACGGAGAGATGCTGGGGCAAGCAGCTGAGGTCGTCTTCTCGCAGTTGAACCCCTTACGTGCCGTTATTAATCCTAGTAGCAAAAGCATAAGCATTTGGAGCGTTCCCCATTCACGTGTGGACTGCTATTAACAATTTGCATTACATGATCCTAGCTAAAATTCTGGTTATACAATTCCAACTACCAGCTCGTACACATTTCTAGAAACGATCGCAAAACAGAGTCAGGTTCCACCGAGATTCGAACTCGGATCGCTGGATTCAAAGTCCAGAGTGCTAACCATTACACCATGGAACCGGGTGCCTCTAGCAGACTTAAATTGAGCAGCATCTTGACATTAAACCGATAAGCTGCGATTTATTGCATGTAGCGTCCTCAGGAAGTGTTTGCTTGGCTAATGAAGCAACCAAGTAGGCTGAAAGTGGAGGGAGCAACTTGGAATGTAGCGAGAATTCGTGCCAGTATTCGTACATGAAATGATGTGTAAGGGTCAGGTAATCAAAATCGCGGAACAGCCACTTTCGTATGGTGGATGCCTTGTGCTGGAAGCAGCCTAGCTATGAAAACAGCTATGGACACAGAGTACTGTCGAAAAGTGCGTTCTGTCACACCACGCCACCTAGTGGGCGGATGGTGCGTGACACGATAACATTTGCACTTCACACGATCGACATACTGTCACACAACTCAAGCAGCTCTTTCAGCCATCACATACACTGGTCCTCAGCACAGCTCATGTTGTAGGTGTCGGATTAAGAAACCTCTTTGAGAATATTGTCCAGATTGAATGCTGCAACTAGCAAGTGCGGCAAGATTTCAGTAGGTGGCGGGGTGCACACCTGCTTCCTTGTGCGGCCTGTTGGTCTAGGGGTATTATTACTGCTTTGGGTGCAGGAGATCCCGGGTTCAAATCCCGGGCAGGCCCTACTTTTCACTTTCGCGACAACCAAGCAATACGATAAACTAGCGAGTCTCTGAAAGTAAGCCATGCAACAGGGCAAACTGCGTGTCGGGCCACCGGCCAATGATATTGGCAAGTGCGTCTTGTGAAAAGCAATCTACGAAGCAGGATTAAGCCGTCTTCGATTACTTATATCTATACCTAAAGACTGACACGTACAACGATTCGATTCGTTTCCCAGGAACTAGTACATCGCATGCACGTGTGTTAAATTCACGCGCATGCAGCACCCAAGACGGAGAGATGCTGGGGCAAGCAGCTGAGGTCGTCTTCTCGCAGTTGAACCCCTTACGTGCCGTTATTAATCCTAGTAGCAAAAGCTTAAGCATTTGGAGCGTTCCCCATTCACGTGTGGACTGCTATTAACAATTTGCATTACATGATCCTAGCTAAAATTCTGGTTATACAATTCCAACTACCAGCTCGTACACATTTCTAGAAACGATCGCAAAACAGAGTCAGGTTCCACCGAGACTCGAACTCGGATCGCTGGATTCAAAGTCCAGAGTGCTAACCATTACACCATGGAACCGGGTGCCTCTAGCAGACTTAAATTGAGCAGCATCTTGACATTAAACCGATAAGCTGCGATTTATTGCATGTAGCGTCCTCAGGAAGTGTTTGCGTGGCTAATGACGCAACCAAGTAGGCTGAAAGTGGAGGGAGCAACTTGGAATGTAGCGAGAATTCTTGCCAGTATTCGTACATGAAATGATGTCTAAGGGTCAGGTAATCAAAATCGCGGAACAGCCACTTTCGTATGGTGGATGCCTTGTGCTGGAAGCAGCCTAGCTATGAAAACAGCTGTGGACACAGAGTACTGTCGAAAAGTGCGTGCTGTCACGCAACGCTACGTAGTGGGAGGATGGTGCGTGACACGATAACATTTGCACTTCACACGATCGACATACTGTCACACAACTCAAGCAGCTCTTTCAGCCATCACATACACTGGTCCTCAGCACAGCTCATGTTGTAGGAGTCGGAGTAAGAAACCTCTTTCAGAATATGGTCCAGATTGGATGCTGCAACTAGCAAGTGCGGCAAGATCTCAGTAGGTGGCGGGGTGCACACCTGCTTCCTTGTGCGGCCTGTTGGTCTAGGGGTATTATTCCTGCTTTGGGTGCAGGAGGTCCCGGGTTCAAATCCCGGGCAGGCCCTACTTTTCACTTTCGCGACAACCAAGCAATACGATAAACTAGCGAGTCTCTGAAAGTAAGCCATGCAACAGGGCAAACTGCGTGTCGGGCCACCGGCCAATGATATTGGCAAGTGCGTCTTGTGAAAAGCAATCTACGAAGCAGGATTAAGCCGTCTTCGATTACTTATATCTATACCTAAAGACTGACACGTACAACGATTCGATTCGTTTCCCAGGAACTAGTACATCGCATGCACGTTTGTTAAATTCACGCGCATGCAGCACCCAAGACGGAGAGATGCTGGGGCAAGCAGCTGAGGTCGTCTTCTCGCAGTTGAACCCCTTACGTGCCGTTATTAACCCTAGTAGCAAAAGCATAAGCATTTGGAGCGTTCCCCATTCACGTGTGGACTGCTATTAACAATTTGCATTACATGATCCTAGCTAAAATTCTGGATATACAATTCCAACTACCAGCTCGTACACATTTCTAGAAACGATCGC